>NW_011888848.1:8161516-8317025 GCF_000151845.1 Pteropus vampyrus
CAAAAAAGGACTGAACATATAATTAAGTATTTGAAAATGGGAGCTAGATTTCTCAAAATTAGAGAAAGAAGTTACAAGTATAGAAACGGGGAAAGCTAAAATAAACCTCATAGTTTTCAATATAGAGAGAAGACCATAAGAAGATATACATATATTTAAGTGCATGTAGATGTGTGCATGTGTCTCTCTCTGTATGCACACATATATTTCCTAGGTCTGACTGCTGAGAAGGCTTAGGAGCAGTCACACCACAATATCAATAGGCACACCCAAAATCCAGATCTCGGTTTATAAATATCGCCCACTATTAAAAAGAACTGAGGATCCTTGGAGAAATGACTGATTTCAGGGCTGGCTCAGGGAAATTACAATGTTAGTTATATTGTGCCCGAAAGTAAGGAAATACTCAAAGAATGATAAAGACATGTAAAAAAGACAAAGAAGGTGGATTAAAGGGTTTTCTATTGGCCAAATCTGTGACAACTTAAGCTCTAATAAGTAACGATAGTAATTAATTGTAGTTTACTGATTTGAAGTGGAGTCCATGAGTACATACTCATATAAATAAATAAGTGGATGAATAAATTAAGAGAAGAGAAAATTTCTTATATTGTTTCTTATAATAATACTATGCCAGCTAACTAATACAAGAGAAAAGATGAAATTAAAGTATTCTTTAACAAACATCACAGTAATAATTCAAGCAACAAGCTGTAATGGAAGTAAAAGTTTGATGAAGAACAGGATATTTACATAGCTTCCAAATATCTTTCTAGAAAATACTTATTGAATACCAACGAAAAAGAGTAAATTTACAGCAGAGAAAGCTGGTAGACATCAGCTTAATCAAGTGATCGAAGTTAGCATAGCCAGGAATGGGACAAATTAAAATCATGTACCAACTAACAGAATGCAAAGAGAAGAGCACATAATCAGTTCTAGGATCACTTATCTTAGTATACTTATCACTTCTAGGATATTTAAGAGATCTCCTAGAGAAGCATTCTCAAACTTTTTGCCTTCAAAATAATTGAGGACCCCAAAGAGCTTTTGGTTTTAATATTATTGATGTTTATAGTACTAAAAATCCTAACAGAAATTTAAAATATTTTATTAATTAATTTATAGTGACAATAATAAACCCATTGTATGTTAGCATAAATAACATTTTAATGAAAAATAGTTATGTCTTCCAAACCAAAAAAAATTAGTGGTATATTAAACTTTTAGAATTTTTAAAAAGTGTCTGGCTTAGAAGACCCCTAGATTATCTGCTTCTACTTTCAAACAATTGCTTTATGTTATTTTGGTTCAAGTATATGAAGAAAGTCTGGCCTGAAAAAAACATGAATTTGGAAAAGGAAAGAGTACTTTAATAGGCTTTTCATATAATTGTGATATTCTTTGACATTTTACCCAAACTTGACAGGTGGCAGTTTCCTAAAGATCTGTTGTAATGTGGAACGTAAAATTATATCATTGAAGTCTTCTTACTCTATAACATTAAAAGTTATTGGTCTATCTTGGGCTTGAAATGGACCTTATACCCACTGATAGTTTTGTAACACCTTAAATTGGTCATCTGGAAAATATTTGTTCACTGAGATACGCAAATTTTCCAAATGTTGACATTTTTCATTATACACTATCAAATAAACACATTATTATTATATCATCAATCTAATTAGAAAACTCTAAGTATTTGGAAGCTGTCTCTTTTTATGTGCAGATGCAAGTTTTCCAAAATTCTGAATTTTGCTTGAAACTGAATTTTATCATTGACAATAAATACTGCCTGGTATACAGTAGGGCAAAGGGCAAAGGTTATATTTAGTAAAGAGCGAAGGACATTAGATTTTAAAAAACATTATCTCCTTACTCTTTTAATGCATCTTAAGTTTCTATCCTAGTTGATTTTGATGCAGGTGTCATCTACACCATCTTTCATCCTCAGCTATGGCTGATCTTGAGCTCATAAACTCTTTGAGGCAACTTCTCTAGAGAATAAACTTCCCAGCCCTTGCTACGGTGGAGTAGAGCACTCATCAGCTATGATGGGACATGGAGAGCTACCTGGGAGTCCACACACTCCTTACATATACTTTTACTATTACTTTTCTCAGTTCTCACCCTCACTTTCCATAGTAATTGCTGAATGCAATTCCCAAGACTCTTCATGGTTCTGCTAAATGAAATGGCCTACTTCTCAACATCTCCTTCTGTGTCTTAGACACTTAAGTTTCAGCTTTCTCTACTCTGCCTCAGTTATCACTTATCTATCATCTTTTCATTTTCCTCAAATTTGACATTCCTCACCTCCTGTCATCTATTTCTTTTCTTGTGATTTTAGAATATTTATATTCTTTTACTGTTGTTTGTGAGTCCTCCAAATGTTTGTGATATCATGCTGGATTCATATTGGAGTCAATTTCTAAAAAAAACAACTTAGTGTTTTGATTAGCAATATATTTAATGTATAGGTTGATTTTAATGTATAGATTGATTTGGGGAAAATTGATGTCAACAAATATTACAGCCCATCTTTCTTTGACCGTAAAATTGTACACTTCCTGCCTGGTGGTAATGGTCATAGAGGTGAGGGGTATAAATATCATTTTTGTGTGTGCTAATTTCCCTTGCAGATTAAAGCTCATTTTGGGTTGTGTTCATTTTGCCTATTTTTAAATTAGGTTGCTTTTTTCTTTTTAGTATCTAAAGCCTGGATACAAATCCTTTTTTAAGCAGACAGACAGACAGACAGGCAGATAGATATAGATATAAATGAAAAATTTCTGTTTTATAAATTTTCTTAATAGTGTCTTTCAATGAGTCTTTAAATTTTGATAAGATTGAATTTATCTACTTTTCTTACATGATTAATACTTTTTGTATCATCTCTAAGAAATCTTTGCCTATCAACCTTAAAAGATATTCTTCTATGTTTTCCAAAGATGTTTTTCTACACTTTCTTCTGGAGCATTATAATTTTATCTTTTCTATTTAGGTCTATGACCCATCTTGAATTAATTTTTATATAAGGTGCGAGGTAGAGATTGAGGTTCATTTTTTTACCAAATATTTATTTTAGTTATTGCAGCTCCATTTGTTTAAAAAACTTTTCTTTACCCATTAAATTATCTTGATACCTTTGTAGAAAATCAATTGATTCTCTCTTTATGGGTCTATTTCCCAACTCTCTAATGTGTTCCATCAGCTTATTTGGCTATACATATGATAATTTCACATTATATTAATTACTGTAGCTTTATAATAAGTCTTAAAACCACCTTAAAATTTGTGAGTCTTCCAAATGTTTGTGAAATCATGCTGGATTCATACTGGAGTCAATTTCTTAAAAAAAAAAATCTTAGTGTTTTGATTAGCAATATATTTAATGTATAGATTGATTTTAATGTATAGATCGATTTGGGGAAAATTGACATCAACAAAATTGTGTCTGCTGATTCATGAACATTCTATCTCTCTCCATTTATTTAGAACTTTTAAAATTTCTTCCAATAATGTTTGTAGTTTTCAGTGTAGAGGTCTTGCATGTCTTTTATAAAATTTATTCTGAAATATTTTATGTGTTAATTTAAAATTACAATTTAAAAATTATTTTCTAATCTTTTTTAAAGTGCATAAAAATAAAATTATTTTTTGGTATATTACCCTTTTATCCTATGGCCTTTATAAATTCACTTACTAGTCCTAGTAGTGTTATTTAGATTCCTTAGGAATTTCTACGTTAACAATCATGTGATCTGAGAATAAAGATGGTTTTACTTTTCACTTTCCATTTTTCATGGTATTTTATTTAGTTTCCATGCCTTGTTAGAGGATTTCCCATCCTTGGCACCACTGACAATTTGGGCCTGTCCTGTGCATTGTAAAATGTTTATTTTAGCAGCATCTTTGGCCTCTACCTTCTAGGTACCCGTCACAACGCCCTCCCTCAGTTCTCTGTCCCTCTAGGTAACTTCCAGCAAGGGAGTCTAGTAAAGTCTTCAGGAAGCAGAAGCTGTGAGACAGCTGAAAATGAGTATTAAAAACAGCGTATGCTTAGGAGACTGAAGGAATGAAACAAAGAGGCAAATAGGCAAGAGAAGTGCTCAAGAAACAATTTGGCCAGTATGATGGGAGCCAACGTGTTCAAAATCATGGATTGTGGTTACATAAGGGATAGTATCTTAGGGAAAGTTTCTGAAGGTTCAGAAATACCAAAATTAAGAAGTTTAGATTTTTTTCCTCCCCCCTCCCCAACACTTCCCTTCCTACTTCAATCTCTTCCTTTCTATCTTCCTCTTATTTATTTATTTTTTTTCAACTATCAGAGCAGAGCCCTGAAGAAATCAAATTGAATTTTACATGGCTGACTAGTATTGAAAATAGATTAAATCAGAGAAGCTTCATCAAAATGTGCACAACTCAGAGGAACCCTGAAACTTGCCACAATTGATATTCTCCTTTTGACGGCTCCTGAGCTCCCTCTGTGGCACTCTGCACCATTCTTTGAAACATAAATACAAATGGCAATTTTAGGTAATGGGGAGTCATTAATGAATATCTAAGCTGAGAAGGCAAGACTTTTCCTGAGCCTTGACAATGTTATTTAGCTTCTCTGGGGCTCATTTTCTCCGGTGTAATAAGGAGATAAGAATACCTTTCGGAGAGTTTGGAACGATTAGAAAAAAAGTACTTGGCATAGTGTCTGGTGTGTAGGTGTTCAAAGAAATGTAATTGCAAAGTTAATGATCATGACGACGATAATGGAAACAGATTATCACCAGGCACTGAGTTCCAAATTCCCAAACTCATTATGACATTTATACCTGCAATTGGATTCTTGGCTGAGTGAATACCTGGTTGAGAAGACCCTGAATGCTCTGTAGCCACCAGGAGGAGTTACGGTCTTCCTACCTGGGTACCTCTGGCCGGCGGTCCTGGATATCTAGGGAATGCAATTCTACCTGAGGCTTTCCTGAGTTGAGAGATAAACTGAGCTTGAGGCTCTCCCCACAGTGGCTCTGTGTCCCCTGTCATGCTTCCACTTAGAAGGGCCACTATGGTGTGAACCTAGAACACCAAAGGACAAAGCAAGCTCTCTCCTCCCCAGGCTCCTTACAGCACAGTTCTAAGTATTTCCTACTCCAGATGGATCCCTGCTTCTACTCTGGAGCTCTGGGAAAAGCAGCCAGTTACGCTCTTTTTCTCTTAAGACTCTCCATGTGTAATTTTATGGATAATATACATTTGAATTGTGTCATAGCTATGTGCATATTATCTGTGGAAATTCACCTTTAATAAAAATGTAAATTCATGTGCCATTTGTTTATCATTGATACAACCAACTGATATTGAGTGCCTAATGTGTACCAAGCACTGAGTGTGGTAGGCATTGAAAATACACTGACAAACCAGCCTGCAAAAAAACCATAAATGCTAGTGAAATTATATATGTAATGTGGAAAGTCAAAGCCAACTTTTAAATGTTTATGTCTCTCCAGGGTGGCTTATGTGGCACTGCCAATACCATCTGCTCTAGAGCAGAATGACTACTTAATAGGCAAGAGCAGCTGCCAGCTTATGCTTCAATGTACTCTTTTCATTCCCTCCCCGATGACCTGATGTGACCACCCTTTCTAGGTAAAGAGGATTCTATCTCCATTTGACAATAAATCCTCAACCTGATGAAAGAAAGGTCATGTCATCCTGGCTGACTTTAAGTCACAGGAGGGTGGAAGTTTTACAACTTAGTCCTACCTCACAAAGGCCAATGTGTTGATCACTCAGACGGGTCGGTCAAGGTTGGTCTGGTCTGGGATCTGATTGTTTCAGTGTTTCAGAACCACTGATGTGAGGAAAGATAATAGTTCTGAAATATTAACGTGTGGCTTTTTCTCTGTGATTTTGAGATGCAGTGAAACAGGGTGGCGATAATCCCTAGAAAGGGAATAAAGGCCAGGGCGAAGCTGGAGGCGGGCTCGAGAACAAGGGGAAGTGAAATGTATTGAGATCAAGATTTTCCATTCTTGAAGAATGAAGATTTGAGATAAAAATTCATTTTGTTATAGAAAAAAATTTCAGTCTCATTTTTTCACCTGACATTGCATTATAAGAGTTGAAATTGCCTTAGATATTTGAGGATTTCATCTGAAATTAAAGTATCTCATGCCAACTGCTCTACGATAAGCAACTTTGACAAATCGCTTAATAATGAAAGCAAATACAAGGTCATTACAAGAAATTTGGAAATGCAAGAGTACCTTAATAAAGAGGAAAAGGACTTACTTATAACACTTATACCCATTTCTTTCCAGTATATTCTACCTTTTAGAAAAAATAATTGCAATTTTACAGTATAAAAATTTATCTTACTGTTTTTTGAAAACATTGCTAAAGAACTTTATTATTAAAAACATTTACATGTATTTTTATTTTTTACGTATATTTTTAAATTAATTATGTTTTATTATTAAATTAACCCATGTTCATTGCAGAAAATTTAAAATATAGAGAAAGTAAATAGTCTTAACTAATTGGAGATCACTATTGATATAGTGAGCCCTGAGTCACAGGTATGTTTTGCCTCTAAAGTCTTCATTTTTCTTATCTTTAAGATGGAGATAATAATAATATCTTCTTTATAAGGTTGTTATAACACATACAAATGTAAAATGTTTTTCACAGTTACTTGCATATTATAAACACATAATTTTATACTAATTTTAAACAAAGAAAAATGAACCTTTATAAATTGTTTATAACCTACTTTTTTCACCAAAAGAAATTATGAATAGTTTTTATCAGGATCATTTTTATATGCTAAGAAACATAAATCTGCAATATAATTGCAATGACTACATAGTGTTTGTTTCTAAGGCTATGCCACATTATGAGATATTTGGATTGCAAACAAGATTTCTTATGACTGTATTATATTCCATCGTATGTATATACTATAATCCGTTTAACTATTTATGTTGTCAACTTTATGTTCTCTGTTATGATCCAGCTGCCCAGGGAAACTGAGGTCATGTTAACAGTAATAAAATATATTTCTTTGATTGTTCCAACTTTCTTTTGCTGGGCTTCAGTCTCTCTTCAAGGACTCCACCCTTCATTTCTAAAAGTTCCCAAGAGATTCATTTGTTCATTCAATCAACAGATATTGAACACATATTATTTATCAGGCAGTGCACTGGGGATGCAATCGTGAGAAAAAATAGATACTGCTGCTCTCTTGGCATTTCCAATCCAGTGGGAGACCTCAATCAAATAATCACCCAGGGAATCAAACACAAGCTTTGTCAAGTCCTGTGAAGAAACAATAGCGTGCACTGAGGACAACAGCAAAAGGACTTAACCTGGAGGGAGGCTCAGGGAAGGTCTCTGAGGAAGTTCCTGATTGAGATGAAATCTGAAGTATGGAGATTTTTTTTTAATTTTTAAAAATTTATTTATTATAATACATGTATTTCATAACTTCAAATATTGAACACTTAGAATCAGCACGAACAAGGAGGACTATTATTCAATGACAAAGATTAGAAAGGGGGGAATGGATATATGAATTATAACTAGTTCATATTTACCTCTCATGAAATTTATTCCTAGGTATTTTATTCTTTTAGGTGCAATTGTAAATGGGATTGTTTTCTCAATTTTCTTTTTGATAGTTTATTATTAGTGTATAAAAATACCACAGAGTACTATATATTGAGTTTGTATCCTTCGACTTTACTGAATTCATGTATCAATTCTAACAATTTTTGGGGGGTCTGGAGACATTTTTGGTTATTATAACTTGATGGAGGGTGCTACTAGCATCTAGTAGGAAGAGGTCAAGAATGCTGCTAAAAACACTGAAATGTATAAGACAGCCCTCCACGACAAAGCATTATGTATCCTAAAGTGTCAATAATGCTAAGGTTAAGAAAGTCTACCTTAAATATCTACGTACTGGAAGTGAGTGGGGCTAAGGTTCAGGCCATGATCTTTCACAACAGAATTTTCCATTAATAATCATGTTGCAATGAACATATGTACATTGTTTTCATGAACCTATTTTAGTCTTGAGAAATATCTTATTTTTCTTCTTCCTGCTTCTTCTCTTTATTTTTATTTCTGGTGAAGAGGCATGGGGAGCTTATGTGGAAAGAATTACTTATTCTCCTATCTCATAGCACAGTTCCAAAGCTCTTTTACTTGTTTTGTTTATTTTTTGAGTTTCCCATTACTTTATGAAGTTGTTGACTCGACAAGTCTTTAATGACTACCTACCACGTGCTTAACACATGTTCATTCTCTGGAAATCCAGCCCCATGCCTGACCCAGTCCCATGAGTACATATATTATTTCATTTACTTCTCCCAATAATAGCTTTATAATAAAGAGGTTAATATACTTCATCTTATGCACGAGTAAATAGAGGTTTGGAGGGATGAATCATGCACAGGTCAGATAGTGTGTAGTAGACCCTGGATTTGAACCCGAGTACATAGTCTGACCCCAAAGCCAATGCCCTTCTTGTGAAACTCCATGACTCGCTTCCAATTGATGGCAGCTGAGCATTACAACTCTTCATCTCATTAAGAACTGTGCTCCAGTTGGTTCTTGTAATTTGGGAAACTCTATTAAATTCACTTGACTTCCCCTCAAAGAAGTAAGCACAGTCCCAGATAAAAGGAAAAATATTAACCAAGGGAATAGAGAGCTCTCATAATGGCTTGACTCTCATTCCATCAGAAAGGCTGGATTTTGAAAATTTGACTCCTAATTAATCAGTATCTTAGTCGAAGTGCTATATTCTAGCAGGCATCAGTTAGGGATAATAAAGATGTTGAGGACTTTTCTTGATATTACTCAAGCTCTGTTCTACAGATTTCTCCCTTGGAAATTAAACAAATTCTCAGTGAGCCTGAGGTTAGCCTTGAATTTCACAGAAGATGGAAGTCTCATCACCAGCAGGACTATTCCTGTTTTCAAAAAAATTATTAATCCTCAGATGCCAGCCACTTCCCCACCCCTCAGAGTATCTCCTGTATCTCCCAGAGTGTCAGCAGTTTTAAAAAAATATTTATCCATCTATTGTCTTAATGTTTTTCCTCAGTATGCCCACATTCCTTGTATAAATCAAAACATGAGCTAGCTAGGTAAATAATCTTTAGTAAATACATAGAATTGTATGATATGGTACAGCTTAAAAAATAAGATGCATAAAACCAGTTGCAGAACAGCATATAGAATGTGATTTGAACTGTGTTATGAAAGGAAAACATATTTCAATATGCATAAAATATGTCTAGACTGAGACAATGCTTATCAGAAGGAAGAGGGGCAGAAGATGTCAGAGATTGGTGAGATGTAGAAGATGTTTGCTTTTTGGGGGTTTCTAAGACCTATTCAATCCAGGTGGAATCCTAAGATGACAAGATGTCACTTAGGAGGCTCATGCCTTATCTATAATTTAAGGCACTAAGCTCCTTATTTATTTACTTAAGGTTGTATTTTAATTACAGGTCATAAAGTCTCCTAATAAATAAATTTTTATTTGTTCACAAAACTACTTGACACACCAGGGATCCACACTCAGATTTCAAAATAATTATACCTTTCAAAGAGGAGCGTAATGCATCTTCCATGCATTAACGTATTATTACTCATTTAAGATCGATGACCATCTAGTTGACTCCTGGCAATGCTGATTTTTCTGTAAACAGTTACAACTATCATTGGGCAAAGATGGCTTTGTATGGTCAGTGCCCTGTCGCTACCCTACAAAAACGAGATAAGTCATCTAGTGATCACAGTTGCAAGAAGCTAGTAAATCTTTGTAATGTTGAGCTTGCCAAGCAGAGCTCCCTGGCACTACACACGTACTGACTAGTTAGAGTGAGAGCCTCCAGGTCACACCATTCACTCTGCATCCCCAACTATCTTTCTTCTTGTCGTCCAACTTCTTTTCCATGATCATACTGCAGTCTCTGCTGAAATTTAAGAAAGACTAAAAATCAAGACACCTGTTGTAGTTGGAAATGACTATGTTGTCTGTGTTATAGTGGCTACCGAGCCTGACAGCTGCACAAATGCAAGACCAGTCAGGGTCCACTTCAATAGAACTGTCTTCTCCGGTTAGAAAAAAAATGCAAAGAGAACCTCAGATCCTGGGCTGTTGCTGTGAGTTTTTTTGTTTATTTGCTTCTTTGTTGTCTCCAAAGAATATTTTCTGGTCTGTCTCATTGTACATACACACACAGACACACATCGGTGGTTGGACAAGCAGTTAGTTGAAAAAGTCAAAGTTGGGAATTATAAAAATAACACATATACATTTAAATATTTTGTTTTATCTTAAAACACAGATGTCTATTTATTTTCCAATGTCTCATGTAAGACCAAGGTTTGATTTGAGTGTAGACACACTGTTTGGAGTTGTGTTGTTGCCCTTTTGGATGAACCACACTTTCTGACCATGTATAATTTCCAGATTGGATTCCTTTAAAGTGGAATTAGAACTCCAAAATACTTCAGAAACAATCCGAGAGTAGATTCCGTTTGGATTTTTAGAATCTTTCCCCCAAATTTAACTCATCTGTACCTAATTCTATAGCAATATTTTTAGTGACCTGTTTTTATTAAATATTTCCAAAGCACTCTTAGTGTATTCATAGAAAAAAAGATTCTCATTGAGCTGTATTTCACTGATCTACATAGTATATAACTTTAAAAATAATCAAAATAACAAGTACGACTGGCATCGACTGGTTTGGGGACAAAGTCCATCTGATCTTTGAACAGTGAGAAGACTAGCTAGAGAGAGAAGAGAGATAGATGATTAAGGGAGCAGCCATAACAATCAATTAGCCACTGGAGGGCATTGGTCAAAAGGTCTTAATTCTAGGAGAAGGTGAAGCATAGATCAGTTCATGGAACATCTCTTTTAGGCTTTTAAAAAAATATATTTTAAACAGCATAACCTTTTTGTCAGATGAAATCTTACACCGAAGAGCAGAATATCTGACAAGAGCAGAAGTGTTCTAGGGGATGCCTTCATTCCCTCGATATTCCTCTTATTCCCCTGAGGTGGCACTTGAGGAATATCTGGAATGCCTAAGGCTATGTGATGTACAATATGAAAATCTCTGACAGAATCCAATCCTTGCATAATTAAATGATAAACTGAGATCTAAAGATATTGTAACCAGAACTCAGTTTCTCTGGTTCCTAAGCTTACACTTTTTTTCGCTAGATTTTCTTTTATTTCCCAGACAACTTGAGGCTGTCCCTCTGGGGCTTTTCTGTCATCTGATTATCTCTGTGTGACTACCCAGAGGTCAGGAAAGAACATGGTGGAATGAGCTCAGTGTGGCCCTTACTCTCTGTATAGCTCCCTGAAATTCTATACACCAGCATCTAACCCCTGTGAATCAGTGTATGGTTGGCCAATAATGACTTTCTTTCTGACCTTTCTTCAAGATTTACTTTTCAACACTTTGTGGGCTATAGAAGTATTTTCATTGCTAACTACATAGGTCCCTGCACTGGCCTTCAGATTGTTCCCAGGGGAGGTAACGTCTGAACTGGGCTTGGTCAGGGGAAGGGGGAGAAGAGTGGAAGGCATTCTAAGCAGAGTGACTATCAAACGCGAAGACCTTGACTTGACTTGAGCCAGTACAGAGTTTTAGAAGAACATGAGAGCAAGGGCCAGAATCATGAAGGGCCTTGTTTCCATGCTAAAGAATTTTGATTTTATCCTGAAGACAATGAAAAGTTACTAAAGGATTACAAACAGGATCGTGACATGACCAGATTTATGATTTAGTTGGGTCATCCTGTCAACATTAGAAAATGGATGGTGGTGGGAGGTAGACTGAAAGTATGGAGACCAGATAGGAGACCAGATGGTGATCAGGGGAAAGACGATAGAGACCTGAACTAAAGGAGTGGCATTTTGGAGAGAAGGAGATAGATACCAAAGCATAAGCCTGTCTGTGCTTAGAATACTTTCAAATGCTGACTGGAAAGTCTAAGTGGCCAAAAGAATTTTCAGGGGCATGAAAGAGAATGTAGATTTCACATGTGATCAAGCTTCAGATTTAATTTCATAGAATATACCAGAGCTTCTAGTTTTCTTATCAGGGCTACCAAGTGGCTGTACTGGCTGTACAATGCACAACTCCAGAAGATGCTACCGACATAGGCTGCAATGTATTTAAAAGCCCTTCAAGTCTGCAACGCCAGAATTCTGTTCCCTATGACTGTGTGAACAAAACTTTCTAGAAACAGTCTGCATATATTCTGGAGAAATGTTATGTGGGGTTTATGAAATCTACTAAGTAGAAGAGGTAGGGTGAGGTGAGATTAATAATGGTAGCTTTTAGGGTTTAATGCAAGACTGACACTGTCCTTGCTCCACACAGGTAATGAGAGAGGAGAGGAGTGCAGATGGCAGGAGGCTGTCAGTCAGTTGGGGAATGACACAAGGGGATCATGCAAAACACTTAGCATCAGAATAGACCAAGGCAGAACTTCCACTATTATGGTTCGCCTCTGGAATATAATAACCAGCCTAACCAAGGACACTGGCCATGACGTCCAATTCAAGGGCTCCAGGGATGGACTGAGGAACTTGGAAGAGCATCCACAATGGCAAGCCCGTCGGTAGCATCTGCACCCACATACCAAGAGGCATTTCCTTTCCATTCTGTTTGGAAAAGGCTGAGGGTCGTGCACCTTACTTTGCTTAACATTAGCCAATAAGAATGGTAAGTCTTCTAGAAGTAGGCCCTTTGTTTGCAATTCATGGTGCATGTGAACTACGTGAAGAAGTAAATGAATATGTATAATTTTTCACTATACACTGTACTTCAGACAAGCCAAATTTTAACACAAATTGAAAGGCTCTAAGAGATGAAAATTGCAAATGAAAATGACGCATGTCATGTAGATCATACTCTCAGTGCCCAACAGAGTCTAGCACATAGTAGATGCTCCACAAACATTCATTGAATTCACATTTAATAAAAAATTATTTATTTATTTTAATTAATTTCAAGTATACAGTATATTGGTTAAATATCTATATAGTTCATAAAACAATCCCCCCAATTGCTTCCTCCCTCCCCCGGGCCCTCACCTAGCCAACATATGAATGCTGACTGCATTTCCTAGGCCGTGCTCCCCATCACTGTGACAATCGATCAACTACTAATTTGTACTTCCTTAACTTTTCACCCCATTCTCCCAGCCCCCCAAACCACCCTCCCCTCTGTTCATCACCAAATTGTCCACTATATTTGTGAGTGTGTTTTTGATTAGTTTGTTCTTTTTGTTCCTTAGATTCTGCATATAAGTGAAATCATGTGGCATTTATCTTTTTCTGTCTGACATTTCACTCAGCATAATAACCTCTAGGTCCATCCATGTCATTGCAAATGGTAAGATTTCATTTTTTTAATGGCTGAGTATTGTTCCATTGTATATATGAACCATAATTTCTTTATCTAATCATCTGTTAATAGGCCTTTAGGTTGCTTCTGTATCTTGGCTATTGTAAATTGTGCTGCCATGAATATTGGAGTGCATAGATCTTTACAAATTATTGTTTTGGTTTTCTTTGGATAAATACCCAGAAGTGCAATTGCTGGGTCAAAAGGTATATCTATTTTTAATTTTTTGAGAAACCTCTATATCATTTTCCATAGCAGCTGTACCAATTTGCAATCCCATCAACAATGTATGAGGGTTCCCTTTTCTCGGCATCCTCACCAATACTTGTTGGCTTTTGATTTATTGATGATAGACATTCTGACAGATATCTCATTGTGGTTTTAATTTGCATTTCTCTGATGATTAGCAACCTTGAGCATCTTTTCATATGTCTATTAGCCATCCGTATTTTCTCTTTAGAGAAGTATCCATTTTTTTAAATTGGATTTTGTTGTTGTTGTTGTTGTTGAGTTGTATGAGTTCTTTATATATTTTGGATATTAACCTCTTATCAGATGTATCATTAGTGAATATCTCTCCCAATCAGTTGGTTGTCTTTTTGTTTTGTTGATGGTTTCCTTTGCTGTGCAAAATCTTTTAGTTTGATGTAATCCCATTTGTTTATTTTTTCTTTTGTTTCCCTTGCTTGAAGAGATAAAGCCTAAAAGACATTACTGTTAGTAACATTGGAGAGTTTGAATTCACATTTTAATGGGTTAGTTAACCAAGTGTTTACTTCTATACAAATGATCTCATTTGATCTTAACAGATCTGTGAAGGAGGTGTCATTATCTTTGTTTTATAGGAGAGAAAACAGAAGCTCAAAAAGGTTAACTGACTTAAGTGCTCAAGGTCACATAGCTAATAAATAATGTAGCTGGTACATGAATTGAGATCTTTCATTCTTTCCATCACTCAGTAGCTGCTTGTAAAAGCGTCATTAGGCATAATTATGCTTTAAAGAAACCTACTGAAGAATCTTCTCGTAAAAGAGAAAACCATGCTTAATGTATATTTTGCAAGTCATTTTTTTCCCCCTGGATTTTCCTAGAGTGAGGCTGTCATCTTGTAAATGCATAAATCCTTAGTTTTCACTCATTTTGAAAATGGAGTATGCAAAGCTCATAAAAGATAGACAAATGGCTGGTGGCCACAACAAGAATAAAAAAGAAAAAAAGCAGAAGGCAAAAAAATAAATTATTAAATTTCTTAATTTCTCTTTTTGTTCTATATATTAGAATCTACTCTCTCATTTTTAACTAGCATTATATAATGTTTTACTTCTTTATTCGGTCTGATTTGAGACTGAAAGATTTATTTTCCAAATTTGGGACTCTCATTTGTTGGGTTGACTTGATAAATCAATGAAGTAAAAATTGGTCTGTAGAGGGATGAAAAAACTCCCCCCATAATCACAAGTATGGAAAACCATAGGTGGAAAGAGTTATGATCTTTAAGGCTCCCAGATTTCTTCTGTGCAAAACTGGTAAGGGGAGTGATCTCAGAAAGTCTCATCTCTCAGATGTACCACTGAGAGTGGGCTCTGCCCATGTGGGTTACTCAGATTTCCATGTCTTTCCCACCTGCACAAGGGCCTCTTGGACCAAAGTCAGCTCAAAACTTCACATCCTCCGGTGGTGATCCCCACGGCTCCCGCTGGAGATCATGTTCTTGGTTCCTGTCCTAAATCATTGTTGAGCTTTGCACACTTGGTGTGCTTTCTCTCCTGGTCTTTTTTTAGGTGAGGGTGAACAGAAGCCCGAGGATCAGGTGTTGGCTGCAGAACAGAGATGTCTAGTTTCCATCAAGATCAAAGGTGAGCATAAATCAAAAGTAAGGATAGTCCATACCTTCACCATCAGGGTCTGTCAGACAATAAAACAGAACACATTTTTTTACCATTATATTAGCGACGCTGCTCAGAAAAAGTTGTCTAAAGCAATGCATTGTCTTAATTTGATCAACCTAGTCCCAGTTTGGCTGGCGGAAGTGTCACATTGCAGACACAGGGTAGGGGACCTCAGCAGCCTGGCCTAAGGTGATATTTTCAAGAATTTCCAAGACCTCAACTTTGTTTTTCATTAAACTTTATTCATTTAACCTTACCCGTGTCAGAGCCCTTTTCTAAAGTGCTGAGCAGAAACTGACTGAATGTCAAATTTTAAAATAAAAAAGGAATTTGCTTAGTATTTTAGTTGATAAAAAGGGGTCCAATAAGATCTAAATATATATACACACACGCATAAAATTTGATGGAGGTGGCACTATATTCCCTAGCAAGCAAACGGCAAATTCACAATGGTGTTTACTGAAGTGTACTATATTTAGAAAAGGCAAGTCTGATGAAGCTTGGCTTTGAGAGAGCTGTTTGATCCTCCCTTTCATTGCTACGTGGTGGAGAGGACCTTGGCAGCCCTGGGTGGGAAGAAATCACCAGTAGAGCTTTCACTGCACGAACCTCTGCTCTTGTGACCAAACATAGTCTTGCTGCTTCAGGAAGGTTCGCATAAAGGGATTGATTTTCATTTGATTCTGCAAATAAACTCACTGAGTGAGCCTGGCAGAAAGGAAGAAAATAAGAAGGGGGAAAAAAATTCTTAGGCAGTCTGGACAGTTTCCAAATGCTTCAAGCTTACAGCACAACTGGTTTAATCTGCTTCTTTAGAGCTGAAGGCATGCTTAACTTTCAAGGCCAATAACTTGGGACTTAATTAGTGATTGCCTGAGATTCTGAATTTTTTTTTTTTCTGGTGAAAAACTAAACCAAAAACAAGTTATGCTTGAACTATTCTGCTTGATGGTCTTTCTCCTTTATTTAAAAAAAATTTTAATTGTTAAAATGCATAACTTCTCAAAGAAAGTATCATTTTGCACCTGTTGTTACTATATGATTAAATTAAAACTGTTTAAGGCAAAAATATATCCCTCTTTAAAATGAAATTCATCGAACTGGATCTAAAATCATTGTTACTTATTTGCTAACCATTTACTATGGGCAGGAATTAATCTTGGTTTAGTTACAAAGATAAAGACCAATAAAACATATTCACTGTTCTCAGGGGCTCACAATCTATTAGGAGAAAAACAGATTTATGACTATGTAAAGCTATATTTTTTAATTTTCATACAGTGTGATAAGTATTATATAAAAGTATGGGCAAAATGTTATGGAAATAAGAAGTGGCAATGAATTTGGCCTGGGGTGGGGCAGAAGTTTGTTACGGCTTCACATGAATATTAACTTTAAGTTGGGCTTTAAAGAGATACTATCCAACAAAATTTAGAAGTAAGGACAGGGCTGAATGGGTACATATTGCACGGCACTCTCAAACAGTTAGGCCTGCTCTGTTTAGACAAGGCAGTTGGGCCAGAGACAGAATTCCTCATCTGCTGCCACCTAGGCTAAGCCCCCATCAGCTCTCACCTGGATTGAAATGCTAGGCTCCTAACTGGTCTTCCTGCTTCATCTCTCACCCTTGTATAGATGTTTTTTTCTTCTTAGAACATCAAGTTACATCCTTTTAATATTATGACTCTTTCTTTAACACGTATTTACAGAGCACCTGCTATATGTCAGGCACTCTGCTAGACATTTGGAATATGTGAGTAAACAAAACAGATACCCTTGTCCTTGTTAAGCTTACTTTTTAGTAGTGGGAGACAGTCACACAATAAATATAAATAAGTTAGTTTTAGAATATATTAGAAAGAAATAAGATGTTAATTAAGTAGAGAAAGGGTACCACAAGTAGTGGAGTGGGAGCAGGTTGAAACTTTAAATAGGGTGGCCAGGACAGACCCCACTGAGAAATTCACATTTAAGCAAAAATTTAAAGAAGGGGAAAGAGTTAGTCATGTAGATCATTGGGAAAGAGTGTTACAGGCAGAGAGAACAGCCAATGTAAACAGCAGATATAGAACAGCAAAGAGTCAGTTGTAGCTGCAGCAAAGAGCAAGAGAGAGAGAAGTAAGGATGAGTCAGAGAAGTAACAGAAGGTCATCTCTTGAAGGGTCTGTTTGGGTATTGTAAGGGATCTGCTTTTTGCTCTGTGGGAAATGGGTTTGGGACAGAGAAATGACATGTTCTGACTTATACTTCAAAAAGAAACAATCTGGCCATTGTGTGGGGTATTGGTAGTAGGGAGAAAAGTTGAAACAGGAAGAAAGCTTGGAAGGCTGCACAATAACCCAGGAAGAAGAAGACGGGGGCTAAGAGTAAGTGAATAGCAGAGGAAGTGATGAAAAGAAGAGGATTCTGGATATATTTTGAGGCCAAAGTCAATAAGATTTGCAATTGGATTAGCCATGAGGTGAAGAATGGGAGGATTCAAAGATGACACCAAGGATTTTGGCCTAAGTATCTATCAGAATAAATTTTCCATTGGTTAAAATGGGAAAGGTTGCAGGTGAAACAGATTTGGGAATAAGATAAGAAATTTGATCTTGGACATAGGGAGTATGAGATGTCTATTAGATCTCCAGCAGAGACATGAATCTGAGTTCACGAGCGAGATTAGGATGGAGAGACTCATTTGGAAATTTTTGGTATGTAATTTGTACTGAAATTACTGAATCGTACTGGATGAAATCACAAAGTGAATGTGTGTATTTGGAGAAGAAAAGAAGACCATGTAGTGAGAAAAGAAATAAAAAACAAGTACAAAAGATGAGAATGAGCAATCACTGAGGTAGGAGAAACACCAGGCAATGGAGTTTCCTGGAAGCCTCATGAAGAAAGTTACCACAAAAGAAGAGAGAATGGTCAACTGTGTCCGATGGTGCTGAACATAAGCGCAGAACTGGCCTTTGTATTTAACAATGTACAACTTATTCTTAAATTCAAGGACTCATTGGTAACTCTTACCAGAGCAGTTCTAATGGAGTGGTGGGGGTAACGCTTGATTGGAGTAAATCAGTTGCAGTATGTGTTTCAGAACCATGGTCCCCAACTTAGTCCTGTTTCTGCCCTGCATCTTATTCTCCTGCCTATTTACCTTGCTGTTTTCTCATTTCTGTCTTCATATCAGGTTTTGATTTGACCCTAATGCTACGGTTATAACTTTGACTCCTTTAAATAATGACTATGTCCCAGTCACATTGCCTCCAAGTGTCTCAAATACGCTTCCCAGCTCTCTGGGACTCTGACCCTTTCTATTATGACTTTATCCTCGTGGTTTACTGTTACTGGGTTCTGGCTTTAGAGAGAACCAGATATAAATGTCAAAGAGCCTACTGTAGATTCGGTTGTTGGCAAAGCTTTCTCGGTGCATAGAACCTACCAAGTTTTTTTCTTCCTGTCAACCTAGTTTGTTTCATTTTTCCTGAGGCAAACTCACCAAACTGGATGTAACTTTTAGATCTACCCTTCCATGAGGCTGGGACTCTTCATGTCTTGAGCTGGCCATAAGGCCTATTTTCTCTTAGTAGCCATGAAGTTTTCATGGAGAGTTCTATATTCTTAGTAGCCTGTCTTCCTCTGAATTCCTTTGAGCTATTTTGGAACTTTCTCTTTCGAAGATCAGCCCATATAAGAACTTCCACTAAGTTCTTGTCACTAACTAGAGCATTAATACTCATCTTATTTGCATCACTATATGCTGAATACTAGTGACACACAGATGAAAAAAAGGTCAGGAGGATTCCTAATAGATATTTGTCATCCAAAGAAACACGATAAGGAAGTATTCTTCAGAGGCTTATGTTGGCTCTTATGTTTGTTATGGCTCCATTTAAACCAGGATGGAACCCTAATAATGATGACAGAAATACATTCTTAAATTCCCTTGAAAAATAAGGGAATGATGTGATGGCAATGGAAGATTGTTAAATAATGTCTGCTAGAGGACACCATCCTCAGAGAAAATTCAAATTGATGTTCTTTGTCTATGTTCTTTAGTTTAAATATTTTGTGAAATATTTAAACTAAATATTTAGTTTATAATACCTTAGAATGGCCACAGTGACTAGGTTAGGCATCCTAATAAAAACTGTGTGTAAGACTTACCATTTAGGTTTACAGTGATAGAAAATTTTGGAAGGTGTCTGTGGTAGCCAGCCTCTAAGATAGCCCCCAGGGATCTCGCCCTTCTAGTAGTCACCCTCCTCTATAGTCCCCTCCAACACTGTGATCAATAGAGTGAAGCAGAAATGATGGTGTGTGACTTCCAAAGCTAGCTTATAAAAGGCATCCAGGCTTCTGCTTATGGAGAGGCCTACACGGTGAGGAACCAAGGCCCCCTACCAACTTCCAGTAAGAAACTGAATTCTCTTGCCAACGTGTGAGTAAGCCACTTTGGAAGTGGGTTCTCCAGCCCCACTAAGCCTTTACATCTTCAGCCCTCTTCAACACCTTCACGGAAACGTCTCGAGAGTTCCTGAGCCAGAACCCTTCAGCTAATCAGCTTCTAAATTCCTGAGCCACAGAAATCATGTGAGATAATAAACATTCATTGTTTTAAGTCACTGAGTTGTGGCATATTTTACAAAGCAATTGATATTAAATATAGTGTCATATGGAAATATCTCTCAAATCCTAGAGTGCTAATAAAATCAACTTCATTTACCTGATCTCTCAAAGCATGATTTAATTTCCATTTGAAAATGTTTCCAGAGTTCTAAACATTTGACCCCTTTACCTTGATATTTACCAACATTTAGCTTAGTGATTCAGAAGTCGGGCTTTGAAGTTAATAGATGTTAGTTAAATCACCGTCTTGCCACCACCCATTAGCAATATGACTTTAAGAGAGATGTGCCTCAGTTTTTTTGTCAGCATAATGATTATAATAAAAACCTAAGGCAAAAGACTAATGTAAAGATTAATTAAATATCGTATGTAGAACGCTTGGCGCATTGCTGGCTCACACAAACTATCAATGATGATGAGGAGAAGGATAGGAATGATATGATGATGATGGAGAAAATAAAAATCTCCTTGTTTTCAATTTGCAGGTAAATTCTTTGTGAGGTAAAAGAGCCTTTGCAATTCTCTACAGTGGTCTCAGCTATTGCCCTGTACTTCTTCCCGAACGTATGTAATTATATCTATAATAATCATTATTTAATTTTGCAACATGTCTATTTCTCTAACTTCTTTACTCCCTTTTCTATAGCCCACAATAAAGCAAGCATGTTGCAGGTATTCTCATGATAGAAGCACATACTACTGAGCCAGTTAAGGCACAATTTTAGCAATAAATTTAATTTTGATGATTATATTTCTATTGATTCCCTTTTTTATAGGTAAGTGACCTATTGTTAAACCTATAATGAAATGCATAAATTATTCAACCATTCAATTCTTAGTAGAGATATAGAATTGTAACTTTGGCCAAGTATCCGAAGACTTTGTAGGGTGAGTTAAATCTCTGTAGTAGGATTAATTTTTAAATTACATAGATTTTGCTTTATTTAAAGAAAGTTAGGCTATGCTTCCATCTTATGGTTAAATGTGACTTTGGTTTTCCTTTCCTCATGGAATTTGACAAGTAGGGAAGAAGATCTACTTGTAGCATAGACCTACTGATAGTGACCTTGTGGCTGTTACCTTGATGTCTCTCTTGTTTTCAATTTTATCAAGTTTAAAGTAATTGGATTGACTCATAGATACAGAGAACAAACTGGTGATTGCCAGATGGCAGAGGGTTGGTGGGTTGGATGAAAAGGTGATGGGATTAAGAAGTATGACTTGTTAGCTACAGAACAGTCATGGGAGTATGATGTACAGCATAGAGAATATAGTCAATAATATTGTAATAACTGTACAGTGCCGGGTGGATACTAGACTGATCAGGGGGATCATTCCATAAATTATATAAATGTCTAACCACTATGCTGTACACCTGAAACTAATAATAAAAAATACTGAATGTCAACTCTAATTGAACAATAAAAATTATTTAAAAATTAAAAAAATACAAAGATTTGTAAAAAAAAAAAAGTCATAGTTCTTCCTAAATAAACAAATAAATAAAATAATTGGATTGAACTAAATGGCCTATGGAGTCTTTCTTCCTCCAGATTTCTACTTATTCCCCAACAGAGAAATCACAAGCTCGCTTCTTGTCCACCAAGGGCTACTACAAAAGATGAAAGGCTTGGCTAAATCTTTGTTTCTAAGTGACTATCTAGTCTTACAGCTGAACTCTACCTGCCTTTTATATATCTTTGGAGTACCTTGGGTCAGTAAGTTATAAAAGCTTCACCAGATGGTTCAAAAAGATCTAAACTCATTCCCAGGATGCCTGTTGTCATGAGACCAGCACTAGAAGCAGTACCAAAACCGATGGAGGGCTCCCTGTATGCTGGGAAACATTTTAAGCTTCTCACATGTTTTACTCCTTTAATTCTCCCCCTGACTCTATTAGCTATTGTTATTCTAAGTTTCCAGAGTTGCCTGGTATCTCCTTAAGGGCTTTCTCCACTCACCAGACTCAGAGGAGAGCATTCTTACTCTCTCCATTGAGTCATTAATATAGTCTTCTGGCCAGTAACAGTGGGAGCTAAACTTTAAAAAGTGCAGTTCTTCAAGGGGAGAACTGAGTAAGACACATCCTTTTTAGCAAACGAGTAAACATGTGGTCTAGAAGTCCATTCTGAGAGGTATAACACTTTGCTTAGAATTTGTAAAATCTAGTCCTCCCCACCCTTCACACATATACAAGGCATTTGCTTCAGCCATTTAAAATAACTTAAATTTGATTGCATATCACAATATTAGAAATAGAATATTTAAAAAAACCCAAAGCCCAAAACAAAAAGCAAACAGGTGAATGAATCATTTTATAGAAGAAAGGTAGCAAATAACAAATAGAAATTTGAAAAGATAAAGGCTCTGCTAGGAAAGAAAAAAACTGCCTGTCTTTCTAGATAATCAGATGATTTATGGGTGCCAAGATATGGATTTCTTATGACTATTTGATTTATTTAATTAAGGTTGTGAGTATTCATTAAAATTTCTTTCCATGGAAACAGTATCTAAGGTGTACACTGTTTCCAATGGGCTTGTTTTAAGCATAGAACAGAAAGCAAGGCTTTAAGATAGAACTTATAGGCTAAAAGTCAGCTCTCACATCTGAAGTAGTGAACCTTGAATTCAAGTGCAATTGACTTATGCAAATTCAACCATTCTTTCTGTGGGAGTGCATATATTGTACATAATTATGCACTTCCAATATTATATTATAGAGGGCTGTATAATCAAAACTCTGAAATAAGACTTTATGGGCAATATAAGAAATTTCCAAGGTTAATTTTGACTTTACTTGCATTTTGCTTTGAGTACCATCTTAGAAGCCCAAGCAGCCTGTTACTCCAATGGGAATTAAAATGGCCTTTCAGAGAGTGAGAAAGCCCAAGGAATGGATGTCCTCAAGTCCTAAGTACTAAGCCAGATCTGTTGTTGTTAAGGTGGAGTCTGAAATTCAGCAGGAATAGAGAAGGAGACAAGGTCAGAGTGACACAGGAGAGTTTTTCAGCTGTATGTTGGTTCTTATCCAGAATTGTACAAAGATTGGTTTAGTCACACTAAGACATTGGAGAAAACTCAGGTGAGAAGACTTTTCAAAACTAGGAGAACATACTCCAGAGTCAGTAAGAGCGTTTTGTGAGCAATCATATTAGAAGTGTGTAGTGTTGAGTTAGAATGGTTTCCATACCCATGAGTTTGCTTCTCTAGCTGCTAAGGGCATACAGAGAGGACAGTTCACAGAGTCAGAAAGATCCTCTGTACTTAATCTCTTTTTAGAGGCTGTGTGTGTGTGGTAATTATACAGAGACTTACTCAAGTCTTAAGGAAGGGGATATATGTTTACAGGGACTAAAATAGGAGCACATTAAAGTCAGGCAGGTGCTTGACCGGGAATGTGAACTCATCTTTTCAAAAGAAGCTCTAGAAGTTTTTATTTAAATGTTTTCAGCAAAATAAACTGTTACTAGGAAAACATCTTGTTATAAATATAAGAAGGGTCTGTGGGCCTGAAATGCATCTGCCTGATTTCTCCTTCCTTAATAATCCCACTAAGCCTAGAAGCTCAGCAGTGAAAGATCTCCTTGCACCCTTCATCACCGGTGGCTGCTGGAAGAAAATGGTTAGCTTTCTGAACTTAAAGTAATGAGTCTTTCTTGATTAATGACCTCTGACCTTTTAAAGACTATATATTCAGAGATTTCTTTTAGCCCAGGAGGCTCTTGCGTGATATAATGGGCCAACTGACAGCAAAGAGTTGTGTTGGAGGCAGTGACTAGTTTGATGAAGTACTGTGGCATATGCCAAAGGGGCCGACTCTGAATTTACTGCATCAACTGTTGAGTTGAATTGTAAACAAAAGTCATTATTTTAAAATTTATTCATTCTGAATTTGTATTATTTGATAACACTGTATTTGGAAGTCTATCTTTGCATTATTTTTAAAAATTTGTTACCAAGCAAATTTATAAGGTAAAGAAGATAACGAGGGACTAGTTTGCTAACTTTTGAGTGCTAAGTGTTTTCTAAGGACTTTGGCTGTGACTGTTTATAAATAATATATTAATAATACCCATAGATCTTAATGGTTTGATACATGGTTCTAAATCATTTTTAGCTATTCATTTAAGGAGAATTCTCCCTAAATAATTTTGCTAACTTCCCTCCAGTTATCCAAAAGTAATAATTAAACTATTTATTGACTAATGGATTGATTAAATAATATAGACAAAACAGCATTTACTGGGTCTCTACCCTTCATTCAACAGTCAACAAAAATTTGTCGTGTGCCTATTGTGTAGCCCTTTTGTAGGCACTGGGCACAATATCAGTAAAAAAGAAAGAAAAGAAAATCTCTGTCTTTGTGAAGCTTGTATTTTCCTAGACGTTGAGATTAAAGCAATAAACAAGTTAGACATGACCTAGCCTAATAGGCAAGAAACCAGGACAACAATTTTATAAAGGTAATTGTCATGTAATGTGATGCGACAGTATGGTGTGATGGGACACCTGGTCATTCTGAGAGCCACTTTAGACAGAATGGTCAGGGAAGATCTGAGGAAATGAAGACTAAGCTAAAACAGGAAGAATAAGAAGAAACCAGGTATTAAAGAACCAGGGGAAAGGAGGAAGAGTTTTCAAACAGTTTGACAGCTCAAGGCAGGGAAGAGTAACACAGAGAGAAAGAAAACTGCTGTGACCAGCGTTTGTTGTGACTGCTCACAATAAACTCTGGAAACACACGTGGGAGCTAGGTCTAGCGTGGTTTAGATTTTATCCCAAGTGCAAAGGAAAGCGTTTTCAGAGAGGGAGTGGCAGAGCTGATTTGCATTTGCAAAAAAAAATCATCCTGACAACTGGAGAATGGATGGCAGAAGGGCAAATAGAGAGCAGAGAGAGCAGCTCGGAGGCTGTGTAAGATGGAAAAGGTTTGGACCATGATGGTGACTCAGGAAATGGAGTGTAGAGAATGATTTGGGACATGTTTTGGAGGCTGATTTAAGAGGACTTATTAAAAACTGGTGTGCGTATGAGCAAAAGGAGGAACCAGGTCTCAAATGATGAAAGTGCCACATATCGAGATAGAAAAGACTAGGATAGAAATAAGGTTGGCTGGGGAGAGGGGAGGGTGATGTGAATAACTAAGAGTTCCCTTCTTGACGTGTTACATCTGTGATGCCTATTGTCATATACATGAAAGCATCAAGTAGACTGCAGAATATATAAATCAGCAATTGAGGGACAATGTCTAGGCAAAAAGCATAATGTTGGCAGCCATTAGCAAATGTAAAGCGTTTAAAACCAGAGACCAGGAGATGATCACCCGAGGGAAGACTGTAGATGAGAAGGGGACAGTCAACACAATTTTATTGCGGATTCACTGTGCACAAGAGCACTGCAGAGGCCCTTTTGCCCTTTCTCTGACACCATCACCAAGCGTCACCACTATCCTAACTTCTGACACCAGGGATTAGTTTGGCCTGCTTTAGATTTTTACATAAATAGAATCATTTAGTATGATCTCTTTGCAGCTGGCATCTTTTTCCTAATATAACGTTTGTGAGATTCACCTATATTGTTGCATGTGGCAGTAGTTTGTTTACTTGGCTCACATTAGTTTATAAGGTAAAACATAATACCACAACTGTTGTAAGAGATGCCTGCGGTCCTGGCAGGATGTCTGGTGCTTGGAGCTATAAGAACAATGGAAGCAAATGTGGACTTGCACACAAGGACACATTGCAGGGAGGGCGCATATGCCTGACCAATTCCGAGACTTCTTGCTCTAGGGCCTAGAAAAAGATACTTAAGAGGATAAGAAAAAGATACTTGAGAGGAAGTAGCTGAGAACACGGAGGTGGCTTTGAGGCTGAATCTGGGAGTTGGCTGTAGCTCGTATCTACTAACCTGATAATAACTATTACTAAATTACAAAGCCAGCATCGTTGTGAAACTTAATAAAAGGCCATGGAGATAGGAGTAGGGTGGCCACTATTGTCCTTCTTCCTCTCCGTATCCATGTAAGTTACACATTTCCAGACTTTGGAGTCTGGACTCTTCTTCCAAACACAATGAAATTATTTGCCTTTTTAGAGAACATAAACATTTTTGAGAAAGCAATTTAGTCTCTGTTTCCCTTTGGTCACTTTGATGGCAAAGTTTGAGCTTCACAGTAACAAGCACTGAATTTGGGGTCGGGAGACATGGATTCTAGTCCTCCTCTGCTTCTCATAGCTGTGTGACCTTTGGCAAGTTACTTAAATTCTCTCAACTTCATTTCTTACATTAATAAAATAATAAAACAGCTGCAAGTTTTCTTTGATCTGCCTCTGCGTGAGTTATTTTTGCTTCAATTCTAAGCTGAATGAGCTTAAGGAAAGTTTATAGAAAAGAAATTAAAATTTCCCAAAATAAAATTATTTCTATTATAAAAGAAAAAAACATGGTTATTGTAAGCCTACAGCACCTGGTCTTCCTAGGTCGTCTCTCATCCAAGTACTAACAAGGCCCGACCCTGCTTAGCTTTCAAGATCAGATGGGATCAGGCTTGTTCAGAGTAGCATGGTCGGACTCTGTACATATATTATTAAACCCTAGTGTTCTTATTCTGTATGATAGAAACTATCAGATTGTTTTCTAAAAAGTTGCTTAACATACATCTTAATACTTGAGTTTTCAGCAGATTTAAATATGAGATTCAAATCAAGAAATGAGATCTTAAAATCTTTTCGTAGTTATTCAAAGTATTCATAGAAAATAAAAAGCCGAAAAATAAAATATTGAGTAAATCTTTAAGGGCTCATGTTTGAAATAGCTGAAGTCTGAAATCAGAAATGTAGAAAGGAAGAAATATTTTCCCAAGTCACACAAAACAAAACCATGATTCTAGCTCCCGAAATGCAATTAAAGGGCAAAGAAAACATTTCTTTCTAAAATCATAGAAATCATTCATTTATGTTATACTGCAGATAGGCAGCTGAGTTGACTGGTTATTTAAATTCTGTTTCATCACCAACTGGAAAAAGTTACAGTGACTTAGTAAAGCCTTGAGGCATCTTCTCTGAGCTGCTGTCCCAGACCAGGGAGGCACACTCCACATCTCCCCTCTCAGGACCCTGCCTCCTGCAGGCTGGGATAACAGAGAGACGAGCAAACATTTACAGTTAGATTCTCCAAAGTGCAGTATTACAAAGAGGAAGATTTATTTGTTATGTCCATGTTTCACTTTGACATTGGTCTGGAAGGTATAATTTTCCTTTATCCAGTAAGCTCTGAAACACCAAAACCTCAACCTCTCAAAAGAAAATCAGATGAAAACTATCATCAGGGGCCAAGAGGAAGGAGATGGGGAATGGGGGTGAGGAAAAGGAAGGCGAAATGTCTATGAGATCACTGAGAGAAGAGGGAGGAGGAAAGGAGACCAGAGAGAGCAACCGCTTGATACACACCCTGACTCACAGGGGAAAAATAAAGAACCTTTTTTGCATCACATCTGCCCTCTGCGTGCAGGCTTGAGTGTCTGTTAAAGTTTTATTTCTGGTGGTGAACTGTTCCTTCTTGTCCTTCCAAGTTTCAAGGGCATAGTTGAGGGGTTGTGTCTGCAATGTACGTGGCATGAGTCTACAATAATGTGCTCTTCTTTGCACAAGAAGATAGCGCTACTTATTCGTCCTGGTGGTACATGTTGTATTCTATTTGCTAGGATAGTTTTACACAAATCGTGCCACTCCATTTCCTTGGACTCCATGGTGACCAGCTGGTCCCTTTTGCAGGCAGCTGGTTGAAGCCGTAGAACAGCTAATTGGCCAGCAGTAGGAATGAGCCTGCAACCTCCATCTCATGGGCCGAGTGCTCAATCACCAACTGAGTGTGGACTTGAGTCACTCACAGCTGGTCAGTCAGGGCTCCAGTCCTTAATAATTGTGAAAAGTCATGCAGACTACATGTCTTCGCTCAACTCCAATTTTTTATCTATAAAATGGGAATAACAATTTCTCTCTCACAGTGTTTTTTGAGACGATTAAACAAGCTAAAATATGTAAAGCATTTACTTCAATAACTAAAGAAATAGACACTCTTTGGTCCCCCCAAGCAAAATATAAATAACATGGTGCTTTTCCTTTGGATGTAATTCTTAGGTATGCCTACTTGGGCCACACTCTGGGTGTTAAACAGTGGCCAACAGAAAAGCCTCCTTCACATAAGTGTGCTGGAATAGGCGTGCAGGAAAAGGTGTGCACGCGTTTATGGAAAGCCTTAAAGTAATCAGAGAATACCTCTCTCCTGTTAACTCAGAGAATCCTGAGAATGTCTGTGTTTGGTATCACCCTTTGGTTCCTACTTTGAGTCAGAGTTTAAATCTATCTTTTCATTTCTAGTCTAGTGATCTGCCTCTGATAAACTTTTCTTCCTTTCGAATGATTTACTTGTCTATCATATTGTGCCACTGTCAGAGACCTGAAGTATAACCATACCCTTTTACCAGCTGGTGAATAGACTGGCTTTCATTCTTAATTTCTTTAATCATGTTAAAGTTTTCCATACTATGATACATCTCACAAGACTTTCAGGGGATGTTGAGAAACTTTCTCTGTAGAGGTAAAAATAATGACACTGAGTCATTTCCTTTATTGCTCTTTGAATTCCCATATAAAGTTATCTACCAAATATACCTTGCCTAGTCTGGTAAGTGTGCCTGCTTAACATGGGCTGATGCTTGTGACATTAGTCACTGTTAATTGCTCAAGAGTTGAGATCAGGTAGGCAATCACTGAGTTCATCTGTAAAAAAAATGACTGTAGTCATATTAAGGAATAAAAGGCTCCATGCCTACCAAATGCCTGCAAATTATTTCAACAGAATTGAGCCTATCT
The DNA here is from genome assembly GCF_000151845.1 of Pteropus vampyrus. NCBI lineage: Eukaryota > Metazoa > Chordata > Mammalia > Chiroptera > Pteropodidae > Pteropus > Pteropus vampyrus. The sequence goes on from NW_011888848.1 coordinate 8,190,347, forward strand.
CATAGTAACATATACTGCCTGGGACTCTGAAAATGCCAGAGGGCAGGAATTTGGGGTAATCGTTCCATTTTACCCTTCAATTGGTCATTGTTTTTCATTTATGAGTTTCTTTTTTTTTTTTTTTTTTAATCTTTCAATTTGTCCTCCAAATTCTCTGTTTGTTTGATTTTTAACTAGAATTTGTGGTTTGAATTAAATTCTACTTTTTGGAAATTGACTTTATTTGAAAAAGATTTTCCTACAAAATTTTTCCTATGCTTGCATCCATTCATATAGAAAAGAGAAAAGGTGCCACACAGATATTTTGGAGGTAAGTACCTCTTCTAGGATAACCTCTCCCTTTGTCTCTTGAGGAGCTTTGGCTAGGACTGTGCTCACTGGAGGAAGCAAGACTCTGGAAGTCGGTTTCCAGAACTTCAGGCATTAAGCAATTACGCACTGTACCCAGGGCATCTGACCTTCCAGTGCTGTTTGCCAGCTGCAGGGGGAACTACTGAAATCTATCAAGTTGTCATGACAGACAGGGCCATATGGAAAGTGATGGAAAATTCCTCCTTAGATTATAATTGTCTTGGTGGGCAGAAACTCTGTCCTCTATTCAGTTACGAAGTGTGTATGGCTCATAGTGCTTGAGACAGTGTTCGGGATTTATTGTTCAAGGCCTCAAAGCAAAGATAAAATGGAAGATTTAAAATACTCTGTTTGCCTGAAGGAGCCAATTATATTTTACTTCATTTTATTTATAGTGTCAGTTTACTTAATCCCTGAGTATATAATGTATACACAGGTTGATGATATTTAAAAAAAAAAAAAAGAAAGAAAGAAAGAAAGAGAGAAGAAAACCAAGAAATGGTTATATGGTTTATCTGTGGTCATGCAGATGAAATTCCTTCCAGCTGAGCATCAACATGCCATGGAGAGTATTTGAGCATGGAAATCAGCAAAGCGCTGTAGCATTGTGGTAAACATTCAAGCTCTGGAGCCAGACGGCCTGGGTTTGAATTCTGCTCTGTAATTCTTTACCATCTCTGTGACTCAGCTTTCCCATCTATAAAGTCACTATAGCAATTATACCTAACTCAGGTGGTTATGAGGATTAAAAAAATTAATATATACACATTTAAAAATTCTCCAAATAGTGCTTTGCTCATAGTAAGCACTTATAAGTTTTAGTTATAGTCATCATTATTTAAAATTTTCTATTATCATTAAGAATCTAGGATTTTGTGCCTTTGAACATGGTCCCCATTATCACAAAGCTGAGAGCAAATTGGCAAATTCTTCTTCCTTCTCTTCCTCTCTCCCTCTCTCTGTTTCTTTCCCTTTCCTTTTCTCTTTTACTCTCTTCACCTTATGCTCCTCTGGCTTCATTTACACATCGTGAGACTTGATATTTCCAGTTTTTCCCTGTGTTGTGTTTTTAATGTCAATGATATAGGCAGAAGCAAGTTGTTGTGGGAAGAGTGGCAGGGCTGTGTTGTCCACATCTCAGTATGGGAAGGTAAATGCTTCAGTTGTCTGAGGCCCCCACTCCATACCTACCCCCACGCCTAACCAGAGGAAGGAACATTTTTCTGTGCGGGGGTGGCTTTCATGTTGGAAGGGGATGGTCGATGGTGTTATTTTTGTTCTTCACAAACGTGGATGTTTAAAATAGTGCTTTATTCAATCGGTATAAGTGACACATAGGCTATGTATAGTGGTGGAACTGGGCCTGGCAGTGATGAGGGCCAGATCTCACCAAAACCAAGAGTTGTGGTTCTCCACTTATAACCCAAGTGATCTGCCCTGAGGATAGCAAGCATAGAACCCCCATCTGGGTTGCTTGGCAAATTCACAACTACTGAATTGTCTGAAATGGATGTACCTCAGAGCCAGTGACCTGGGATTTTGGCTTTGTTTCCATGGGGCATGCCAGCGGGTCACATTTCCTCTCTGAACCTCCCTCCAAGCTACACTGTACTCATGAAGGGTAAGTGTGTTCGTTGTTCTTTCGTGCCTATTGACTTGGTGCCCTGCAGGTCTGGAGTTCAGCCAGTGTAACCGAATCGGGAGGCTGCAGCTCAGGCTATATTTAATTGGAGGTTTATTGTCTTGTCACAGTTTTAGTTTAGGGAACTATTTTGAGGTTGATTGGATAGTGTTGGGAGTTGAAGTAGTGTCAGTTTTGACCCCACGCTCTCCTTTTTAGTCACTATAATAAAAGGTTTATTTAAAGTATTATGTTTTAAGTCTTTAAAATGCCCTTTTGTACTTTGAGTCTGCACAGTGAGGATTCTAGAAGGGAGATTTCGAAATTGTTCTGGATTGTCCTTAATTGATTTGAAACGCAATGCAGAATTTGGATTTCATTTAAGAACAAGAGGGAAAAAAATAACATTTAATCAGACTTGGGAGTAAAAGTGGCAGTCAGTGAAGAATACTTTCATACTTGCTAGACAACACTATAATAGATTACATAGGACATTTGGTTGGTTTAAATTAGAACCCACATGCCTCCTACGCCCCCAACCTTCTCTTTTCATCTTAGAGCCTCCTCTCTACCCTCAAGTATGGTTTCACTATAACTAGGAAATAGACACTAAAAATATTTCTGGAATGACGTGACCCACTCTTGCCCCATCCAGGAAAGGGACAAGGCTTCACGAGAAACAGCACATGCTTTCCTTTCATTTCTGGGAGTCTCGGGGTCGACCTACAGATGCTGCTCCTTCCGTGGCTGATGGCATTCAAACTCCTAGCTGCCGACGGTGCCAGGCCAACAACTGGACAGAACAGCTCAGCTACAGGAAGGTGGCCACAGTCTCGGCCAGAGGAGCAGCCCCCTGGCCACAGACCACCTCTGCTACCCCATCCAGAAGCCTTCCCACCTCCGTCAGGCTTGTCCCGGCCTCGCCACAGGGGCTGAAGAACTGGGAGGTGGTGGCGGCAGTGGCAGTGGTGCCTGCAGCCTTGGGGCCAGTCCAGGCACGTGGGACCCTGCTTCGGGCAACTCTGCAGCCCCTCCATTGCCGGGGAGGGATCCAGGACAGCCCGAGCGCTCACCACTGTTTCCTCCTGTTGCCGATACCTAGGCGAGGGCTCAGAATGGAAGCGGCCACTCCTGAGCTGGATCCACAGGCCAGACTGAGGGAGGTGGGGGACCGGGTGAGCGGAGCTCAAGATAGCCAGGAGCTAAAGCAGCAGCTGCAGCCACTGCCCAAGCCATCAGCCTGCTCCCAGGGAGAAGCGCAATATGTAGAGATGTGTGCTTCAGCTGGAGTCAAGAAGGAGAGTCCCCGGACCGTGACACTAACACTGGAGCGCTCATCTGGGGATCAAAGGCCCTCCAGGAGTCCCAAAGAGAAAGCCCAGGATGAACCCAGTGGTCAAGAGTGCAAGGCTCCAACCCCCCAGGAGAATCCTGCTTCCTCGGAACTCTCCAGACCCCAACTCTCCTCCAATGACGAGTGCAGTAACTTGTCCTTCTCCTCCTCTTCCTCCTCCTCCTCCCTGGGGGACAAAGCAGAAAGTGGCCTTTCCAAGTTGGATGAAACCACCACATCGGCAGGGGCTCTGGCCACCTCGTCTTCATCTTTAGGCTTTGAGAGTGACAGTGGTGAGAGTGCAGTGAGCTGCCAGCCCCGGGGAGGAGTGGGAGGGAAAAAAGCAGGAGGGGGCGCGGATGCAGGTATTGGAGAAGATGGAACAGAGTGCAGAGACATTATTGCCAAGTCTCAGGGCAGCAGGGGCCCCCCACCAAATGAGGAGCCTCATTATATCACCACCCACGAGATCCAGCTGAGTGAGGTTGAACAGGACATGGATTTCGACGTAGGGCTGGCCTCCCGCTGGGATTTCGAGGACAACAACGTGATCTATTCATTCGTGGACTATGCTTCCTTTGGTGGCAGCGATGAGACCCCAGGGGACGTCACTACCCCCACTGAAGAGGATAACAGCTGCTACCTCAGCACCACTCCCAGCACCAATGCCACCCGGACGCCCAGCCCCACCAGCAGTGATCCCGCCCGCCCCAGCGCAGGCAGCAGTGGTCGCAACACCAGCAGCACAGAAGTGGGCAGTGGCCCTTCTGACAGTGGCCCCACTCCCCCACCCACTGGCCCTGGCACTGCCACTCTGCCTGAGCCCTTGCCACAGCCCCCGGAGGCAGCTTCAGGGGTAGCAGCCGCCGCAAGCAGCTGTGGGAATGCAGCGAGCCAGATCCTCCTATCAATCAAACCGACTTCCCGGGCTATAAATGAGCCTAGCAACGTGCGTGCAAAGCAAAACATTATTTATGCTGCCAAGCATGAAGGCGACATGAGCCTCCGCGTCTCTACAGCTGCTGAACACAATTCAAGTTCACTGAAGCAAGACCCGGCTGCAGCGGTGGCTCAGGACCATGCAAAGAAATTCATCGCTGTTCCTGCTCGCCTGCAAACCCGATGCGGGGCCATCCGGGCGAAGGAGCTGGTGGACTATTCGAGCGGGGCCTCCAGTGCCGTGAGTGAACTAGACGATGCGGACAAAGAGGTGCGTAACCTGACCTCCCGTGCCTTCCGGAGCCTCGCTTACCCCTACTTTGAGGCTTTGAACATCAGCTCTCGGGAGTCCTCCACGCTCTCCGAAGTCGGCTTCGGACGCTGGTCAACCTTCCTGGACCTAAAATGTGGAGGTGTTGGAGCCAGGGTGGAACAGAGCCTGCTCAGGAGCAGTGCGGCCTCGGTGGCCGCAGGTCTGAGGAAGGGCGGTGGAGCCAGGACGGCTGCAGACCAGCTCTACATCCACTCCAGGAAGTCCCAGACCAAGGCCTTGGAGTTCGTGGTCAGCAAAGTTGAGGGGGAAATCAAACACGTGGAGACACCTCTGTGTTTCCAGAAGCAGGTCCAGACTGGCTCCCGCGTGGTCACCCTTCTGGAGCCTCTGAATTTTCGCAGTGAGAGCAAAGCCAGCTCAGCCACTGGGCCCTGCAAGACCACCAAAGGCTCCAACAAAGGTCCCGGGTCAGTGTACACAGACGATGGCTCAGAGACCTCTGAGAGCAGCAAACCTGTCTCCCGTGTGGAGGGCGCCCAGAAGAAGTCCAAGTTTGCTTCCAGTCTGCTCAAAAATGTCATCTCCAAGAAGATGCAGCGGGAACATGAGTTCAAAATGGAGAGGGGAGAAGTCACTGACACATCTCACCACAGCCTCTCCAGTACATCCAAGGAGCTAGAGGGCCCCCCTGGGGCTGAGAAGCAGCGAGAGAGGTGCCTGCAGAGGCAGAGCTCTCGCCACTCGGAGGCCAGCTCCGAGTACACGGTGCTCAGCGTGTCAGACCCTGGTGGGGAGGGGTCTATAGCCGGGTCTAAATCCCCAATTTTCAAAGCCAGTGCTCCTCGGGAGAGCAATGCAGGCTCCAGCCGAAATTTCGCCGATGGGCACACAGAAGAAGTGTGTGAAATTAAAAAGAATGCATCAGAGACTGTCAAGGGCATCTTCCTCCGGAGTCAGAACAGTGCATTCCGATCGTGGAAAGAGAAAGAGGCCGAGAAGCGAGAAGAAAAAGCCCCCATTGGGAAGCTGAAACTCCCCAAAGGGGGCGACTGGAGGGCTGATCTCGGGGAGATCTCTGCCAGCAAGTCCACCATCATGTCTCGTCTCTTTGTCCCCAACATCCAGCAGACATCCAAAGACAAGCAGCCAGGGAAACAGGCCACCAAGTACCCAGCTGCCCAGGCCACCTCCACTGCCCCCATCAGGCCCAAGGCTCCGGAAATCAAGATCCGGCTGGGGAGTGTGCAGCAGCCAAGTTCCGACTTCAACATTGCCAAGCTGCTCACGCCCAAACTGGCCAGTGGCAGCGCCTCTAACCTCCTCAGGACCATTGAGGACAACAGCAGGGTGCAGCAGAAACTCTTCCGGGGGGACAACCTGGAAAAAGTGCCCCAGTTCCAGGTGAGAGACGTCAGAGACAAATCCAAGGCTCAGGGACCCCTCCACCAAGTGAGAGATGTCAGGAAACTAATCAAAGGGTCAGCAGATAGCAGTGACAAGGGCAGTGTGACCCCGGAGCAGGGGCTGACGGGGCCCAAACCCAGGCAGCTGGCTCCTGCAGCTGGTGGGTCCAGATCCCTCTCCCCCATGGTGATTACATGCCAGGCTGTGGTGAACCAGAGAGAAGACGGCATGGACCGAGAGCTGAGGGAGAGCCTGGGCAAAGGTGGCTGCAGCAGTGGCTTGAATTCCTCCTCTCTGGAAGGGACAGTCTTGGTTCACAGGGCATCTGGCAGGCTGCCCGTGGCCACCATTGCTCCCAATAAGCCTGAGCAGGGCTCATACCTGCCTGTGCTCAAGATTGTCTCCAAGGCTTCTGCTCAGAAGACCCCAGAGAAGGCCAAGGACGAGGAGGTCAAGGAGGAAGGGAAAGGCCCCAAGCCATCTCGGAATGCCCTGGAGAAGCTGACTGCAGCTGTAAGGTCCATGGAGGAGCTGTACAGCTTCGACAGGAACGAGTGGAAGCGCAAAAGCGACCCCTTGCCCATCATGACCGACAGCCACGTCCTGTCGCTCATTGCCAGCGAGGAGAGGGAAGGCTCCGGGGTTGCCGAGAGGGACCCGGACAAGCTGGCCAAACGCCTGGGTGAGGCAGGAGAGCGCGGCACGGGAAACAAGGGCGGAGTGGTCCTGCGAGGGGCGCCCATGGAGCGTCTGCAGCGGAGAAACTCCAATCCGAGCATGGAGAGTGTGTCTGCTCGAGCCGCTGCTTTTGAGAACCTGGCCAGGGAAAGGCCCCGTTCCCTCTATATCCCCCCAGTCCACAAGGATGTGGAGAGAACCCAGCCCCTGCAGCCCCTCCCACCACTCCCCAGCAACCGGAATGTCTTCACAGTTAGTGCCAGCAGCACCCAGAAAACTGGGGGTGTCGCTGGCAAGTTCCCACAGGGGCTTTCTCCAGAAAGTCCTTCAGCAGCAAAGGGCATCAAGTCTCAGGGACTACGGTCCCTCAAGATCTCTCCAGCCACCAGGGCACCTCTCGATGAGGTGACCAACAGGAAAAATGGCAGCAGTTTGGATAAGAACAATAGTGACTGTGAGAATTATCTGACTACCCCCCTTAAAGGAAGCTCTGCAGCTGGGGAGCTTCCAGGCAGGCCTGGGGCTGGGAGGGAGGGGGCCCCGGCCTCCTCAGTGACCACTCTCTGCAGCTTGCCCCCCCTGAGCGCCCGCAGTCAGGTCCCTAGCAGCTCCAAAGGCTCCCAGGTCAGTGGAACCAGCCGTCCAGCGTGGCGTACCAAACCTGACAACCCACGAGAGCCGGTAACTGCCCCTCCAGGGCCGCAGAGCCCAGAGCATCCTCCCACTGCCATCTACCACCAACAGCCACTGCCCTTCACCCTGCAGGGGGCCCAGCCCCAGGTCCTCTGCTTCTCTCCACCTGGCATGCCTGCCCCGGCGCCTGCAGGCGCAGCTCCTGTCCCCACAGATCCCTTCCAGCAGCCACAGCCTCAGCAGACCCAGCGCAAGATGCTCCTGGATGTGACGACTGGCCAGTACTATCTGGTGGACACTCCAGTACAGCCCATGACCCGGAGACTGTTTGACCCTGAGACAGGGCAGTATGTGGATGTACCCATGACCTCCCAGCAGCAGGCTGTGGCTCCCATGTCTCTCCCTGTGCCCCCCTTAGCCCTGAGTCCCGGTGCCTATGGACCCACCTACATGATCTACCCTGGATTTCTGCCCACAGTGCTGCCCGCCAACGCCCTGCAGCCCACACCAATTGCTCACACTACAGGGAGCAGTGAGCTCTCTCAGATGGCCACAGAGCCCCCCAGCAAAGAGGCAGCTTCGACATTCACTGAGGCCCCATACTTCACAGCCTCTGGTCAGTCTCCCGCCTCCTCTTCCTCCTCTGCCCCAGCAGCCACATCCCAGCTCGTGGGAGCCAAAGGCTTCGCCCAGCTGCATGGCAAGCCTGTCATCAGCATCACTTCGCAGCCCCTGGGGCCAAGGATCATTGCCCCCCCTTCTTTTGACGGCACCACCATGAGTTTTGTGGTGGAACACAGATGATGAGCAGTCACCAGGAAGTAGGACAGAACAGCTGCTGGTGAGTGTGACTTCAATTATTTAAGGGATTAAGAGCAATCCTATTTCTTTGTGTTTGAAGTGGCAGATTTATAGCAGAGAACACTGTCTAGAAATGGGCATTTTGGAAGATTAGAACAAAATCCTATCCAAATTATTAAGGAGCTAATTTTCTTGCCTAGCTTCCTCACTCCTCAGCCTCTGTGGCTTTTCTCCCTTTGACTCTTTTGAATTGCCTGTTGTTTTTCTCACCTGTGAGTGGGAGGGAACTGAACCATGTATCTGTCAGATTAGCCTTTGGTGATGGTTGGTATGGGAGAGAAACAAAAACCTGGTCTGGATTTCATGGAGTGAGCCTCACTCTATTCCTGGCAGCCTCAGGGACAGAAGGCAGAACATCCTGAGACAGCACTGGGAACACTGTTAACTCCTCAGGAGTAAGGAGAGTCGACATTTTCGTGTTATGGGGGTTTTCTAAAATCTGTAGAAAAGCTTATCTCCCTCCTCCACATTTTCCTCTTGAAGTTTCTTAAACAAAAAGGCTGTATTTTTTAAGCTCTCGTTTTTGTTTTCGGATGATCCAAATACTTTTTCTTAGATGAGTCTAAGGTCTTTAAGATGTTGTACATGCACACGCACGCACGCACACACACACACACACACACACACATACGGGCTTGACATCTACTAGAGGGGTTGCTGTGTTTGATTTAGTCCATTCAGACTGAATCCACTACTCTCAGCCTGCAGCCCTTACAAGGCACTCACTTTCATATCTGCATTCTCTCCTTTCAGAAAAGAAGCAACTTCCACTTGTCCCTCTTTAAAGGAGATCAGATAAAGTAGATTTGTAATACCTGAGTTAATCCAAATTGACAACAGGAATCCTTGCTGTAAATACAGTCCATGGAACTTGATAGGAAAAGTGAACCAGGACACGTCAGGTCACACACGTAAGACAGGCAAACTTCAGATATAAGCACGAAGATGACAGCGCTCTGGGGCCAAATTCTTCTGTTCTCTTCTGATTAGGAAGGGTTGACATTGTAAATATTTCTTGGACTTTCACTCTTTGGTAAGATTATCCCTTATCGAAGGAGAGAAAACTTTTCTATGCATATATAGAAGAAATAAGCTATTTCTTTATTTTCTGAACTGAAAAAGAACAGAACATTGTTTCATTGTGCAATGAAAGAGCCTTAAATTAGGAAGTAGGATCATTTGATTAGAGTAACAGCTTCTCACCAGCTGCGGCTACGGCTACGTGTTCTTAGGCTACTCACTCTGTAGCACTCATGACACTTACATGTCGATAATATCTACTCAAAATGTATCTGAACATCAGGTGACATAACAGTATATTGCAACTTACAAAACCCCTTTTAAACTAAGGGATTGTTACGATGCTTTACACTTATTGGACTGCAAGACAACATTAGGCCACTGTTCAAAAATCCTTGGGTCTTTCTCTAAGAATTCAGGTGAAAGCACAAGCCTCATTTTACTTACAGTCTAGTAATAGATGATTTGAATGATTTTTCTTCAAGAATTTGTAACAGGCACAGTGTATATAATCACAGATAAGGAGAGGAGTGGGAGGATTAAAAAGAAATAATGTATCTTTTGTCTGATAAAGAAAATAAGGAAAAAAATCAGTATGCATATGGAAGAGACTCAGATAATTAGTTTTGCAGAAGGAAAAGAGTAGCTTCTGGACAAAAATGTTTTAATCTTCTGGACAGGTGATATCTTTACCTAAGGTTATTTGGGAGCGGCTAATCCTGTGAGGCCTTTGTGTGAGCTGTGGAGGTGCAGAAGCAAGGGGAAGGGAGGACAGAGTGCAGAGGAGGGAGGAACCAGGCCCAAGCTCCCGTAGTGTGCCCTTTGCAGCTGCCTTTGGCCTTTCTCCTGTCTGCTGAGCCTGAAGTTGTTCCCATCAGACGCAAATGGAAATCAGAGTTTTTAGTGTTCGAGATTTGAACAGTGATTATTTTGAAAGTTGTTGTTTTTTTTTTTTAAAAGCACAACCTTTATTTTAGTCCACAGCCCTAAAGATAGAAGGCAAAAGCCGGCTTCACAATTTAAGGAGACTAGTGAGGAACCAAAGATTAGTTTTCTGTATACAGGCAAAAAATCTAATGATCAAAATTCAGATAACTAATAAAAATTCTTTGAAATTCACCTTTCTGAAAGTTCTATGCCACTTTCCAAAGAAAAGTCAGATACAGAAAGAATTGTGTAGTTCTTTTCCTTGTGTGAAAAAAATTTTAAAGATTGTTCATATATATCCAAAAATTACATTGTGCACACTCGTTCATCAACTGATGCCCAACTGAATGGTCCTTCTGAGAAGTCTTGGAAGCTGCTTTCAGTTCAAGATTTCCTTTGAAAACCAGACTTGTCTCAGAGATTTTCCTTGAAGTAAGATAGGGTTTTATTTCCTTCTTAGAACTAAATCATATAAATGACTTGATTCAATCACAGCATTTCACAGAGAGGAAAACAGGCTTGGAAAAAAAGGGTTTTGCTGAGGACCCCAGTGAGTGAGAGAGCCAGGACTTGTGGAGCTGGCTCTTAGCTCCTGGGCCACACCATGCTCCCTGAGGGCCACTCTGTGTGTTCCTTGATAGGAGGCATGGAGCAAATGAAGGATGGCAGAAGAGTGCCGTGAGATCTGAACTGACAGCCAGGACACTCTCTGCCTCTCCAGACATTTGTAAAATGAATGGTTGAATGAAATGCACTAATTCCCTCATTCATTCAACAAACATGAATTACATGTTTACACTCTACCAGCTGCAGTGTCCTCTGCAGTGATTATAAACCCCCACGTGACCTGGTACGATCCCATCGGCCAGGAACCTACGCTCCAGCAAAAGGACACACATCGGACACACAGAACTGCAAAACCAGTTTTCAAGTCCTATCTTAACCTTTAAGATTCCTTCCAGCTCAAATAATAAGTATTTCATCATCTATTTTTAGCTGCACTTTGTAACAGGGAGATTTGCTTTCTCCTCCTGTATGTATTTGAGCATAACCAGCTGCCGTTCTCTCTAATTTTTGTTATGAACTTCTCTTTAGTTTTGCTTTTATAGGTAGGTCTTTTTTTACTTTTAAGTAGATAATTAGCATTATTTATTTTATTATTGTTTAGTAATGACATAGCAAATTGTGATAAATGGATGAGGCAGTTTACAACCAGTAGCCCAGTGGCCAGATAGTCACAACAGGAACCCAAATGTGACACACCAGCGGGCTAGGCACACCAGTTGCAAAACTTTTTTGTTAACACTTTTCTGTTTTAGACCTTTATTGTTTGTCGATTTTTGTTTTGAAAGGTCCCAGCTCCATAGGATCTTTGAGGCCTTTTCCAATCAGATTATTTTTCTTTTAGTTTTCTGTCATTGCAGGCATGTAGCTATATTTTTCCTTCTCTGACATATTCACTCTCATGTTTTCTCTGCCCACCCAATTGGATGCCATAGTTTTGTTTTAAAATTTTAACTGAGAATTGATACTAAGGAATATTAACAAGGGCATAAAGATGAAATAAATATGTAATAATAACAAAGGAAAACTTTAATTACCACTATGCCCGCTATGCAGTGGGTATTACAATATTTTGTTTCATTTGGATGTCCTTTTTTTTCTTTTCTGTAAGACTTTATTCATTTGTTTCTTTACTTCTGAGTGTGCTTTACGTTGCTTCTACATGTTGGTCTTCCTTTTCTCTTTACCTCTTTGGAATTATTTCTAGCCCTTGGATAGAGCCCTGCAAGCCAGCAACTGAAGTGGAAAGAGAGGGGAGGCTGGATTTAAGAGGCTGGATTTAACACTCTATTTTTGTAGAGTGTTCCAGGGAGACTCTAGTCAGGTCCTTAGATCATCAAACTCCATCTTCTTGTGTTAAAATTGAAGAAGGAAATTAGAGCTCAGAGAGATTAAGTGGCCATTCTTCTGTCAGTGTCCCTTTGGGGCAGAGTGGAGACCCAAACCCCAAATCACCTCATATTAGTCTTTTCTCAGTTTGCTTCTGTCGCATTGCTCGCCAGTCCCCTTCTATTTTTGTCCTCAGGGCCACTCTTCTTTGGTTGTCCTCTTCCCTGGAGTCTGTCCCACTAGTTCACTTCCCTTCCTTCCTTCTCTTACTCTTCGATTATTTACTTCTTTCTTTTTGCTTTTTTTTTTTTTTTGGTGATTTTATTCCTTATTGTGGTTTCTCCTTTCCCATTCACTTCAAGCTAATTTAGTTTAATACCCCATCTTGCTTCTTCCCTTCTCCTCACCTTTTTGTTTGTTTGTTTTATCACACCCTGGACAACTTAAAGAGCTGGTCCTCCTTGCCAGTTCCTTCACCCGCATGGGCTTTGCAGCTTTGCATGAGAGGCCAAGACTGAAGACATTTCATTTTCACTTCATTCCATAGTTACATCCCTGAATAATTAGTTTATTTTTATTTTTTTTTCTAACTTCCTTTTGTTGTGACTTCCTCTCCCAATTTTTATATATGGTTGCTGTTTTATTTTATCTTCTTAATGTCTATTTTTTTTTATCCTTTTCTTTTCTCCTTTTCTGTCTTCTTGGATTATAGCTTTCCTCTAGCTCCTAATTTTGTGCCTTTCTCCACAATTTCATTGCCTTTATTATTTTCTTCTCTGCCCTCTATAAAATTAATAAAACAGAAAAGTAGTAGCTAATTCACTCTGCCTCAGACAATAACCTCATAAATGTCTCAGACCCCCTCACCTCCGAGAGGCCCTCACCAGAGCAGAAAATTGGCCCTTCTCCTTGCAGACTCCTAGGGCAGGGGCAGGGGCCTGAATCCAGGATAGCTAATGTGTTAATTATTTATTATATACCAAGACTTATCATTATGCCACCTATTCTTTTTTGATGAGTGGAGAAATAACTTGTCCTAAATCAACATATCAACTGAAATCATGGCCCTTTGGGCTCCCTGGCAGTGCTCTTATAGATGGCCCCTTGTTTGCCCTTCTCTTACTCTCTGCCCTCCAGGTCTCAATTCTTTGTTGTGAATTGTCCCCTCCCCTCATTTGGGAAAAAGAGAAAGGAATAAGGTAAGAAATTGACCCGGGATCTAGTAATGTCTAGCATATACTAAGCCTCCATGTGTGTTTTTTCTTTTGATAAAAAAATTAGCTGTCCTTAGTTATCAGAACAATTGATGCCCCAAAGAGAAATCCAAGCCAGAGTCAGTACTTCTAGGGGCTCCCAGTAGTGGGGTAATTTTGTGTGTGTGTGGGGAGGGATGGGTGTGGGATGTCTTCCTGAGAGTGGGATCCCCTCTGGATGCCAACAGGTTCATGCAATTTAGTTGGAGGGGAGCCGGGTGGTTTACAAAAGCCCAAGTGTGTGTACCTTGAAGTCAGGCAGATCTGGCCCAAATTCTAATACTCTTACTACTCTGGACAAGTGACTTGCCCTCTCTGGGCCTCAGTTTTCTCAACTATAAAATGAAAACACCTTGCAGGAGTGTTGTGAAGACTGAATTATAAAACCGTTACAAAAGACATATCAAATAGTTCATGGCATATAATAAGAGTTCACTCTGCCTCAGACAATAACCTCATAAATGTCTCAGAGCCCTTCATCTCCGAGAGGCCCTCACCAGAGCAGAAAATTGGCCCTTCTCTTTGCAGACTCCTAGGGCAGGGGCAGGGGCCTGAATCCAGGATTGCTTTATACGTCCCCAAACTGGAGGCAATGTCCACAGTTCTGCAGTCCCCTTTGAGCTGTCTGATCTCTTGGGGCAGGTCAGTTGGCCATGGGTCAGAGTACTCTAGTATCCCCTAAGACTTTCCAGAATGTTATACAACTCTGGGCTTAGACTGCCAGCTACATGTGGTGATTTTCCTCTCTGTCTGGGTACAGTCCTGTGTGGAGCAAGGCAAAATATGACCCAGCATCCCTGCTGAATCGTCATGTGTTCTGGTCCTATAATCATGGGAAGTCACCTAGGCCAAACTGCCTGGTGACACAGTGTAGTTACCGCTCTCATCTTTAACTGACTCCTTCACGATCCTCCGATTGGTTAAACTGGTGATTTTGTTATTTTATCCTTAATAGAAATTGGAGCAACTTTATTACTTTCAAGATTTCAAATAAAATTCCCTCAAGGTAACATAAGCAGAAGCAATATCCTGTGAATGAATGAAAAGGCAATGTCTAGACCATGGATCCTTGAAGTGACCCCAGTAGGTAGTATAAACAGATTTCTCCTTTGTTTCTCAGACTATTCTCTCTGTCATGAGGTGCCCTCGGCCCCCTCACTGTTTTTCACTCTCTTTCTCTCCCCGCACTCCCTTGCCTCCCACTTCCTCTTGTCTTTCCTCCCTCCCCTCTGGATCTTCTTACTTTGCCCAGGGAGTCTGCAAATCTTGCCTCATGATGGGACTCAACCTGAGTTGTTGCACGTCCCTGGATTGCATTGAAATGATTCTTCATTGTCTTCTATTTTCTTCTCTTCCTCTTGTAATTATATTTTCTTTTCCTGTTGTTACTTTATATGTCCTCAGGTAGGAAACTTAAAGTTAGCAAATGAGGAGTCTCTAAACCCACAACTGTCCCTTTCATCTCGAAGATCATTCCTTAATATAAAATACAAAAGAATAAAATAAATAAACACAAAATATATACATATGAACCATAATTATTCTTATAGACTTCTTTTTTTAATCATATATTTAACAGTTCAATTTCTAGATGACAAGATTAAAATATCCCTTGCTGGCTATTCTGCATATAATTGATTAGATAACTGTTATTTGATACTTCTTGAAGGTTATTTTTCACATGACAGTCTTCTTAATCTCTCACAAATATTACCTGTAGGCCACTCTATTTCTGTCTTCATAATATTAAGTTCAAGTATCAACTCTTAAATGTTAAAAAAAAAAAATGTTCCTTAGGCAATTTTAGTAGCAATACTACACATAGAGAGATATCTACAGAAAAAGCTAATTTTCAGTAAGCTTTTGAACATGTCAATGCTTGTCTTAGAATGGATTTAACTAAGTTTTAGGTTCTAACCAGTATATCTCATTTTAAATGAAATGCACTACTTGAAAGTCCACGTAGTTTAGATAGTGATCATTCACTTTACAAGAATTCTCAGTATAGAGTTCACTCATTTAACTAGATTACTAACTCAAACTAAGTTTCATTTCTGCATGATATTTCAGGAATATATCTATTATACCGTTTTAACTCTGCTGTGGATGATTTCAATGAAACTAAATATTTAACTCAAATCATTTTTGTATAGTTGATTAGATTCAAGTTTCAAAGAGAAGCTCCACTTTGGGCACTTTCCTGAAAGTCAGTATAATGTTTAGTAAGTTCAGAAATATTTGCAAACACTTTTTAAAATGTGAATGTCATCATCATTAATATTGAAATCTGCCAAATAGTTAAATAAAATGTGTTTGACATTGTTCTTGTTTCTTTAAAAGTGATATTTACTTTAGCACTAACAATCTGTTTTTTGACTATGTTTGTTTATAGGAGCAAGACAGAAAGATGGACTACTCTTCTTTAATCTGAAGACTGCATTATAACAGCACTAAGAATTCATCTGAAAAACTTCCTCTACATGTATTATTCTTAGTTTTTGCTTCTTATAAATCAAGTGTGTAAGTTTCTATATTTTCCTGAACAACTCTGTTAAGACACTTCATGTTATTTTAGTTTTACTAGGCTGATTGAATGGTTGCATCTTTTTCCTCTGTACAACTTTCTTTTTATACTTTAATACAGTATATAAGCTTTCTATTCATCTTTCCCTTCTTTTAACTAGACAAACAATCCCTTAAGTATTTTCATAGTTCAGTCAAACCATACAACAGAATGGGATTGGTTCTTTTATAAACCAAGTGAGCAAATCAATAATTTGGATCAAAAATCTCCTTATAGTTTCTTGGAATATGAGGACTAGCTGACAGAATTATAGCATGTGCCTGGATTTTAAATATAATGAATCTGCACTTTGAATCATATGCTAGCCAAGCCTAGTCATTCTCTTGGTTATATTCTACATGTTCTTTTATTGGATTTAGCATGATTTCAGATTTGATTGTGAAAATAGTGGTTTTAACTTTTGTGCTTTAATTTTCCCACTTGTATACAACATCATGACACTATTTGTTGTCTTAAAATAGAATGGCTTAAAATACCAAAGAGCCCATAACTGCATTTAAAATTAAGTTCTTAGTCTCAGAAATGTATAAAGTATTTATTTCCCAAACTTTGTTATGAGTGTATAGCATTTTTTTTTTTTTTTTTTGTCTTCTTCAATGATTCCCACCACAGTTGCATACTCCTGTCTCTCACAGATTGTTTGCAATCTGAAGAGTGACGCGTTTGGAGTGATAGAGTAGAATGTAAGCTCCGATTCAGTGGCTCTGATTTTCTCCAGCCCTAGCTATACCAATAACAGTAACCTAGGAGTACATCGCTTGCTCCCTATGGTTTTAAGTGATACTGAGAATCCAAATCACAGAATCTTGCATGTACATTCAAAACTGACTCAGTTGTAACCCAGTTCTGAAGGTTATTTCAGTGAGTGTTCACAGTGAGTCTCGAAGAGTTAAATAGTCCTATAGATAAATATTTAGCTCGTCAGAATTAATGCGTGTCAATATATTTGACAAATGTTACATTGGATTATTTCTTACTCTAAAAAAGAATACCTTGAAGATTCTTTCAGGCTTTCCTATTTAAGGACTCTCTTAGTTACTCATTTGTTCAAAGATAAAACATTCTGGTCATTTTTTAAAAAGGCTTATTTTGATTTTAATGGTCATAAATAATTGGTTTCTAATTAAGATTTGCTTCTTGAAGCCACAGAATTTTATCCTATTCATGACTGAAGGTGTGGGTAAAAAACTATGAGATTGATTTTTATCTGATTTATGTAATCAAATTACTTTGTAGTTATGCTTACTATCTCAGACTCTTTAGAAAAATAACTCAATTTCACTTTGGGGGACTTCCTTAAAAAAAAACTATTGGAAAATAGGAAAGGTTTGAGAGAGAAATAGTCAGCTCTGGTCACAATTTAGTCAATCATTGGGCTCATGAGCTATGAAATGAAATGATAACCTCTATGAGACATGAAATATGAAGCAACCTCTATGTATGGAAGAGATGACCTTGTATTGTATTAGTGAAAGTATTATTCCTTTGTCACAGAGGTCTTCTTACCCAGGGACATCAACAGCTTCACCCCAGAACTTACTTAGTTTTCCACCACTGGGGAACTACTTACAGCATCAGCTCATCCTCGTTTTCAGTAGAGATTGGCTGGGTATGAGGTCACTTAATATAAAAATAATAGAGTAGAATCAATTTCAAAGGTCTCAAACCTATAATACTCAAAAATAGTACCATGAATTCTCAAGGATTTGAACATATCTGGTGAAACTTGTATAGCATTTGGGTGGGTAGTACCAGAATTACCAACACTGTTTTAAAACCATGTGTGACTTTTAGGAAAACCCAGTGGTCATGTTGAATAGTCAACTGCTTGCCAGCTCTTCAGAAAGAGAGACATTTCTTTCCTAGAAAATGTGGTAATGTTTTTACCTACCAATGGTCCGGGGGCTCCATAAGCTGTTTGTTGTTATTTATTTCCAGCAGATCTGAGCCTTGCATTCTCACATTGAGGTAAACTAGGACAGCAACTAGGAAAGAAAGGAGAACTTTTTATTTGTTGGTTTTATCAGAGAGGCTACATCTTCTGAGGAGCTGTCAAGGGTGTAGTAAACGTCTAAGTGATTGAATATATGACCTTAAAATAATATTCTATGAACATGACATCATCTATTGATAATTTTATGGCTGTTTCCTCAAACCATACAAAGCTGCTAGGCCATTTATTACCTCAAGTGATGGAGAGGAACATTTTTAAAGACATGAGGCAAATCTAAATCCTCATTGTCATTATTTTATTATGTCTTGAGGTCACATTGATATTTGAATGAAGGTCGTGCTCTTCAAAGTTAAGTGGGATAAGAGTCTATGAACTTTCCAATCCATAAAACTATTACCCTAACAATTTCCCTTTAGCTAGTGAACTATCCTTTTATGTTTTACTACACAAAACTATTTGTAAAGCATGTAGCATTTCCTAAATAATGCCTTGAGCTTGAATCTAATTAGACTGGCAGAGTCTGGCTTTTGCCGTTTTCTCTCAGGGTTACATATGTGACTCAGTTTTCCAGAGGAACCACAGGGCACTGTGTGTAGAAATCTAGACTCCCTTTTCCCTGTTGATTAAATGCTCAGGTTGAAATATGCTTTATTTGAATTGTTTTTGGAAAACTGAATACACTTGTAACCAGTATGAAAATTTAATTCACCAGGATATATTTTCTTTGAAACACTCACTAAAATTGCCCTCAGGATTAAATAAAGCCCAGATATGCAGTTAGTGATTTAACTTACAGGCTCTCTGTTGTCTGTATATGTCTCTATCTGTCTGTGTGTATATGGCTTTCTATGTATCATTGAGTAAATAAGTTAAAACAAATTATATTTTGACATCTCTGATAAATATCAAATGTCAATACACATTTCAAAATCATCCTATATCACTAGAAAATGCCCAATGATATAAATTTCTTTTTCTTAATTTCAGATTTGACTCTATCATCCTTGCCTCTTAAAGAGATTTAATGCATTTTAATTATTTTCATACTTTATGTGTTTGCTATGAATTGAATGCTCATGCTACCTGAAATAATACTTTGGACTGCAGGACAGTATTGATTCCTAAGTAGATTGACTGTACTCTCATGATAAGTATATATATGTGCATGAGAAAACACATTCAATTATAGTCTCTGTGTTTAAAAAACTACCATGGTATACATTTTCCTATGTGGTGCTTGAAGAGTTTCATTCTACAGTTTACAAGGTGTAGATTTGCACCCCAAATTCTCAGGGTATGTTATTTTACCCAAATACTTGAAAGAAAAAAGGTGCCCTGTATCTTATCAGTACTGTTGAGGGGGAAAATTATGTGTAGGTTTGTTTTAGAAAACTACTTATAAAAGTCAAATTTATAAAATCTGTTAGGTTTTAACATAATTTCTAAGGAGATATACATATAGATATGATATATATTTTCAAGAGACTGTTTCTATATTCTTAATTAACTTCTTGGTCCTAAGTAGACCTCACAGGTGCATAAAATCATTAATAAAGCATGTAGCATTTGCTAAATTGTACCTTGAGCTTGAATCTAATCAAAATTGCATACTCTGGTCCTCTAGGGGGGAAAAATCATGTTTATTTGTGGCACATGTGATTACAAGACCCAGGGGAGGATTCTGCAAATTGGACTTGCTTGTATGTCTCGTGTCTCCAAAGAGAACTGAACATTCACAGAAGTATTTGTAAGCTGTTAACATTCTTGTTTCATGTTGCAACTAGAATATATTATTAGATTTATTTCTATTTAATTCATAATGGTGCAGAATAAAACACACACGTCTAATTTGATATCTTTTTAAAAAAAGTTTCATAATTGCTTTTTACAAACTAGTGTTAATGGCAGAAAGTCCTTTCAAGGGCTCCCTGAATTACCTATAGTCTTTGAATCTATTTTTTAACAGGTTGTCCTTTTTGCCTCTCCCTTTGAAGATATAGGTTTCTATATTTACATTTAAATCATATTATTATACAGTGAAGACAGTGGTGGTTGAAAAGAATGTGAAGACTGACTAAGTTATGTCCCAAACAGAGGAAATTGTGTGATGATGGAGAAAGACATTGGATAATGCTGAATTATACCCCTGACTACGAAATAAGCCAGTGGTAAATAAAAAGAATGTGAAAATTTGAACTGTTTTCAAGACAGAAATTTTGGTAGAAGAGTTCCTACCTGAGGTCTGATGTGACTCAATTATGAAATGCAGTGAGCTTGGCCAGTGGGACTGCAAATCCAGCCCAACAGCTCTGAGAATTACATTGTCAGTGTACTACGTATGGAGAAAACTACTTAGATGAGGATTCTGTGAGACTAGCTTATGTGCCTTAATTGCCAGTATTTGTAAGAGATCATGCAATCTTGTGTAATGGTCTTTTATTTCGACTCTTTTGAAAACAAAAATGTTTCGTTGTTTGTTTTTTTTTTCCAGTAAAAGTAACTCCAAAGAAAATGTGCATTGTTTGTCTTTATTTTAACTAGGAAAAAGCTAGTTTAACTAGCTTTGGACATTTTCATCTCCTTCAGTTTTCTAACTCGAATCCTTCATTTAACTAAAATACTCTAATATTTCACATCCAGGTCTTATTAGTTTTCGACTGTTGCAGTCAGTAACTGCACTCAGTGGCTTAAGATGACTCAAATTTGTTATCTTACAGTTCTGGAGGTCAGAAGTCTGGGATGGGTCTTTCCCTGAACCCACATTATGTTACCTGACCAACCAAATGAATCTAATTGCATTGTGAGAAGCATCAACCAAGGTATGTGGTACTCCACTGACACCAAAGAGGAATCTAGATGACAGTGTCCCTGAGGATCTACACCAAGGCCCAGGAAAGTCATCGAGGTTATCCCCTTTGAAATCTAAATATAAGAGGCACACATTTTGGGGGACCTACTGCACAGCAAGGATCAATACCATCACAGATCCCTTAAGTCAACCATGAGTCAGCTGGAGTCATTGTAAATCTTAAGATTGAAACCCTAAAGAGACTTGAACCCACATTCCACAAAGAGGGACATCTAGAATTCCTCACATATGTCCATGGTTGGTGGTGATAGGGCAAGAAAGAAGGTTGAGAGCAGTTCTAGGCCTTTTACTTTCCTGAGTCACTTCTGGCTTCCAGCTCTTTTTTCTTGTTTCCAGAATTTTCAAATTCCATTCTCCATCTTGACTCAAGTGTGCACTGTTCTACTCTGCATTGCGTTACCTCACTAGACTGTACTGCAGTACACTCATTCGATCCTGAGTATTCCTGACTCAAGATTATATGCATGGCAGGAGTTTGCCAAAGGTTTAGGGTACATGGGATGGAGACGAGCAGGTGCTCCATCATATGGTAGCCCGTTGCATTAGCAAACACCTTAAGCATGAACTACTTACATACTTGTTCTTAATTAGCACCATGCCATCTCTGGCACAAGATAATTTTTAGAGGTCACTGAGTCCATTCATGCTTTAGCCACACTCCCTATTACTGAAGCTCTCTTCCTCTCTTCATCCTCTGCTTCTTCTGTTCTTTAGCTTGCTGGCTCAGAAGCCTCTCATTTCCTGTTATAGCTGACATAGAGCAATTTAGCCATCTATTGAAATCCTACTAATGCAGATCTACTACACTATGTCCAGAAGAACTCATCTTCATAACCAGGCATGGCCATGTTCTACTTATGTATCGTTGAGTAATGATTCACCCCAAAACTTAGTGGCTTAAAAACCAAAAAATAGTTTGTTTAGCTCATGAATCTGTAGTTTGGGCAAGGCTCAGCATGGAAGGTTTGGCTCTGCTTCACACAGGTGCACAACTAGGGGCTGGAGAATCTACTGCCAATACGGCTTGCTCGCATGACTGGAAAGTAGATGCTAGCTATCAGCTAGAGTTCAGCTGTGCCGGTCAGGGGCCTCAATTCCTCTTCAGCCTAGCCTCTCCATGGGCTGCTTGGGCTTCCTCAAAACATGGTGGCCACGTTGCAACAATGAGTATCCCAAGAGATAGGAAGCAGATGCTGCCAGTTTCGTTTCTTAAAGCCTAGTTCAGAAAGTGACACAACATCACTTTCACCATTCTCTGTTTGACAAATAATCATAGAACCCAGATTCAATGGAAGACTGTCAAATAATTTGGGAATGTGTTCTAAAACCTCTATTCTCATTAAGGGATATTTTTAAACAGATATTTTTTAAAAAGGAATTTTAAAGTCAATTCTTAGATTACTGTAGGCTCTGTCAAATATTCTAGAAAAAAAATCTAGAATAAGAGTAGTGTATACAAGGTTTGATGGGCATGTTTTTTGTGTGTTGGGCACATGTTGGAGTTTCACAGAGCAGAAATCACTGTCGTATTTCCAGTGTGGAGGGAATTAATGTTCTTCAGGAATGAAAAAAAGCCTACTTCATGCCAAGTGCTCTGATTCATGAAGAGGTTAGGGTTTCAGGAAGCCTTTAAATATGGTGAGAATGCCTGATATGCTGGTGAAGCTAGCTGGCCTAAGCCTTGTCAAAGACATGGAGATTGAAAGAGGAAACTGGCTAGGAGCCACAAAGAAGAGATCCATGCCAAGGACCCAGCATGGGGCAAGCAGGGAGCAAAGAGGGCTTAGTGTGAAAAGAACTGGGAAAACCAGAACAATAGCAAGAGACCAAACATAAAGAAGCTGTTTAGCTGTGCCCGGGCAGAGGAGCTACTGAAGGAGCAATAAGGGAGGAGTGTAGGGAGAAGTAGTGTGGCGAAAGCTCTTTGATAGGAGTGTATCCAACAGAAGTGGTGTGAAGAGATAGTCATTAAAGACATAGCAAAAATGAATATTTCCTTCTGCCCCTTGAAGTTACAACCTGATCAAGAGATTGTCCCTTGAGTGAAGTGTTCTCTGAAGCCTTATATGCCTTCAGTACTTCTGGATAGAGAGTAAGAACAGGTTTTATTATATGCATATGTATATATACACAAAAACATTAAATATAGTATTACAGGATAACATTATTATATTATATAGATGATTATAATGTGAAAATTACAAAGAGAGAACATATTACCCTTGGCCTGTAGTTAGCATTCAAGAAGTATTAACTACTATAATACACTTCTCCATTATAGAATTTCTGCTTCTGAAAAAAATTAAATTCACTGCTCTACAGGTTGCTAAAAATAGTCAAACCATTTATTGAGATCTTCTATGTATCTTCTATGTATAAAAATGTTTTTTGAAGGAAATTTAGAAAATCTTAAAATATTCTGAAAACTGAAAAATATAGAAAATCCTTAATCACTCAGAGGGAACTACCACACGAATTGCCTCTAGAAATTAATATTTTTAAGTGTATTTGATACTTCTCATGTTATTTTGTAGTCTACTTATTTGTTTCATAAAATTTTAAACCTATCTTCTTATCTTTCAGTATTCTTAGAGAAAGGGTTTTTTAACAGGTGAACCTTATTTCTTCATATGGCTGTATTATAACATGTTTAATCAATGTAATATTTTAAGTGCTTAGTTTTTATACTTTGGGTCTATGAAAATAACGATGCAACGGACATCTTTGAACACAGATCTTTCCAAGCATCTCTGATTATTTCTTTGAGATGAAGTCCTTTAACTAGAATTACTGAATAAAAGGACATGAACATCCTTTAAACTTTTGACATATAAGATTTTGAGATGTCTCTCTACCGCTCATATCCCAACTCTGCCACTCCCAAACATGCAAACACCCTATTTAGAAACTTCATATTTTAGCACTTCACTTGTTTAAAATTATCCTAAAGATAATTTTAGGATAAAGTTATCACACACGCATACACACACACTTTACAAATATCAGGAGAGACCAATGGTCTTATGATTTTAAATGTCTTCATTTCCCTCTAGGGCAAAACTCTCAAAGTGTGGTCCCTATACCAACAGCAAGTGCTTCACTTAGGAAACTTCTGTTTTCGGTGCAAATCCTCGGCACAGTAGAATTTGAAGTGGAGGAGAGTGGGAGCAATCTAGTTTAACAAGCCCTCCAGGAGATTCTCATGGTTACAGTTTTGAGAACCATCGTTCTGGACCACAGGGCACTGGCAACCACAAGCTGGCCACTTTCTTGGAGGGAAGCAAGAAGGCTGATGCTCCTGAGAACTCTGCTCTTGATCTATGATGTTAGCATACAGTGAGATACTACCTTTTCGATCCTCATTTTCCTCAATAATTTTTTTAATGGAGACAACAAATTCTTGTTTCAGGGTTTTTGTAAGCATTTCAAAAAAGATAATGCTTAAGAAATATTGCTTTTCTTCCTTTTTGGCAAAGTTAATCTGGTTTTTATTTTTTGCTCCTTTATTTTTTTTCTTTTGAGGGGAGTATAAGAGCACTGGGCCATGAAGGAAGAGTAGACTGCTTTGCTATGGAGGCTCAGACAAAAATCTGTCTGGTTCAGGTGGCTCCTTGGCCATCCTGAAAGCATTGTGAACATCCTGAAAGTGAAGAATGCACTGACGTCCATAGGGAATAGTTTAGTAGTTACTGAACACCAACTATGCACTGTGCAGAGGATACTGCGGACTGTATACATGGTCCTGAGCTTGAGAAGCTCACACTGTATTTGGGAAGATGAGGTATTTGCACCTTAAAAATAATTTTTAATAACATGAGGCAATAGAGAAGGGTTGTCACCCAACTTGGTATAGTTAATTCTCAAGTGGGTGGTACATGTAATAGAAGAAACAGGCATCTTAGTAGCTGACAGCTTCTATGCACAGCAAATGTAATGGGAACTGGAATTGATGAGACTCATCTGGGCTGAAGGGCTGGAGAAAGGATGAGAGCAGAGGAACTGGGACAGCCAAACATTGGTTTGTTTGGAGAGTGCACCTTGCAAGAACAGGAGGGGCGCATAAAAGGCCGGGGTGAAATGTTGAAACTAAATGTGGAGAAGGGATTGACTTCCAGGTTTAGAAACTCAAACTGAATCCTGGGTAAGTAGGTAGCAGAGTACAGCTGGTCCTTGAATAATGTCTTTTTGTTCAAAGTCAATTCATTATAATGTTGAGAAAAAATCAGTTTTTGTCTGGGGCCACTGCCTGGGTGGAGTTTGGATATTCTTCCCATGTCTGCATAGGTTTCCTCCCACATCCCAGAAATGTGCATGTGAGGCGAGTGGCATGTCTAGATTGTCCCAATCTGAGTGAGTGTGGGTGTGCGTGAGAGGCCCTGCAACGGAGGGACATCCTGTCCAGGTTGGGTCCTGCCTTGTGTCTTAGTTGCTGGGAGAGGCTCCAGCTACCCATGTCCCTGAGCTGGAATAACTGGGTTGGAAAAGAATGATCTTACTTGTGTTTATTAATCTTTCTTGAATTTATGTATAGTTCAAATTTATTTCAATATTTAATATTAGAAGTCTCTGGGGTCTTTATTAGAAGTTTGGTGATGTTTTTGTGACCAGAAATATACCTTAGGAACATAGCTCTTGTTTATATCAATTACACTATGGTAAAATTGGCTCCATTATACATCCTTTCACTTAAAGTTGTAGTTTCTAGGAACCTATGTCCCAAAGTTAACTGAGGACTCACTGTACAATGGTTGCGTGCTTGAACTCTCAAGGGAGATTCCTGGGTTAAATCCTGACTCTGCCCTTCTTGAGTTGTGAGATCTTGGTTGGACAAGACACTGAATCTCTCTGTGTTTCTGTTCTCCCTATACCAAGAGTGAATAATAATTCCTACCTTATAGGGTTGTTCTGAGGAGGAAATGACTTGATACCTGAGAGATGCCTAGAGCAAGTTCACTGAACCTAACAAGTGCAATATAAAGTGTTTGATAAGTAATAAAAGTAGAGGAGGCTATGGAAGACTTTAGTTAGGCATAAATAATTGTCACTTAGGAATTGTCTTTTCATCTAATAAGTGATTTGTAGTTACCACGCCCCCTTTAGATTTCATTAAAGAGCTAATGAATTAGGTCTAATAAAGAACTTAATTGAGGAATATGTTAGACTATCTCTGCTGCATCTCTTCATATCTCAATAATCTGAAAGATTCATCTCACACTGAAATCTTTCTCCATGACTGTGTTTACATGTTTAATCTTTAGGCAAATTGAGTGGGAGAAGTATAAGAAAATGGAGCCAGTACCCCAAAATAGATTGTGGTGACTCACTTTTTACTAACAAGAGGAATCAGATAATTTAAGCCTGAAGCCTATTCTGGAAAGAGAACGTCCAAACTTTTACACGTAATCCTAGAAGATTATGGCAGGAATATTTCTAGTAAAAATAGAAGGATGAAAATAGCTTTCAGGTCTATGTGATGTTCCAAGTCAACTGTGAATAAATTAAACTTTTTAAGTAGAAGAGTTGCAAAGGATTACTAATTCATTCTAAAGTAATTGCAGTTCCATGATGGAAGATAAATAATTAACTAATATACCTCTGATGGTGAACTTTTCATCAATCTAAATTTTTGTATTATTTTATAATCTTATCAAATAGCACACCCAATTGTTCAGTAGTCTCTGAGGGGGGACACTTATTTGTCTGCACACTCAAGCTGAAGGCAAACAGAGTGCACTCCACTCTGAGGTGTTAGAAATCAAGGATAGTGAAGGAATCCGATATACAGCCAAAGGAAGAGGCCAGTTTTGGTTAAGTAGTAGCTTAGATAGAAGTAAAGAAGTTTTGTGCCCTCTTAAGATTATGAACACAGTTCTTTTGCAA
Source organism: Pteropus vampyrus (assembly GCF_000151845.1). NCBI lineage: Eukaryota > Metazoa > Chordata > Mammalia > Chiroptera > Pteropodidae > Pteropus > Pteropus vampyrus. The sequence continues at coordinate 8,216,821 of NW_011888848.1, forward strand.
CATTTATATCATTGCACTCAAATTATTTTCTGCTTTATTGTTTCTCTCACCTCTTAAAGTAAGGAACCTATCTTACTTTTTTTTTTTAAAGAAGCAGCTGTGATTTGTTAAACATTACAAGGCTGAGGTTCCTTAGCCCATGACATCTTTGGCTTACTGTCCTAAATCAACTTGCTTTTGCTGCAGCATAAGTATATTTACAGAGGCTTCCTCCAAAGCCAATGCTACCATCAATGACACACCGCCCTGCCCCCCCAGCCAATTTCTGATTCCTTTCTCTCTTCTCAGTAACATAACAGTAAGGGTGCCAGTTCAGAGCTTTATAAAAACTTGGCTTAGAACTTGTTTTCAGGTTTACAAGTCTTTAAGAGGTTCATATTGCTATTAATTTCAATGACCTATTTTTCCAAAGGGTTCTGACCTCCTACTTGATTATCTGTGTTGTCCTTTAGAGCTGCAGAGGCTTAGTGTATATGTCTGAGCTCAGAAACTGGCATGAACAGAGAAATATGGTGTTCGAAGTAACAGAAGACAAAAGTAATTTGATAGGATTTCCACATATTTATTTCATCACTCATCATTTTAAATTTACAACCAGTGATGGGCTAGCTAAACTTCCATTGTGTGTGTGTGTGTGTGTGTGTGTGTGTGTGTGTGTGCGTGCATATGTGTTTAATGGACAAATGAACATCTGTTACCTATTTTGGATTCATCATTATAAACATGTGCATCTGTTTTACTAATAAATGTTTTAAAATGTTTAACATGCCTCTTTTAATTTGTATAAAGACAATCTTTTTTTGATTTCATATTTCGAAGTCCAAATCCATCAGTTTCTCAAAGCAGGATTAAATTCTTTCAGCCATTCTAACTTTTGTACAGATTGTAGTCAAACAGACTGGAACTTCCACTGCAAAACAACTGAATGAAAGATAAAATGATGAATATATGAAGACGTCCCTTATAAAGGACAGTATACCACACTGCAGTCTCAAAGAGACACAGCACTAGAAAAATCGAGAGTTTCTGAAATTAATATTTCTAACTTTTATGTGCTAAGTTCAATATTTTTGTAGGGCAGAAGGCAGAGGACTGACTATGTAGTCAACAGAAAGATGAGATGGTATGTTGTAATTTTGTGTGACTTCTACTCCAATGCTTAGTAAAACTAAGAACAGAAGAGATAAATATTAATTCTTGGAGCTGGCTTACAAGTCTAGAAAATCTTACCACCTTGTCCCCTACCACCTTGTCTACCCACCCCACAAAAAGGTCTGTTTTTTTCCTGATTGGGAAACATGTTTGTTAGAAACAATCCATGTTTAAGGTTCTGTCAAGGGCTACGTACACACAGATCGAAAATTATTGAAACAAAATTGGGTTCTTCTGAGTGCGTGTGTGCGTGCGTGCGTGCGTTTGTGTGTGTGTTTATAAATAATAGTTTCTTCTTAGGGAAGAACTATCCTCACTGTATCAAAGGGGATTTGAGAGAAGTATTAGAAAACTAAGAATGTTGCTAAAAGTGCCACATATTTTGGCTCAAAACTGACACTGTGGGCAATATACTGAATGGGCCCAAATTTGATCATTTGAGGTTTTTTCGTAGCTTTTTACAAAAATCTTAAATACAGGTAAATATGTAAACACTGTGCTCTCAGAGAGCAAGGACTTAGACATGTCACATCGTATCCCTTCTGAGGAGACGAATTCAAGTGAAACTACACCAGTTTCAAAACCAACCACCGGAAGTGCTCTCAGGTTGCGGGGCGAACACCATCTTGCACATCTCAGAGTTCTCTTGGTGGAGAGGGAATTCAGATCCTGCCACCAGCTTTTCTTTTCTTTTCCGTAAGACGTATCCTCTGCCAGTGGACAGTCTTTCATACTTTGTCTCAAATTGCCTGCATAACAACAACAACGATAACAAAATTACACGCATATTAGAGTCATTTAACGCCCGTCAGAGCCAAGTTATTAGTGTATACTCAAAGCCTCTGTTTCCAAGCAATTTGAGGTAGGATATGAGTGCCTCAGCTTCCATTCTCATGAATGGGGTGATTTTTTAATTTTCCTCTTTTTATACAACAGATATACTTCAAATGCTTGGAATATGGAAGTGTGCTATACATGTTTCTGGAATGAACTAAATTCCTCTCAGCTTTTTGGAGATGCTATTAAGCCTTGCAAGCCTTGCTATGTTACCCACTCATCATTCCAGGAGCCCCACCTGGGGCACACACCCGTTTTGAGTAAGCAGCAAGTCCAGCTGTATTTAAGATGAGAATGCTGACAAGGAAACATTCCCAGAGCTCTGGCCCACGCGAAATATGAAGGCAAACAATTAGCCATGTGCTTAGGTTGGTGGTCACTGCATTTTGACCATTGGAAGGTTGATTTTTAAAATGCATTAATGGAGATTTGTTCTACACATAAATTAATATAAATTAGAAACGGCTTAACATTCTGATTATAATTTACTATATTTTATTCTGTAAAAATATAACCAACTCATATTTGTACTTATATCATTTATATAATCTTTATGTGGATCATGAAATGTCAGTAATGTAAAGAAGACACTCAACTCTGGCCTGCTTATCAAAGGAGATGATGTAAGATATGGCTTGCTGTTTTAAGTATACGAATTGCATTCATGGTTAATAGTGTGTCAAGAAAACCTTTACAGCTAACAGGAGAGTCAGCACTAGCTAGACCAAAAGCATTCTACCTCCACATGATCGTATTGTTATAAATATGGTTACAAGACTCAGAGGACATGGTATAAATGAGACGTTCTGGAGTAGAGGAGGTATTGGGAAAGTTACATGGACAATTATATATTTGGTTTTTGAGACACTAAGAATTCTACTGAAAACATTTTTTTTTTTTAATTAAAAATCCCAAACTCTCAAGTTTGAGCCAAAACTCAAATAAGGTCAAGTTGCTGTTGTATGAATTACCTAGAAGCTGTGAATTTATCTGGGCTCTTAAACCATGGTAAATGATTGGAAGATGTTTTGTTTTGAACTTTCTGTCCAGGAGACAATTGTGAAGATAGCCAATAGTAAATATGCATTCAGTATTTTTGCTGAAACTACACGGCAACTCTTATAGTAAATCAAATCTTTTTTTTTTTTTCTTGATAAATTACTTCTAGAAAGAATATGATATTATCTCCTGAATCAAATCAACCACTCTTTTAATTCTGAAAAGTGAATGCTCAAATTGGGTGCGAGTTCCTGGTGAACTGGGGATGGCCATGGAACATTACATGAGCATTGCTTCTTACCTGAGTGGTGCTTCATCTTTGTCCATCTGCAGGCAAACAAAGAATGGGTACTGAGAAAATTGCACTGTGGAGATAAACTCCATGCCTGCTTCTGTTTCTGTACTGATTTCCAGGCCAGCTTTCACAAAGGAAGAGTCCACAGTGATGTCACCAGTTATTACCACAGCCAACCTAAAGATTTTTTTGGGGGGGGGAAAAACCTATTAATATCACATTTAACTGAAGTAGACTAACAGCTATAATTTCATAGGATCTGAACTCATGATGCTGATGATTAGAAGGAAATACTTAAATGACTAATATATGACCTAAATGTGCTTAGAGTTCTTTTGTTAATTAGGGCCAGGTTAGTCTCAGGGTTTGGGCAATGACGGTTTGTTTTTTCCCCTGAACCCTCGCCCAGCCTTCAATTCTAGATGCGGGAATGAAAGTCTATCAGGTATTACTGTTTGGAATGGGCATACCAAGGGCCAAGATGAAGATATACCTATAGCCAGACCTTTTCATGAAGTCAGAAATACCTGAGTTATCTTAAAGAGAAGTCTAAACTCCACAAGAAGACAGCTGATGTTTATAACCATTTTCTTAGTTTCTTGGTTACTCTGTGGGCTTCTATGTAGCTATTTCAATTCCATTTTATTACTTTCTCCATATGGTCTCTAGAGACGTAACTCTATGGTTGCCAAGATATTTGAAAAAATATTGTGTCACGAAGAACCATTCCTACAGTGACACATGTACGTGGGTGCTCCAGGAACAACAGATATGGTGGATTCTCCAACAATTGCTCAGAGGACCAGATAGACAGATTGAATTGACTAGGGAGATTGAACTGGATGAAAATGAAGAGGATAAACAATCCCAGTGGAAGGCTTACCTCTAGGACCACTCTAGTTTAATTGTAGACTTTAAATGAAATTGTGGGAAGTTACTCCCACAATTAAATCAGAGTTGTATGTCCGTGCTTTTTTGATAGGGGTACTCATTTTTGTTGTGCAACTTAAAGGACATCAGCTACTGTTGTCACTGTAAACGAAGGTCAGAGGTGGTATTGTTTAACTCCCTGAATATCTCATTGTACCTTCTCATACCTTACACTCAACAAAGGCTTAAGAGGTGTTTTTTAAATAAACAAATGGAAAATTGAAGATAGATGGGCTACAATGCAGATGCTGGGAGATTCTTAGGGATACTGTGTCCTTTTTAAAAATCCAGATTTTGGTCGTTGTTGCTGTTGCTGATTTCTTTCTGCAAAGAGTTCAGTTCAGTTTAATTTGGGGATACTTTTATCCAGAAAAAAACTTCAGAAAGAGGAAACAGATGACTGATTCAATGAGAAGCCCGAAATTGTACGCTGATCCCTCTTATGGCCTGCTCCACTTCTCATCCTACAGTTCCTTTAGTAACAACATGGGCCACTTTTCACATTAAATGTGCCACCTTTTGACTGTTCTTAACTCCTTCAACTGTAGTTCAAAATTAAAAATATAATTTTATCACTCCTATGTCACTTCTGCCTCAACATACATTTTTTTAAATATCCGAAGAGCAAAAATCAATTGTACTTCCATTTCCTTTTCTTCAATGTTATAACAAACAAAAGAATAATTCTTTTGATTATTGCATTGGTCCAGAAACATTGTTTAAGGTTCAAAATAAGATACTTGCATTTGATCTGATAAGTAGATTAGAAAAACTAAAGGACTTGAGATATTATTTTTTAGAAAAATAAATACTAACAAAAAAAACCTTAAAGACTCTTAATGTTTAATACTTAGATTCTGAATGAAAGTGATCCTCTTTTTTTTTTTTTATCTGCTGAAGACAGCAAAAGAGGAAAGATTTGAAATCCCAACAAGAGGGTTAAGCTAAAAAAGTTTGCTTCTAAGTAAAACTTCCTGATAGCATTGTCAACTGCTAAAGTAACATACCAAGAGAAGATGAACCTTTCATCTACTAGGAAAGCTGTCAATTGATGTCTTTAAAAGCAAGATTTTTGCCTGAGTTGTATTAGGTATGACCAGCTCAAAAGAAGCTATGGAAAGAATGACTTCTTGTGGTTACTTCCTATTCTATTACTTAATGATTACAAATAGGAAGCATAGATTTTGAAAAGTCAGAAGGTTAAACAATTCCAAAAACATATGTCTATAGTTATTTGCATAAAGTATTATACATATGCTTACCGATTTTTCACTCGGGTTTTTGATTCACGATACCACAGACTAAACTCCATTGCACCAGAAATATCAATGGCCAGAGCACCCTGGATCTCTATATTGGCCTTCAGTCCTGATTGCAACTGAAGCTCCTAGAAGCAAAAATTTATAATAATAGTAATAATCACAATCAGCCAACCCATTTCCAAAGATACACTCAACTTCCTACTGTAAATAACGTCATTTGAGTTGTGTTAATGTTGAAGTCTTTCTCTAGGCTCAGAAACACACCCTAACCTTAATCACTGGAAGATTATTGATTTGCTAAATTATATAGCCAGTTAAAATACTAGAAAAGTCAGTGACAACTAAGAAGGTGTTTTCTTTCAATCTTTGCCTCACTTTGGGAGGGGAAATGGTTCTCAGTGTTGTCCCCTGATAAATAACATCATCATCCTAGAAACTTGTTAGAAATGCAAGTCTCATACCTACTGAATTAGAAACTCTGAGGGGGAGTCCAGCAATCTGCGTTGTAATAAGCCCTTTTGTGATGCTGATGCACTCAAATTTGAGAACCATTAGACTAGGAAAAATGAAAGCATCTTCATCAGGAATCCAACTGTGGCTTTGGGATGAGAGTGAGGGGTTGGGCATGATGACTTCTTGAAATGCTTTCACACTTTTCCAGTTATATGTAGTGTCCAATATAGACAACTGCATCCTTCTGGCAAATGAAATGCGTGATAAAAACTGCCAGTGCACTATGAAAGTTCCAGGAACTGCCCAGACCAAGCTAGGAAAGGAAGGCAAGGCAATCCAACTCTCACCACCTTGCTGTTTGACATTTGGAATGACATCAAGTTAACATGTTGAGTCCAGCATGAACTTGACAGCATATTCCAGAGGGACAGTACTCATTTACAAGCATAGTCCCTCCTAAGCAATTTTATAGTTGTCTGAAATTCATTGTTTTGTGCTGTTTGCCAGCATTTCACCTTTAAGCCTTGAAGTTTCTATGTACATTAGCTCTGGTATTGTTGGCTGAAAACTTCTTCAGCTGGATTGGAATCAAATTGCCTGGGGACAGTGTTGGAAATGATAATGGTTTGGGGAGAAAGGCTCTGTGTCCTTAATTTTGAAATTTTTTCAAAGATCTTAGGTTCATGGCACTGGCAGCATGACTAACTTTATGTAACTGCTCTACTCAGACCAAACAAGCCATGTTTTTGCCAACTATAAATGTCATGATTTTAATTTCTAGAAAGGATATTGTTGATCTTCATGAATTATCTCTACTTTCCAAAAAATGTGGCAAAGGATGTCAGTCAAAAGACTTGAGTTACAACCAGGTATACTAAAAAAAGTCTGGTTGTGGTCTGAAGCTCCTTCTGTCTGAAAGACAGTTAAAGGAAAGCATGAGATTCTTGACACAGAGCTCAAGACACATTAGGTGAGAGCCCTAAGGATATTTACAGTTACATTCAGTCTAGAACAAGTGTGGTTGTGATGTCACGCAGGGATTGTCCCATGCATCATAGCTAATATGAAGGAACACAAATTATCCCAGGAAAACTACAATAACCTTGTCCAAATTTTAACCTATGCTTATGAACTGTAGAACTGAGATATCAGATCTTCACATTTGCATTGTAATTGTGATTGTTCCCAAATGAGCCCTACTGTGTGCCCTGCCTTAAAAGTATTTCTTTCTTTGTATCTTCTCTGTTCTCAAATTGAAAAATTATAATAATCTAATTGTTAGTCCACCCAACCCAGCAGAGATCTGTGATGTGGACTTTGGCCTTCCTGCTGACCACATACTAGGTGGATGTCAAAACACACCAAGTGCCATGGAAAGGAACATTTCATGGTGACTAGATGAAGTGCCTTTTGTGGAAGGAGCATTTTCCATTGCAGTGTGGGTGTTAAGGAGTGCCTTGGCTTTCGGGGAAGATTCCATTTCCTTCATGCAAAGGGATCATGGAAGAACTCCATGTGTAGTCACAGAAGGATTTTCTGGACCCCCAAAGACAGAGAGACCACTGACTCCTGTAGAAGCACAAACCACACTTTACTTCGTGAACAGAACTAAACTACATAGCGCAGTGGTTCTAACTTTTGACGGGTATAAAATAAATGAAGCTAACAGTTTCTGAGCACCAACTGCATCCTAAAAGCTCTACATTTGATATCTCATGTAATTTTCATGCTAATCTTCCATGGTAAGCATTATATCTGAAAATTGAAAAGAAAAATCAAATGGGAGGCTACATGTGGAGTCAGAATGAGCACGCAGACTGTCTCCAGTGGGGGAGAGAGACTATGCTACTTCCATCCATGACTATCACAAAATCATAACTGTCTTTTGTCTCTTGGTGTGCAAGGAATACTGTTCTGAGAAATAGTGCAACAAAGATAGAGCATAGGTTTATGTCTTTGTTTGACCCAGAGTGCATATTTATTTAAATTCTTGCCTATGAATTAGAGGAATAAGAAACTGGAGCTTTATATTTGTAGCTAATGTGACCCCTTTGACCTTCTAGTTTTGGTCCCAAAGGTGTTTCTTACAACTCAGACACTGCTATTTTCATAACTCATCCCATCGTTTCCATTCAGGAAAATATGTTCTTTGCTGACTAACGAGGATCCCCCTATTAAGCTGACTTTATTGGACATCCTTCTCTGAAGAGTAATACAATTAGCTGAAAACACAGAGAGAGTAAGCACAGAGTAATTCCATCTGCACTGGTGGCTGTGACAGGCCACCCACTGCCAAAATTTCCTTCAACGTCAGCACTTGACCTAGAGTGGTATTTGCCTCTGAAGCTGAGACGACATTACTGGAGTGCTCTGCAGAGCTGAGAGCCTCAAACAGCTTATTTGTATAATAACCCAAGATCTGCCAAGTACTCCAATATGAAATATATGGACATTGTTATATTTAATAGCTTGGAGACAATCTTCTTAGACTATGCCTCAGGTGCCCTAGCTTAATGAATAGAAAAATTTTGTAAGATAATCTAGATCAGAGATTGGCAAGTTATGGCCTGCAGGCAAATCTATCCCACTGGCCATTTTTGTAAATAAAATTTTTTTTGGAACAGTGCCACACTCATTTGTTAATATCTTGCTGATGGCTATTTTCATTCTATAATTGCAGAGTTTAATAGCTGCAATAGAGACTATGTGTCCTACAAAGCCTAAAATACTTACTTTCTGCCCTTTACATAAAAAGTTTGCCAGCCATCATCTAGATTACTACTTATGTTTCCATCAAGTTTTATAGCTGGATTCATGCCATTAAGGCATTATTGATAGACAATTGAGCATATACAGATGATACTGAACTTTTATTATTCCTGTGTCTTAAAATGTGAACTACATCCTCAGCATTCTCATGCCTTCAGAGATTCTCTCATTAAGAATGAACCTCCCCAAAGGTAACACAGCAAAAGAAATGTACAATGTATAATTCTGATATAATTTGAAAACTGTTTTTTTTTTCCACATGTGACCTTGAGGATTAAGGGATATGAGAGACACTGCTCAGTGTCCTTCTTTTCATTCATATTAACAGAAACACAGTTTTTTCTAGAGTGTCAATTCAACCATTGAAAAATTATATTTACCAGTTTCTCTTGTAGCTAGAGATATCCATATGATACAGTATATAACCAAATAGCTTCCTTTTGTAGATGCTTACTTTAGTAGGAATAGATAGGGCTTCCAGGGACATCTTTGAAAAAGAGCTAGACTCTCCTGCCCCTGGCCCTTCCCTTGTTCCTTCTTAGAATGAGGAATTAGTGCTGAAAGTGCAGCAGCCATCAGATAATCATGAGGCGACAAGCATGAGGTTAAAGCCACAAGGGAAAATGTCTAGGCTGACAGAAAAAGAGCCTGACAATATCTTAGGATTTCTACATAAATACTAGATTACCTATTTCTGAATATTTATTACACGATAAGAGTCAAACTATTTGTTTTTTTTGTTATAGTTATTATATATAGTTATCCTGAATTGTTTGTTATGAAGAATCATAAAGATAAGGAATTAGCATTTGGTTCCAACCAATGATGTTTTGGGAGGAGTTTTAGTAAAATCTGATATTTAAGTTCTCTCCCAGCTCTTAAAATCTGTGACGTCATAACCAGAACTCAACAAATCCAAATCCTCAAATTATCTGGCAAGGAACAAAGCTGATAAAGACTTTGGATCACCTCTTCCAAATGTCTCACTTCGTTAGTAGGAAATCTTGGTTTAAAGCTATTTAGTAACCGACGAAGAGCATATAGAAAGTAACTAGTGGGGGCAAAATTCAAGCCTAGATTATTACTCATGAATTTATTAAACCATAAAGTCAAAGTTCCAAAGTGAGTCCTATAGTCTGTAAATTTTAATCCAGTCTTCTCACATATCTCTAATATCACAAGTATGAATTAGAGTATACAGTGATCACTTTAAGGATTTCCCTTTAGGATCCTTATCTAGCAAAAATTTCATTTTTATATTGTTTTGCTTAGTAAAGCAGGAAATAAGTCAAGCCATTAAAAATTTTTTAAGCTTCAAGTATTCAGACTCAAAGATTATTCAGATTGACCTTCTTCTGTTTCTCAGAAAATCCACTGAGGCAGATACATTGGGACTCCCATCCTATTGTATCTTGGTCACCTAAATCTTACTACACAGAAGATAGCATTGTCATACTTTAGTATAGTAAGATTTAAGGGTGAGGAAAATTGAAAGCCATTCTAAAGAATGAAGTTCAAGTGAATCAAAATTCTCCTATTATCCACTAATGAACGAACCTTTGTAAGATTCTGTGAACGTGAGAGTTTGGGGCAAAATGTCTCCATGAAACATGTAGTTGGTGTCAGTGGTTGTGTGTACCTCTACTAATTTGACAGGGCCAAATTGATATACTATGTGGATCTTCATCATCATTGTCATGATAATTGTCATCAGTAACTAATTAAGCCATGTGGTTTAGCTCTTGCCTTCAGAATAAATATTATCTAGGGCCTTTTGCCCCGGAAGGCCAAGTGAACAGGAAATGTCATCTCTGCTCTGTTGTATCTTAGGTTATTTTCTCCATAATCTCTTGTGTATGTTAGTATCAGTATTCTTTTTTTTCCAGTTGTACTGAGATATAATTGAGATTATATTATAGTCATATTATATTGAATATTTTCTCTTTTGCTTCAACGGTGAGGAGTTGGCTTTATTATCTACTATCTGTTGTGGGTGTTGTGTATCTGTGCGATGTTTCTAAGTGTCTGAGACACTGAGTTCAAAGGAGCAACTGACTGAGTGTACTTGGAACCCATGTGTGTGTGTTTGTGTGTGTGTGTGTGTGTGTGTGTGTGTGTGTGGACATCCAGGCTGGCGTAAATGCATGAGTATCTGCATATGTGTGTCTGTGTAAAAATTTCTAGAGCAAAAGAAATTCCCTGCTTACCTATAGCAAGAGAGAAAGGGGGACAGGGCGACAATACCAAACAAGAAGCTGAATGCTTAGAATGTGAGCTCCAAGATGGCTGGAACTTTGTCTTACAGCCTCCAAGCACAGAGCATACTTAAAATGTGGATGGCACATTTTAAGAGTTCTATAAATACTTGCAGAATGAATGAATTACCTGAGAGTGGTCTATTAGTAGAATAAGTCCTTTCACCACACTAACAGGGTCACTAGATGCCGACAGCATTTTGGACATCAAATCACTGTATCCGCTGAAAAAAGTGACAGGTCTGAGCTGAACATCAAAGAGGATGGCGGACAGCCCACCATAGGAGTCAAGGTTCTCCTCCCCCTCATCGGGAGTGGCGGCAATTAAGGCCTCTAGTCCTTGGGCTTCAATGACCACCTAGGGAGAAAAGGATATAACATTCATGATATAAGCTCCCTGCCTGTTCTGTAAGACATGTGGAGCCACAGCCAGAACTTTCCTAGGGATCAAAAACTTGAAAGTCTGTAGTGTAGAAAGTCTAGGCAAAAACAAAACAAAAAAAGAACAACCCTATACCTGAATACATATGCCTGAGTTAGTTTTCTTCATTTAATCCCCACAACCACACTCTGAGGTACATGTGATTTTATATATTTTGTATGTGAGGCAAAAAAAAAAAAAAAAAAAAGCTCAAATGGCAGAGGCAGGATTCAAATCTCTCTGTCTAAATACAAAGGCCACGAACTTTCCATTTCATGGTATTATCCTAGAGACTCTGAGTCTCTCCAGGTTGTCATACATAATGCATCAGTTATTGTGTAGAACCCCTAAAAGGAGATGGAGAGGTTCAGGGAAAGTCACACTAAGGCTGCTGCTATGAGAAGGTGTAGAACTCTCTAAGCCATGACTTACACCTTTCCCTGAAAAGACGATCAACACCATGAGGTGACTCTCAGCCTGCTTTCTACTATACATAGGAATCCTACATACGCTTTGTCCTCTATACCCAGCCTCTTAACCACTGGGCGTGTGGCATTTCAGAGTGCATATCAGAAAACAGATGGTGATTCCTCAGGAGAGAAGGGCATGATATTCTGACTAGAGTCCTATCAAAGGGTGTAGTAAATATAATATTGATAGAAACTAAAGTTTATGTAGCACTGGATAATTTCTAAAGCTTAAATGAGTTTATTTAGAAGGTTATAATTTGATATACATAAAACCTAAAAAGAAAGCATATTTCAAATTAGGAAGCCTTTAAAGAGTGTCACAAATTTTAGATAAAATGAAAGGAATGAAAGTCAGCCAACTGTCAAATGCCTGCACTTTATTCTTTTCTCTCCTAGCGGTACTGGAAAAACATAGATTGACTCTTTAGAGAGCCATATTCTATTATGAAAGTTTTTATTATGGGGACTCAATCTCTTCATAGAAACACCAAGAGAAGGGAAACAGATTCCAGAATTAAATATCTGGAGCTCTGAGAATAAAAATAAAATATTTTTTTAAATATGTGAGAAATACTGACAAGATTTCAATTTTTTGAATATGTATATCTTTGAAAAGACCGATAGATGTTTGGCAAGTCCAGTGAATCAAATTAATTAGGTTTCAAGTTCATATTTGGAACTGTCTCTGTGACTAAACCATATAGTCTCTTGCAGGTGATGGAATCATGGGTGATGTATGACAGAAGCCACTGTTAACTTACACATTCTATAGTGTTACCATCACTATATATTTTATTTTACCTCGGACTAATTTCTTATATACTTTATTCAGAAAAATTAATAGAAAATGAATTACCTGGCTACCATGAACATGAGCGTTCCCAATGTACTGAAAGATGTTCAGGTTGCTTCTCCTTAGAATGCCAGAACCAGAGTAAAGAATGTCAAGGCTGTAAGTAGATGCCGAATGGGGACTACCTAATGACACACACACACACAAAACAACCCTGTAATTTAATAATAGTTTCAGCAATACCACACCGGGGAGGGGCGCGGAGGGGAACCTGTTTTTGAGTTACATACGTTCTATGTAGCCAGTATAGGCAGAAGAGGATCCAGTCTTGGCGAAACGGTCATAATTATGAGCAACCATTTCCTTCAGAACTCGACGGACCATTTTGCTGAAACATGTAAAAGGAAAAAGCTGCACATTCATTGTAATTGTTGTTTCCCAAGTTAGATTTGGAGAAAACAAAACAAAACAAAACAAAACAAAACACCCAAATCCTCAGTGGAAGAAAAGAGGAAGCTCAATTTTCCTCATGCTGCCCCAAGACTAGGGAGGTGTCAGCTGGAGTGCCAACATCAGGATTAGGGCTTCCCCCTTCATTCCTCAGATATTTGAAATTTAGTTTGGTATCAAAATGATAGCGAGGTGAGGATGCCCAGCTGTGAGATGGCATAAGTTGGCTGATGGAAACACCTCAGGAGTAGAAAACATATGTTCTTCGAATCATCATGGTTCTACTCTTAAATAGGATATACTTTTAAGAAAAGCTGTACCAAACAGGGGAAGTTGCCAATATTTCTTTAAACATTTTCCTACAACCTCTAATGTTATCGCTGGCTAATGATACATGACAGTAGATTTCCAGAAATTTCTTCTATGTTTATGCAGTTTTCAATTAAAGAAACATCTCAATTACACCCATATGTAAACCATGTCCTCTAAAGTAAATCTTGAACTTTAACCCATGCCTCTAGCTTGTCTTCCTATCTAATCAGTGTTGAGATCTTTCCATTCCTACTTAACACTAATCATACCAGTAATTATAAAATTATACTAGTGCAGCAAAAACATTTTTTAAATCAACCAAAGAAATCAGACTTAGGTCTGAAGTAGAAAATTATCGAGAGGAGGGAATGGTTACCTTACAGTTTTCCCCCCCTAGTATCACTACGTTATAAGATTTTAGCCTGGAGAAGAAAAGAGGAGGGCTATGACAGCTGTCCTCAAATATTCAAAGGGCCTGCATGTGGATCAATGATTAGCCTTATTCTGTTTTGCTCCAGGGATAAAACCAGAACCTATGGGAAGATTTCAGTTATACAAAGAAGTAATGGTGAGCCCAAACAGTGACCCAAGTTCCCTCAGAGGTGAGCCTCCTGCCACTGGAGAGATATAAGCAAAGTCTGGACACCACCTGCCAGGAGACTAGACCCCCCACAATGGAAGGTGGGATGGCCCTTACTGTCCCTTCCAATTCTAACAGTTTTCGTTCTGAGAATCTGACCTGCAGCGTTTGTGATGGCTTCCACGCCTTTCCTAGGCTGCTCTCTACCCCACTGCCTTCCCTTTACTGCCCCTGAATCACTAGGTTCAAAGACAAGGGCAGCAAATTCACCCAAGATCTCCTTCACAGAGTCTTATAAGAGCAAACAAAGAAACAGAAGTCAGATCCTTGACTAGCAATACATGGCTACAGATGGACTCTGCTTCTTTTCTCACTCACTCATGCTCCATCCATTTTTATCTTTTGTCCTGCTCTTTTCTCCTTTCTACTAGCTCTCCCAGTTTCTTTTTTCCTTCATCCTTCTTATTCCTTGTTGCTCTTTCTTTCAATCTTTTACTGTCTTTTTATTTTTTCCATTTCTCTTTATTTTCCACCCTCCTCCATGTCTGTTTTCCTTTTCAATTGGTAATGCTCAGATTTAATTTTTCCTGGGTTAGTGCTCTGCCTGTAACTCAGGGGAAATGAAAATTCCTTTTCTGGACCTCTGTTTCAGGGAGGAGGTAAAGAGAGCTCTGGGAGAGCCACTTCAAAGATGGACATCAGTGAATTCAGAAGAGACTTGGGAACTGCCAGGAAGATGAATCCAGTGAGAGTAACTTAGAGCAATGAAGTCTGCATTCTTCATACCTTGACTAGTCCTCAAACATGGGCCATGACTAAGGTTTTAAACTTAAATGGTAAGTTCATTTGAGCTGTGATAAATGTGGCTTCAAAGATTACTGACATTTGGAATGTTAAGATAACAGACCATTAGGTGAGAACTTAACATCATTTTGTTGTGCTATTTATAAAAATAGTCGTATTAAAAATGTAGTTGGATTTTAAAACATGACTAATATTTGGTAATATATATTTACCAGACTAAACAGGAGACCTAGAGTAAAAACCATATCCAGAATTCCAAATCACAGTGCCAAAGTGATCTTGTTTCATCTATTCCACTAAATAATTCTCTTATGAGAAACTTGACAAATTCTGACTATGCAACACAACCCAGCATAATGATGACGCCATTATTATTATCCACATGTGTACCACACAAATACACAAATAAGCTTAAATAAGCTGAGAGAAAGGTGCACTATATCATACCTTGCAGGCATTTCAAAACGTATGATGTCTTGAATAATGGCAAGCATATACTTATTCATTTCTTTTGGAAGCTCCCCAATAGAGAGCAGGATGTTTTTAACTTCCATGTAGGATGGGTTGTTATTTAAAATGATAGCAGCTGCAGTCGTGCGCACAGTTTTTTCATGAACTTTACGATTCTGATGGTATATCCTGTTTAAAGTCTTCTTCACCTGTTCATAAGACGTTCAAACTTAGTGCATATCTAGACTTTTTAAACTGATATTGTGGCAGGCATAGTGGTGCTCTTAAAATACACATGCATTCCTACATTTCCCAGATTCCTTTGCAATTAGATTGGGGCCAAAGTTCTCGCTAACGGCTTATGAACAGAATCACTTCAGGTAATTTCTGAGCTGAGATAGTTAAGAGATGCTATGCCTTCTCTGTCTCTTTCTTCCACTACTGTAGTGAACTTAGGGTCACATTTTTCTTTACCTGTATAAGACATAGCATGAATGAGAAATAAATTTTTGATAAGCTGAAATTTTGAGGTTCCCTTGTTAGTTATCATAGCATATCATGGCGTTACCTCACTAATATAGATTTTTAAAGCCACTACTGCCATGTGGCAATGGGGTTCTGAAGAGAGATGGCTATATGAACCACTGTACTCTTACAATGAAGTACTTCAGAATCTTCCCTTCTCCTTTTTTAAATTAATAGACTTTCTTTTTAGAGCAATTTTAGATTCGTAGCAAAATTGAGCTGAAGATACAAAGAGTTCCTATATACCCCTGCTCCTCATCCTGACAAACACACACACAACCTCCCCCTCTATCAACACCCTGTATCACAGTGGTCATTTGTTGCATCCAATGAATCTATATTGGCACATCATTATCACTGAAAATCCAGAGGTTACATTAGGGGATTTTTAAAAAATAAAACATTAATGCCAAAGAAAATTTGTTGAAATAACTGCAGTTTGTGGCAACAAATAATTCCATTGGTTACTAAGATTGCCTAATAATAGGTTGTGTGTGGTGTTCTGTACTAAGCATTTATAAATATTTCTTTCATTTCTACCTCCCTCTGCCTTTTTCTACTCCCCTAAATGTTGGCCTTGTTTTCAGATGTATAGGAGTTAAGTGACTCACTGAAGCACAAACAACTAGGAATGAACAAAGCCAGGATGTATATGTAGGTTTATCTGTATGTCCCTAACCATCGTGTTTTGCAGCCTACCAGCTTTGACACAAAATTGGTGGAAGGTGTTTAGCTGCAAACCGAAAACATTCTCAGCAGGCAGTTTTTCTTGAGTTTTGCAAACATTCTCTACCATAATATAAGTTTAATAGAGATAGCTTCCTGAAAATGTAGCTTTTGGAACCAACACATTAATACTTAAGCCAGAATATTTCAGTGTTAAAAGCATCTTAAAACTTATGGGGAAAATAAGGTATTTCTGAAGATACTTTGTTTCTTAAAATAAGAGAATATGCCTTAATATTTATGCTTGAGGATATAGGATATCTTCTATTCAAAAGATGAGTCTGCTTCACAATAGCTTTAAATCCAATCTAAAAGTTATTTTTAAACAGGAAAGAGAGATTGATAGTTTGGTGTGTGTGCAGGGGGAGGTGGCGGGAGAGAATAACTTCCAAGGTGTTTACATTTGACTCATGTTTAGGCATGCTTTTTTTTCCTTTGGGAATTTTGCAAATATTCTTGGGGAAATTACCTCATCTGTTATGAAAGAGACATCGTATCTCTGGAGACTGGTGATGGCGAGGTGGCTGATGGGCCCTTCTCCTGCCTCTGCATACTTCAAGAGGAGCGGGATGCCTTCCGGAATCAGGGCATTCTTCAGAGCCAGCAGGTACATCGTGATGTCCTCTTTTCTCTCTGCTTTCCCAAGTCCTCCCAGGATTAACTTCTCAGCTTCTACCACTGCCTAAAAAATCACATACTACCTCAGACATATTCATAGCGATACATTAAACAAGTCTTGGGCAAGATTGGCTTCACTCCTGGGACCGAGAAAACAACCTAAAGTTTTATAAAGTTTTGCACTGGTTGCTTGACTGAGGCACACAGTGGAAATGAACAAATAAAGCTTGATAAAGGTAATTTTCTTTTTTTAAAAAAATACATACATTAACATGTTCTTAAGCAATGAGTATAATAGTGGATATATTTACTTTTGAACATATTCTGAACATATAAAGTCATTTTAAAAATTCTCTTGTGGTTGATTATTCATAAAACTGCCCATTCATTGAATGTCTAAAGCAACAATTAGATGATGTCTAAGTGGTACCATACATCTTTTCTAAAGTAATAACTCTGGTGAAAGTACTTACAAATTGACCATAGGGTCTTGTTGTAATAAATGTTTAAAAAGTGATTGTTTCCACTTGATTTCAAATTTTATTAATGCTGCCATATAGTTAGAAAATATTTACTGAATGCTTGCTATATAGCATATACTTTGCTAAGTACTTTTCAAATATGCTTTTTAATCAGAAAAGGCCTTTTTTTCCTGGCCTAGAAAAATAAGAATTGAGTACAAGTTCATAGTCTAATGGAAAAACAAATTAGAAATAAGGACAATTAGGTTCGGGTCTTTGCCACTATGTATGTTTCAGGGGCTTCAGTTTTATCTTTAAAATAAAGATTCCTGAGATACAATTTATCTATAGGATTTGAAAATAGGCTGCAGGTGCATACATATACAAACCCACACACACAGTTGCGGGTAGGGGTGGAGGAAAGGAGGGATGAGGGTTAGGGAAGATATAAAAGGCTTCCGAATAGAAGGAAAGATGCTAACCTTCATGTATAATCAAATGTCTTTTTCTCTAACTATGCCAATTATCTATGCCAACTATCAGATTGATATGAAAATTCAAAAGTTTGATAATGCGCTTTATTATTGAAGTTATGGGGAAATAGGTATTCTCATACACTGCTGGTGGAACCATAAAATTGTATGATTCCTATGGAAGATAATTTAGCAAAAGCTAACAAATCTGCATTTTGATCCAGCAACCCTAGCCCTGAAGCTACATCTCCAACAATAAGAAAAAAAATTAGTTTTTTTTATTAGTTTCAGTTTTATTTGTAATAGCAAAATCATAGAAACCACCAAATGACCAAGCTTATGTAGAGGAGGTAGGTGACAATATGTGGAAGAGAATGAGACTTCTTTGAGAATACTTCTAAAATAGAGTTTTGACTTTTGAACCATGTTACTGTTTCACATATTCAAAAACTAAAATCAACAGAGATGAAAGATTACTAAAACTGAATTCAAACAGAAACAAATGAACATAAATGTATATCAAATTTACAACATAACTAAATAGGAGAGAATGAAAAAGAATTAATCCAAGTAGTTTTTGAATACAGAACTCTGACTGTATAGCTTTATTGGAATATACTCTATGGGCAAAAATAACAGTGATGAAGTTTTAAACTTTATTTTTTATAATGATATTGGTGTAGCAATTCCAAAACTAATTTAGGTGTGTTTTAGGATTGAGCAAATGAATGATAGATTGAAGTTCTTGAAAACCAGCTCATTGTTGGCAGAAGGAAGATATAATTATGAAATGGGAGAAGCAGAGAGAGAACCCTACAATGTTTGATCAGAATTAGAGGTAGCAGTATTTTTGTCCATTGTAAGAGTCTACAGGCAATGGTACTCAAGTAGTAAGAGGTAAAAGTATTTAGGAGTAAATGTCAGATGTCTACAACTCACTCTCAAATGGTTCCAAGAAAAGAAAATTAAGTGAAATGAAACAGAATGAGATCATGCAAATATGGTAGTATGTTAACAACTGGTGAATCTAGATGAATCAGGTTTCGTGAAATTGCACTACTCTTACAACTTTTCTGTAGGTTTGAATTTTTCCAAATACAAATTTGGAGGTGGGAAATTAGGATGCAGGGAAATCAAAATGCAAGCAAAAAAAAAAGGTAAGAAAAACCTCAGAGCCTTCGTACTCATTGTGAACTTGTCTAGCTGCCATTCGGACTGTCATAGGGCAATAGCTTCCATGCTAGTAAATGCTGAAAAGCTTTATAGCACATGACAAGATGGCAGGCACCTTTTGGGCAGTGTGAGTATTGCGTGCTCAGTAGATATCATAAATTTGTACTTAGAATACATCATTTTCTTTCTATTCATATGTCTTTGATTTGGGCAAAAGGTCGATGAGTATTCCACAGCAAAAAGTTAAAAAGAAAATTTGAATACCTATTACAGTCCACCTTGTGGCCACGTCTCATTATCTTCAAAGATACATTTTAAGAAAAGGTTGCTCAAAAACTTCAACAAAACTGAATGACAGAGATAGTAAATAGTTTACAGCTACCTACAAGGAAACTTTAAAGATGTGATGAGAACTAGGCTGCCCCATTATCAAAAGAACTTTAAATTTAATCCTTTGTTATATTACTCAGCCATAAAAAAAATAATAATAAAATATTACCATTTGCAACAACATGGATGGACTTAGAGGGTATTATGCTAAGTGAAATAAGTCAGATTGAGAAAGACAAATACCATATGATTTCACTTATATGTGGAATCTAAAGAACAAAATAACAAACAGAACAGAAACAAACTCATGGATAAAAAGAGCAGACTGGTGATTGCCAGATGCGAGAGCAATTGAGGAACTGGGTGGAAAAGGCGAAGGGGTTAAAAATACAAATTGGTGGTTACAAAATAGTCATAGAGGTGTGAAGTATAGCATAGGGAATATAATCAGTAACAGTATAATAACTATGTGTAGTGAGTGCCAGGCAGGTACTAGGGGAAATATATATTACATAAATGTCTAACCATTATGCTGTATAACTGAAAATAATATAAAATAATATTGAATGTCAACTCTAATTGAAAAATAACAATTAAAAAAATAAAAACAACTAAGTAAATAAATAAATAACAATAAAGTTAATCCTTTGCTAGTTTCCTCCTCATTCTATATGCCACCTCTGAGTAATCCTACTCTCCCCAAATTTCAGCCACTCTCCTTTCTTGGTGTTAACAGTTCTCTGGGCTGCAGATGGGTAGGGCAATCTGCCCGTTGGACAACTCTACCTGGTAGCCCAAAGGATTTCAAGTTTAACATGGCCCCCCAAAATTAATAGCTCTACCTTCTTCCCACCCCCAAACTAGGTTCTATAACCTTGGCTTAAGTGGTTGACATCATCATAAATCTATTATCCTAACCTAAAAACTTAATAGTCATCTAGATTCTTATTTCCTTCTCATTCTCCACATCCTGTCAGTATAAAATACTATATTGACTCTACTTCCTAAATGGCTCTTGAATCTGCCTCCTTTTCTAACCTTACTGTTCCTACATTAATCACAGCTTTACTCATTCTTTCTCAGGTTGTTGCAAGGGATTTTCCAATCAGATATCACTGGCTCTAATCTAGCCAACACCCAGGCAATACACCATTTTGCTTCTTTCTAAATAAAACACCTGAGCACATCATTCACCTGCCTAAAAATCACACTGTTCTCCCTTTTCCATATAGATTGAAGGCCAGACTCCCTAGCTTGTGCTCAAAGAGATGCAGTCTACCTCTCTTCTCCCCTTTTCTACATCTCCACTCCCACTTATCTGCCCCACAAACATATATATTTTGTGCTCCAGTCCCACAGAATTTCTCACTATTCCCAAGCATACCAGGAACACTTTGACTTTAATCCTTTTCACAGACTGTTCTTCATTCTATACCACTATCTCTTCACCTACAAAGCTCTTCTAGACTAAGCTCAAGTATTACCATTTTGGTGAAAACTTCCCCAGCACCCCAAACAGAATCATTTGCTACATATTCTGTATTCTCAAAGCACTCTTTTTATGTTTTAATATTATTGTATTTATCTGTTTGCATTTGATAAACAAACTAGGAGTTCATTGAGGATGGTAGAATATTTTATGTATCTTTATATTAAGGTATTAGCATCATACCTAGCACAGAGTAAATGCTCATCAAATACTGCTGAATGTTTTTATATGTGAGTTTTGTCTTTAGCCAAGATATTTGATATATGATTGCTGAAATAAACCAGCTACTTAAATAACCATGGAAATTGAAAAATATAAGAAGTCAGTTTTTGAACATCATAAAATTATACACATTTGATTTCTGCCAGATCTTAATAAACTGATACTCAAAATTTTCGATGCCTTCGTTTTTTTAGCGATTAATCTTTTTTATATTTAGTTCACATTCTACATATGAATTGCCTCTTTTGGAACTATTTGGTTTCAAGAATGTTCTCTATAGTTTTTAATAGCAAGCACTCAGTAAGGACAACAATGTAGTGATGTCTTTTTAAAATAGAAGAAAAATGCTACTGGAAGCTGGCTATATGATAAATGTAGACAGAAAAAAACTGTTTATATATTCAACATCTTTAATCTATTTGCATTATAGAAAGATGGGCTGTGTTGTATATTAACTCATTTGAATTTTCCATATTTAGTAATGCTTACAAAGTGAAGTTTTCTTTTGTTTTGTTTTAATGAGAACGATGTTAAAATTGATAGTCCACTCAGAAAAGTAGAGAAGCTTTGAGAAAATAAAATTAGAAATAAAATGTAAAGTCTTAAGTAATTAGAAGTAAATAATTCCTACCATCAGAACTCAAAACTGCAAACCACAATTACTATAGATAAAGTTCTGCTCTAGGAGGTAGCTCTAGAGTCTAGTATTTTTCTAAGAGCAAGAACTATACCATACATACCATTCAAACTGAATACATAGTGGGCACTCAATAAGTATATGTTGATGGGGGATTAATGGACTATTCACTTTTACCAAATATTAATTGAACATTATCTATATACCAGGCACCATTTTAAGCAATTGGTGTTGAACAAAGAAAGATCCAATACTTGATGGAGCTTACATGTTATTGGGAGACAGAAGTAAACAAAAAATATAATAAATAACTGAATTATAAAGTATGTTGGATGGCAATAATGGCTATGCAAATAAGGAAAGTAGAGTAGGATAAGGGGGATTAGGAGTGCCAGTGGTAGGCAGCATGGTGAGTGTTAAATAGGATGATCTGCAACTCTATATATAGTACATGAGGGTGGATCACACTTACTTTGAGTTTGCAGCCTTCATTCTGACACAGCTTCCTGACGACGGCCCCAATGACAATCATAACAGTTTCTCTGATGTCATTGCTTGCAAAGGAACCTTTGAACTTACTCTATTAGCCAAACAGGGAGAAAATAGGTTAACAAAACATTTAAACATTTCCAAGGGACATTTTTAGTTAAGAAATAATCAATGCCTGAGAAAATTGTTGTTATGTTCCTAGACTTCAAACTCAGAATTTTGCTTTGGAGACACTTACAAATTCACTATATAAGTCTGAAAGAAACAGTTAATAGAATATCCCCTTTCTAGATATTCTTAACATAAGTAAGAATCCCTAGAGGTTTATGGATTGAATTCACTGGGTCAGTGAACCAAAAAAAAAAATAGTCTGTAAAATTTTATGGATGGGTAAAAAGGGGCTTCATTGCTTTTATCAGATTCTCAAATAGGCCCATTTTCTTTCCAAAAAGATTATGAACTATTTGACTAAATTATAAGTGGACTAATGTACTCAAAAAATATCTTGGACCCTAGAGAAGTCTAGTTTGTGTTTCCAACATAAATTTTTAAATATTGAAAGAATTGTATCTTTTCAACATATTGTGTATTACATATCATGAAAATTTTTGAAGTCAAAACAAATCTTTTAAAATCAAATTTTGAAGCATAACCAAGACTTTTCCCTCTGAAATTTTATCCAACATCACATTATATGATAGGTGAACACAATCTTTAAATTTCCACAGAGTAGAGTTTATGTTATTTAGAGGAATTGCAAAGACTATTTACTGAAGAGTTAATGATTAATGGATAGAAAATAGTTCAATATAATTTGAATATGAATAATGGGAATGCTCTAGTTCTGCCTTCATTCTGATATGAACAACTTCTAATTATTAGATTCTTAAGAGCTTTTCAGCAGCTGAGAGTCTTTACATTCCCAGTGTCCATTCGACTTACAATGAGGGCTCTCAGGAGTTCTTCATTGGGATGGGAGGCAAATCCACAGGCATAGAGAAACCTCTCCTGGAGGATAATGCTACTGTCACTTTTGAAATCCAAAAAGTCCAAAATAGCATCTAATGAGTCTGGGGTCTGAGCAGAGGTGACAGCATCCACCAGCTGAGGTCTACAAAAAAGGCATAATAATGGATAGAAATATTTAGGGTCCTTAAGGAATTATTTAAAATCTCTACCATTTACAGATTCTACATTGGTTTGAGTTCTCTAAAGAGGTGAAATCATTTTTGTGTGAACAACAAAAAAAGAATGACTTTCTCAAAAAGATCCTCCCCTCGTTTAATTTCAAACTTCTCTCATTCAATGTGTACTCAGAATATACAAACCAATTTTAATATATTACCATAAGCCAAATATAATTTGGAGATTTGTAAGTAAAAATTATATAAATAAAATGATAAATTAGATCCAAATTCCTTTCTGTATAAGTAATGCAAAAACTATGGTTCCAAAAATTGATTCTCTTTTTCTAATTAGCTTTGCAAATATATGCATATACAATGCTTAACTAGGGCAGTATTATTTAATGGAAAGATGGAAAATTCTCTTAACATTAATTTATATCCAAGGGAGAGTTTTTGTTCTTTTTAAAAAAAAAAAAAAAATGTTCAACCACACGATTACGTGTGAGCAGAGCAGAACTCCTACAGGAAAGTTCTAGTTACATATTCTACTCATCAAGAATCTTTGATTGGTTGAGTCTGGGATGCTAAAACTTCTGAAACTAATTTTCATACTAATGAACATATTATGTATGTAAATATTTTATTCCACATCCACATAAACACACCATACATGTATTTACTGCTTTATACTTAAAAAAGATATACTTATACTATGTAATTTTGATCCTAACAAAAACCCCGTGAATGAAGCAGAAGCTGAGAGATATTTAAGTGTCTATTATAGAAGCTCTGCGCTAGAAATTTTAGGTTTGCAAACTCTCTTTGCTTTAATTTCTTCATCTGTAACATGGGGCTAAAAATAGTAGTTACTTTAGACTTAGTGAGAGGATTAAATTACATAATGTATGTAAAACACTGAGAATAGTGTTTGGCACATTATAAATGCTATATAAATATATGCCATTGTTAATATGATCACCTCACTAAACATCTTTGTCAGCTAAATACTAATATCCCCCCTTACATATGAGGAAACAGACTCAAAGATATCGAGTCATCATTTGTTCAAGGTCCCATAGCTGATAAGAGTATAGCTAGGATTGGAACTCAGGTTTTTCTGACTCTGGAGTCTACGGTCTTTCAATTACATCAATATTTCCCAAAGTGTTTTCCATACAACACTAGTCCTACAAAATGCTTTAAGAAAAGGTAATTTTAAGGTCATGTAAGTTTAGAAAATGCTTAAGGAAATTTATACACGAATTATCATATTAAAGATGTTAAAAATTTCAGCTGCAGAGAGAACTATTTGGCTTGGTTTTATCCAGTGTTTTGCAAACTCAGTTGCTCAGTTTCCTCTTGCCATAATTGTTAATATTCTACAAATTACAGCATACACACCACAAACATTCTAGGAAATGTTACATTCTACTACCCTGCCTTTCGTACAATAAATAAAAGGAATTATTCTCTGTATTTTACAGATGTTGAAAGTGAGGCTCAGAGAGGCCAAATGTAAATGACTTGCTTGAAGGCTATATACACTGATGGGTCAGAATTTAAAACTAGGTCTTTTGATTTCAGTTCATCCTCATATCTTTTCTTCTACACTGTGCTATATATATGTTATATATGATATGGTACAATATTGTGTAAATAATCTGACTTAGAAAATAAATAATGAAGTCATCCAAACTATTGCTGCCTTAAGATTTTTAGGATACAAATAAGGTTAGTGTAATCCCTATTCTAAATTATAGCTAGTTTTTGCATTTTTCTTGTTAGTATTTTCATCTTTGATATAAAGACAAGTCACCCTACCAATGGATATATTTTAAAGTTCTATAATTAAAATAGAGTCTGAAAATTTATGATTTTGTATATCTTTTAACTTTATGTTTAAATAGTTATTTTTAGTCATTTTTAAATTTTTTTCAATTTTTTAATGTCCTCAAGGCATGTAAATAACATATACAATCAAGAATAAACAGACTTCTCAGAAGAAAAGTGCTGAATTCTCTTCTCTTTGGGTAACTGAGTACTTTGAAATCAGTAACTACAGCTGCTCTGTGTATGTGTGTGTGTGTGTGTGTGGCCAATTTCCACTTTTGATTATGTTAATGGCTAGTTTTCAATGTCAAATTAATTGAGTCATGTTCTACCTCATCAATTAGAATAATTAGTATCATATAGCTGAATTTGTATTTATAGATAAATTTCTGTATTACAGACCAAAAACGCTTGTATTTACAAAGTAAATTTGAGAATTAAGTCAACTCTATTAATTATGCATGCAAAATAAATCACTCTTTCATCAAATATCCAAATGGTGTACATATTTCTTTTCTCTAGATTCTTTTGGCTATTTATCTCAGTTCTCACTTTTCTATGTAAAACAAGGCTTTGATGGGGAGGATCACTGGATCTTTAATAGAAGCTCATTTTTCAATTGAAAAAAAAATCATACACTTTTTTTGTTTTTATAATCACCTCTGAAATCTTTTCAAGTATAAATTAATAGCTCTTGGAATACATTTTCTAAAACAGTGAGACATCACATGTATCATTGTATTATAATAAAGCCCTGCCCTCCTCTGTCTGTACACCAATCTAGACCCTATTTAAACTCATAAATGCTCAAAAAATGTTCATTCTGAGACACTGCTGAAAACTTTTTATTGCATTTCTGGCCAAGTCATCATTAAATTACTGCATTGCAGTATAACTGTTCAATAAAAATGCGAGACAACAAAATAATTGATTTGGAGGAGGAGCAGTTGGTAAAAAAAAAAAAAAAAAAAGTAGGTCTTTCTTGCTCGAAAAAAATAACCAAAATGCTTTCCTATAGACAACCTCACAGAATGTTCAAGGCACTTACAGAATTTCCTTGTTTTCAGCCTTTAAGATTTGGAGGATCTCTTCTTTCTCCGCAGTCCTGAGGTGGTGAATAAAGACCAGGAAGCTCCTGGTGGCCTCCGCCTTGGAGAGGTTGTCAGGCAGCAGGTGTTTTCTGATGGACTGCCAGTGCTCCGAGAGCTGCAAAACAGCTTCAGGCTCATACCCCATTTATAATGCTGAACATCCACAATTACAAGGAATGCTCTCTCCAGAAATAATTTTTTCCTTGTATCTGACAGGCAAAAGAAACTTTTGGTGCCTTACCTCAATATACTTGATCACCACCTGCCCATATCACACTCCTGTGCCTCTCAGAGGCAAAAACAGAAGCCTGCTGACCTTGTGTATGACTCTTCTGTAGTAGGACCATTTTGTCTATTAGTATTTAGCTCAAAAGACCTTGGGCTTCTAGGCGTATAGGTTATTTTATGGTTACACCAAGGAAATTATATCTGAGGCCAAGCTTTGACTACCATAGTGAAATTATGCAGGATTTTCATTAACAGCAGGATATTTGGGAGGGAATAAAATTAGAACTGCTGAAGAATTGTGGTAGGTTTCATATGTACTGGGACCTCACTAAAAATCAACTTTCGTAATAATTTGACCTCCCTAATCTATCTCTCTATTTTATTGTTTGTATGAAATACCATGTTTTACTATTGTCAAGGTCTGAACTGTATTTAGATAAATTACCTTTATCTAAATACTATTCTACTTAATATAGATATATATATAGATAGATATATATAACTATATATATATAACAATAGTGCATGTGAAAATTACCTTTATCTAAATACTATTCTACTTAATACAGATATATATATATCTATATTAAGTGCAATAGTGCATGTGAAAATTACCTTTAAGCACAATAGTGCATGTGAAAATTACCTTTAAGCACAATAGTGCATGTGAAAATTACCTTTTCATAATATAGATATATATATATCTATATTAAGTAGAACAGTATTTAGATAAAGGTAATTTTCACATGCACTATTGTTTTGCTACTATAGTTTTAAAAATGGTAAATAGTTTTAATTAATGACACCATTTGGTTTTGAAATAAGTTAAAAAACTTATTTTTCATAGTTTGCCACTTTTCCCCTGGTTGTAAAGAATTTATTAAATCCCGTTATTGACCTCCAACTCTTTGACTATGGGATAATCAGCATGCTACCAGGTTTTAAATTATTCATTCTTTCTAATAAGCAATAGACATATCTTGTTCTTTTTCAAATCCCTGTTGGTTATCTAATCTTAAGAGGATATTGCAAAGAAAAATTCCAACTGTACTTAGCTAAAGAATTACTGGGTCATTTCTGAGAGAGCACATCAATGTAAAGTCAGATTTTTTTTTTTCTTTAAAGCTTCGTAATGATGATATTACACCGAAGTTGGAAAAGCAAATTCTTCAAAGACATAAACCCTTCCTACAATAATGAAGAAATAGTTATCAAAATCTTAGATGGTTCATAATATTTGAAAACTGGGGAGAGGAATTATAGTTCGCAATATAAGAAAAGATGATTGGTTTCGTTAGTCATTTTCCTAAATAATTTCCATGTCATATGACATTAGAAAATTAACTGGAACATTAAATAATATATAGAAAAAAAATAAATAATAAAAGGAAAAACAAAATTTGAGAGTGATAATTTTATGTTTCATTTTGGTTTTCCCTTAATTCAGTTTTAGTATATTTGAGAAACTAGTATGGAATTAGTGCCTTGTACTTTAAGCAAATTATTGCATTCTCAATGATTCCACTTTTCTGAACACTAATAATACCCAAGGGAAGAGCACCTTCTTGGTAGTTACAAACTGAGCATGAAGCCAAGGGTCTGCTCTCCTGACAGGGGTTAATTATTAGTAAATGCTGGACCCTGAAGTCATTTCTGTGGTCACACATCAAAACGGATTCAGGCCAAAAGTGAAATTTCTCTTTGTTGGATTAAAAATGTTATAAGATGATCTACCCTTTGCTTTAGGGGACATGCTATCTCATTTCTGGCTACAATTGTAGGAAAGATTGGGATGTGGTAAGGAAGTGTTCCCTACTTTAGGCAGAGAGCTTGGTATCCTTTTTGAGTCCTCACAGCAATACTCAGAACACTGAGCTCAATGATACATTTCACCAGAGGACATATTGCTATTAAGTGGCAGAACTTTCAGGATTTAGACCTCTGCCCATACTCTTGATAGTATATTTCCTGCTCGTTTCATTAGGCCATTGTCTCCCTGCATTCTAGCTACTACTTTTAAGAAGCTGTCCTTAAGTCACAACATTTTTGGTCTGAGATGAATAGATGGTAATTATTTGTTCATTATCGTGTCATGCATCCTCTCGAGTGTATATTTTAGGCTACTGTCGTAACTCGGTGATGGCTAATAGTTCTTTAAAAACTTTCTTCACAGAATTAACCGAATCTTCCTTTGGAGAGAGAAAGAGCAGAATTTTAAGCCACGATTATTCCCATATTTGGCCACACAACGCAGTTGTTCACACATACAGAAGGGCATCCTTTACACTCGCTCTGGAAGACCTGCCCCACGATGGAAAGAGCTTTGTACTTTGAATCAACTGCTTTAATTATGGCTGCAACTTGCTTTCCAGACATCAGTCTTGGGCCTGCTTCAGTTGTCTTCAGCTCTAATTTCTGTCTGTATAACCAAGGAAGAGAAATATCACATTAGCAGCATTCTGTTGAGTGAAAGAGTTACTAATTGCCATTTCTTTGGCAAACAAGATAATAATTTACTCAAGTTGTGTTAGTCTTTGTATGTGTTTCAAGCTATATCTCCAGCAGTAATGGAAACCTCAAGGTAATTTATGATATCTTTCTGGAGCAACAATTTTATTTAAAGATTGAAAATTTGAGTCTAGATTTTCAAAATATAATGATGAGAGAATACAGAAAAGAAAATTTGGCTGGATGCTGAACAAGGTATGTAATGTCATCTTTTTTAAATTTAGCCCAGCTTTCTGAAAATGATATCTCTAATACAACCACATGTCACTCGCTAAGACAATTAGGAAATCTTATTTTCCAAAAATGGCCTCAATGATATTTTTGTCTAATATGCTCTTTCAGAAACTTGCCTCTCTCCCGCCAGCAAGTAGAGTCTACATTCCTTTCCTTAAGCCCAGGCAGGACTCTGTGACTGTCCTAACTAACGAATGGCAGAAGTGACACTATGTGACCTCTAAGGCTAAGTCATAAAAGAAAGGGTACATGTGTTTTCAAGCACGTGTACCTTTGGAGACTTGAATGGCCATGTTAGAAGTCTGGCTACCTAAAGCTGCCATGTTGAGAGGCCATATGGGGATAAAGAGAGAGACATGAAGAGCCTCAGTAGTTGGCGTCTTCTCAACTCAGACACCAGAGAAGTGAGGGCGGAACCTTTGAATCAGCTCTGGTCAGTGACTATCTGCAACTGCATAATAGACATCAAGCAAGGCATGCCTAGTGGGCCAAGGCAAGCCCCAGAATTATGAAAGGAATGCTATTTACACCACTAAATTTAGAATGGTTTGTTAAAGAGCAACGGAAACCTAATAAACTTGATAAATAATTAAAAATATTAATTTATATAAAATATATGAAAAAAATAGTACAATACGAAATTCTACTCCAGATGAGACTTCAATAAAATTTCAAGAATTTATGGTTTGAGGCACTTCTCCCGAGATTTTGCATCATTTCACCTCCGACATAATGATTACTTCAAGGGAAACGTTTGCAAAACAATGGCATAAGATATAAAACATTTAATGCTAGAAGATGTTCTTCTAAATTAAAATCTGAAAATAACACATATTATTAGATTTGAAATTCCAGTTATTAAGCCTGTGAGAACTATTCTGATCAGAGAACTTTTTCAAATTGAAATATCAAGCTCAAATATGTAAGCACTATAATCATATAAAAAATCTGTCAAAGCATTTACTGTGAAAATTTGTATGTGTTTCTTAACAACAAAAACAAAAGCAAAAAAGTCTCATGAAGAGAACATGAAAATGCCACAACTTTTAACCATAATATTGAAAACGTTTGACAGAAAAATTAGAAAATAAACCAAAATGAATCAAATTGATCGTCTTTTTAAAATTTAAATTCTATTCAATAACAATTTTTAATGAAATTTGATTAAAAAACACTAAGTATTTAATATATGCCACTATTATTGTATATAATATGAAAAATAAAAGATGAACAAGATATCGTCACTGTTTTCAAGCAGCTCACAGTCAAATGAGGAAGAACTATATATATTTAAAAATCAAATATAATATGTAGGAATAAAAAAAATTAAAATTTCAGCATTGTCTTACTTTGATACTATTTTGCCTGCAATGTTTCGTAGAAAATTCACCCCAAAAGCATGTGTCTCTTCTGAGAGCACAGCTATAACAAAGCTGTCTTCTATTTTATAGGTAGTGACAGAGGTGGCTTTCAAAGTGACACCAAAGACCTAAATAAATAAATAAATAAATAAATAAATATGTGTAGTTGTAACATGCGATCAGCTTTCTATCTTTGAATTAAGTCAAATATCAAACTATCTTTTAATCCTCAAAGGAGCTTCCCCTTTACACCATCCCCCATCATTTAACCCTATAGCACATTAAAAGAAATCTAATCATTTGATATGATGTGAAACTATACCCTAAACTACAAATTATAAATGTTTCTCAAAAATATCTTTATCTTATTCTTCTATTATTTAAACTAATCTCTACAACATAATTATTTGGATGCTTCAAAGAAAATGATATTAATCATACCTGATTTGGTGTTGTAAATCCAGACCTTACTATTTTGCATGAATCCAAGGCCTTAATTTTGGTCACTTTGTCTTGATGAGCCTGGTAGGTCACTTTACAATCCCCGGAGATATCTACCTAAAAATAAAAGTAAAAAATATAATTTTGGGGATTCTCACATGGACCACTAGAATTCCAGTGGAAAATGGCTTAAAAATTGAGGCTCTTAATATATCATGGGAGGCCTTCTTTTTGTCCAGGCTGACAAAATAGGAAGACAGGATTAACTCATTGATGCCTGCAGCATGTGGATTCTTTTCCATCCTCTTTGGTTGAGTCTTACCAGTGCCTTCTTATTGCCCAAGGAATAATAAAAGATTTCCTACTTCTCTCTAATGTCTAATAAGAATAATCGAACCAATGGCCTGGTCATAATAAAAATTTCTGGTAAATGGGTAATTATGTGGCAAAAGGAGTTGACTTTTAATGCTATATCTAGGCTGTGTGTATGTATGTGCACGCTCATGCACTTTGACTAGCTGAGTATGATTATAAATCTTTAAAAAGCTGTTGGATTAATTCAACTCATTATGTCACATCAACAAATTGAGTGTAAGCAAGTGTACCCCAATATGGACTCTGTTTAGCTACCTCAGCCTTTCTATGGGCCTCTGCCAGCACCACACCCAGCCTCCACTCTAGCAAGCTAACTAACATTCCCTTGGCCCAGCCCTTGTATCAGATTTTCTCACTCACTCCTGGGCTATCTAAATTCAGACTAAGAAACTTAGACTCAGCTCTGCCTTTGATTCCAGGTGTAGTACTGAGGGAGCCACTGAACTTCCCTAATTTAACCCCAGTTTCTTTGTCTGTAAAAAGAAAAGGGGTTGGTGTTGACCAATGGGTCCCTAAACTGAAAACTCATTCAAATTATCTGAGAGAACTGTTAAAATAGAGATGATTAGGTCCTCCCTAGTATATTGAATCAGAATCTTTGCAGTGAATCCTGAGAATCTATATTTTTAATAAGCACTCCATTGGGCTAGTCATACACAGTGAAGCCACTGGAACACTCCCCAAGATTTTCTGCATCTCTATCAATAGGTCTCCTTAGTAAAGCTAAGTCAAATTCTCTTTACCCAGTATTTGAGTACGCATTGGTATAAATAGTATTTTCATATGTAAATGAGATTTTACTACTCCACCCACCTTTTCTGAGCATTACTGTAGTAGTAACTTTTTAACTGAATTTCTACAAATAGAAATCTATACAAATAATTTTGACAACTCTATTGACAAATAAGACTTTGGATTTTTAATAATATTACTAAGTACCTCATTGGTGGTTCCAGAGCTTAACTGCATCTGAAATAGGCTGGCGAGGCCTCTCTTAAGATTTTCTATGGCCGCTGGCTCATTTTCATATGAGTAGAAGTTTTTGACCTAGGGGGAAAAAAGAACAGACATAAATGGAGCAAAAATAGATCACATCATATTTGGTTGAATAAGTGGCAGGAAAGATCAGATTATTGCCCCTATGAATTTTGGGAGAAAGAAATCTATTATTTCAAAGCTGGGATACCTTTTGTTGTGATAAGAAGCTATCTAAATTTCTAAGAAACTAGACCATCAGAATATGATATTTCAGGAGACTGATAATGAAGGCTCTGAACATGATGGGCATAATATAAAGAAGAAAAGAAACAGGCTGGGATTTCTGTGAAAGCAAGGATTACTCAAGGAAGAGAAGAAAAATCAGGAACATTCTCTTTGAATATGTCAACATGTTTCTCTACCTATAACTGCTTGAAATAAAAACTAACCAAATTTAAAAATAACAGCAAAGAAATAAGTTTTTGGAAGAGAAAGGCTCAACACTCTTGAGACTACTGAGATAGCACAGCCACCAAGGGCTATGATAAGGGCCCAAACATGGCTGTAACTCCTACGGACAAAATTCCACAGGAGGGACTTTCTATGGCCCTCAGAGCGTTCATGCTGGTGTTCAGTAGACAAAGATGTAGAAGATTGGAAGGTTTTAGGTTGAGACTGCTACCATTGCATAGCCTGCTCCAGGCACTACTCTGAGCTTCCCTTTAGAAGGCAGGAAAAAGAGGCTGGAATGAGGAAAGTGACTGCAATTAGACTGCAATAGTAAATGGCTTATGTTAGTTTCATTTCATCCTTGATATTATAGGTACGGTAGTGATAACAATGTCTCATACCATTCTGATAATTTAGCTCATATTTAAGAAACAAGGACAAAAATACAGGGAGCATTTTCTGAAAAGCAGTCTATCGTTTTCGCCCTGTATTAACTTCAAACACAACACATGACTTAGAAATAGGGGACGGACAGACAGAGCTTTCCTGTACAACTTCCCAAGATCTATGGTAATTATAGCTGAGCACTTCTACCAGAAATATCCTGAATGCCTTTCTATTTTTCTTTAAAGCCAACCATGACTTCTCAAGTAAAACAGAAATTTTATTAATTATGCAATGAATTCAATTAATATCAATCTGAATGATTCAGCCTACATGAAATTTTGTACCTCAGAAAAAGATGTTTTTCCTGAATTATCCAAACGAGTGCCTCAAATCCCTATTTTTATTTTCTACACATACTCTGCCTAGTGACAGATTTACTAGGTACTTTATCCGGCCTGCAATCAATTTCAGTCATTACATTGGACAAACCTATAAATGTTGGAATTGTGTTTGTCCAGGTTAAGAGGGAACTGAAATAGTGACCTCAGCGTCTGAAAATTCGTGGTATCATATTCTCAAACAAATCACTGGAAATTTCTCAGATCCGAGGCTGAGTTTCTGATGTTCTAGTTTGTAAACTGGGTCTTCTTACTTTTTAGGCATTACAGTGTATCTTCCTTTTCGAATATTTGGGAGTATGATATCTCAAGATATCATGACTATCTGAAATTCATAACTAGATGACTTGAGCCCAGATACATTCAGAAGGCCTCACTTGGTGGTGATGCTTACATGCCTCTGGTCCGTGACTATTTTGGCCTGAGTCTTAAATACTTAAAAAAGCAAGGGGAACCATTAAATGAGAAAACTACTTGTACTATCTTCGGTATTCTCACTTTCCTTCTAGGCTACAAAATGTGCCTGAACTATTTATAAAGTTTTACCTAAAATTTCAAGTACCCAGTTCTCAGATTTGATCTTTGGACTATGCATAAGGCTAAGTGCTCATCTATTTTTTTCTGGTCCACTTCCATAGATCAAGTTTTGGTCTTTACAGTTAGGTCTGTAAGAAAATGGGGTTGGGGATTTTTTTTTTTTCCTGGCAGGCTAAACAACGTAAACTGTGAGACATACAGAGAATTTCTTTTTCATTCTTTCTATTAGTTTTTATTATTTCCCCGGAACCAGAAAACTGGACAAGTCTCTTTTTCCTTTGTATGACTGCTGCCTTTGGGGCCTAAATTCTGTCCCCTTAGTGCAGACCACTGAGATCGAAAGTGAATACAGCACTGGTATCCAGATTAGCTAACTGCCAAAGCTGTTAGAATTGAGCAGACTTTCGGTAATTAAAAAAATAATAATTAAGTCAGAACTTTGTGGTTCCATCTATATGGCTGTCACAATAGTAATCTTAAATTTATTATTTCACAACAGGAACTGAGTAAGTTTTATTACATTCAAGCCATAAAACTGATTTCTTCTTTCAGTTCAAAATGAGCTCTGAACATCTGAGAGCACAAAACTCTTAACTAAATTCACAGTCCCTAGAGCTTCTGGAGAGCAGCAGTGCCACAACCTAGTTACAAACTAAGCCTTTAACCTGAGGAAACAAACAGAGAGAGATGGGTAGATTGTGGAAAGGAGACGAAGGGCCTCTTCTGGCCAAATCTGGAAGGTCAGTTTCCCCTTGGAACCAGTAAGGATTATTCATATTTTTTCCTTAGGGAAAAAATGCTGCTATAGATTCCCTTAATTTATACATTCTTTAAGATTAACAGAAAGCAAAATTCCATTAACTGGCCAAACTGCAAAAATGAACAAAACGGATTCCAGCAAACGGAGATTAGTCATTTTATTTCATTTACTTAGCTAGAGTTATACCTTTTCAATATGTTTTTGGTATATATTTAAGTCAGAGCATAGCTGGGAAACAGCGCATTAAAAAACAGACAAGTAAAGAAATATATGAAGAATTAGATTTTTAAGGTGTCACATTTCTTTTGAAGGTTCAGTGTGTGTACAGAAACCATACTGCCAGACTGACAGAGCAAATCAATGCCTAGAAACAACACAAAACAAAGGGCCAACTCAGCAGCCACGTGGTTAATTTTATCAATACTGACAATGAAAGCCAAAAATGGAAATCTAGTAATTATCCAGTTAACTGGATTAGCATTTCAGGCCAAGAAAGCGTCCCAGGGTGTAACTTGAAGCATCTTTTGCTTGTCAGTGTTAATCAACTTAACCAGAAATCTGTTATGTTTCCAACTTCATTTATGATTTGTAGACAAAATTAGAGTCATGCCCAAACACTTATGTAGGGGAGATGAGTGAACATGGAAAAAAGATGTATCTAAGTATTTTAATGGACTCTCTTTTATAATGTAAATATGGGGGCTTAAAACAAGGGGCTTAGGAAAGAAAAAATACATGCTGATGAGCATACCTGAAATCACAGAAATTTCAGGGAATAAAACTCGGTTTGAGCCTAGAGTAGAAAATACTCTTTAAGAAAATTGTCAATCAGAAGTTCAGTCTTTCCTTTCATAATTTCTCTCATAATAAACTGAAGTGAGGGTTTCAATAATGATCTTTTCTAAGAGTGATGTGGCTGAAAAGTCCACATAGTTTTTTAGTCTCCAGGGTCATGTTTTTCCAAGAACTCTATCGTGTAATTGAAAGGTAGCACAATGTACTTTAACCTGAGGCTACAGTAGACCATCACAAGTCATAGCTCCTTTAGAATTGTTGGAGTCACTGAAATAATGATGTGGCAGCTCCATCCCAGCCTTTGAACAGTGAGGACACTGAATCTTTTGTTGTCTGTGTGTAACAGACTTTGTACTCAACTGATATCTAAGAGGCTGTAAAATGACTGGTTGTCATTAAAACTACAAATGCAATTAATATTTTACGGGCTCAAGTATTTTGCCACGTTGGAAAGCCAGAGAAAATAGCAATATGTCGTGTTGTTCACAAAGTTGTGACATATGAAAATCAAATGAGTTCATGGATATGGTGAAGAATGAAATAGGCATGCTGAAAGTCAACTGAAGTGATATTTTTCCAAATGCTTTCCAGATAGAAGACAGTATAACAATGGTTTCCAGCAAAGACCCTGAATTTAGACTCTGTTTTAAATCCCAATTCTACCACTTGCCAGTTGTAAGACCCTAGGCAATTTCTTTACTTCTCTTAATTTTTGTTTCAACATCTATCACAAGAGGATGATTAAGCGACACCTGCTTCCTAGGCCTATCCTGAAGATAAAAGAGATAATTCATGTAATGCTTTCAGTCAATGCAGGCATTGAGTACTCAGTCCATTTAGTTATTATTAAGCAAACAATAAGCAAAGCCTTTCTGAAAGTCTAACTCATTTTAACATATAACCTTATTTGTTCATTCCTTTAGTTTATAAACATTTATTGTGCTCACACTGTGAGCAAGGCACTGAATGTATAGAGATAAAGACACCACTGATGCTCATTAGAAGCTTACTCTGAATGTGGATGGCAGACAAATAAAGAGAAGATTATAATACACTGTGATAAATGTTTAGATAGAAATAAGTCCACAGGAATATGAGAGAATGTTGGAAAAGGCTTCCAACACCAAATCAGTCAGTGCAAGATATAGTTCTGGGTGCTTTGGGGACAAAGAGAGCAGAAGGGCATGATGGTGAGTGGAGGGCTGGACTATAAAAAGGAATGGGAATTTTCTCTACTGAAACCAATAACCTAACAACGAACACAAATGACCAAAAGGAAAATGATAAGGCTATGAGTGAGCTACAAAATGCTAAGAGGGTTATAAAGAGGGCTAGCTATTTCTAGAAATGTGTGAACTTCATAGAAGAAAAGGCCTGTGAGCAACACCTGAAGTATGGTAAGTATTTTGACAAGTGGAGAAGGAAGAGGAGCATTCTTGAGATGGTAATTTCATATTTGGTTGTAGGAGAGGTGACTACGCAATAATCCTTCTTTTAGTACTTTACATAAAAACATGCATCATGATGAGAAATATGTTACATGTCTGAAATTTATATTTTAAACTATTTGTTTTCACTTTTATTTTGAATCTAGAGAAATTTGAGACATGTGGAATTTTAACTATAAGGGTCCCTTTCTGTTTTTCTACTTTAGTTTCTAAAATTTCTATTTTAGTTCCTAAAATTCACCTTTACTAATGCATTTTTATTCATATCAATATGTGGATTTTAATAAATCCACATATATAATGCCAAATAATTCACTGATCACAATTGCTTCTCAATTCCAAACACATTAAGACTATTTTAATAGACTAGAATCAAACCATAAGAAATGCACTTATAGGAATGTCTGAGCAAATTCTCAAATGGATATTACTGTATTTATTCATTACTTTAATATATAAAATGCTTTTCAAAGTCATAGTTTTAAAATAATATCTAAATGCTTTTTTAAAAAATCAACTCTACTTTAAAAATGCCATATCCTTTCAAAAGCTTCAATTTTGTACTTTAGCCAGATATTGATATTCTCATAACAAGTTAATATCACTTATCTACGTTAGATAATTTCATTCTCATAATTCGTTTACTTTCCTGAATTTATCCAATCATCTGTGATGAACGTTTACATTACAATATCTTTGTAACCCTTCCTAATTTAATAAAAAATAAACCTTTTAATAATTCCTCTCAACAATAAACAAGTACTATAAAGATTTTCATTAAAATAAGGAACATAAATAGTTAGAAAATATGTGAATTCAATGCCTTGATTCACTTCTGAAACATTTAATTTGCGACCTCTGTTTATTAGTTCTTGAAAAAATTCCATTTACCAAAAAAGTAGTGATACCATGATCACCTAAAAATAAGAGCTCCTGAAGAAAAGAAAAATATGAAGTTGGAGAAAAAAGTTACTTTTACCTTTCCATGGATTAGATGAAGGAGTACAGGTCTTTGTAAAGCCTGTAAATTTTTTTTTCTTATAATTTTGGATGGATTTTTTCCTTTGAAAATGCTCTTCTCTCCTCTCTTCGGATTCACATTTTCAACATTTACATCCTTTATCTGGAATTGAGGAAAGAAATCTATTAGAAAAACTGTCTATATCTGTTTCCATCAGAGTTTCTTAGAAAAAAAAATGGTAAAGCAATAAACAGTGTTAGCCATAATTTCTTCTGCTGTTTTTTCAATTCATAATTCATGGGATCTAGCTATTAACTTTAAAAGAATGGAAAAGGTATTCAACAATTAGGTTTCTGAATTAGGCTGAAATACTGATAAAGGAATCTGTGACTTCAGGTTTATAATAATTGTGAGTAGAAAATAGCTGTTGCTATCTGCCTGATAATATTCACTTTCCATACAATTTGTTTGAAAGAAATCCTGTCTCATTGTACTTTATCTGTATATATAAAATTAAAGATGAACAGTCTGATTCATAATGTTTTTTGCAGAATACTGCAGAATTCATAATGTTTTTTGCAGATACATAATGTTTTTTGCAGAATACTGTTCTATTGATAAATGGCTCAGAGAGGTGGAAAATAAAATTTTGATTCAACTTGGAAAACACAACACCTGTTAGAGACATCCAAAAAAGCAAGGATCACTTGATAAATGTATTTCAATGACACCTCATTATAAAGTATAACCGCAACTATTTCTCAGTTACAGTGGAGCAAATTTTGGTCCTGTATACCTGTTTCACACTAACATGTAGAAGAAGAAAAACTTTACTAAAGAAATCTATTGCTTTTAGATCCTTCAAAAACAAACATGAAACACTATAAAGTAAACCTGGAAGAGGCCACAAAAACCATCCAATTTGACTTTCTCAATCCATAAATCTAAAGCATCATTACTGACCAAATATTGCCATGTAGAGGAATACCTGGTTCTTTCCTGAGGAAGAATACAGAAAAAGTTTACTCCTTCACTGGCGATTTCACCTTTTATTTTAAGGAACTCAAGAAAATTGGGAGGTCTCAATTTATATCTTCTTTCAGCTAGAGTGGCCTCAATCATTTTTCACATGACATGGATTCTAGGCTCCTCACACCCAGAACTTTTCAAAGAGATTCTAGCAAATGTGCCTATTAATATGACATATAGAACTGGACATCATATTCCAGTTACTCACCAGGATATGCCTTCTTTTGCCTGTTTCAACAATTTGGAAATATCAGATCACTTTAGCAAAAACTTCAAGACTATAGATCTACTTATTTTTGTGATAGATAACAAACTAAATGAACATATAACCAAGAATACAAAACGAGTGCTGTTGAATGGTATACTTCTCAGAGACTTTGCTGACATCTAATGTTTGCATTTCTGGTTAGAAAATGCCCACCGTGATTTGGATCAGTTGGTCATCATCACCATCAGGATTTCTCCACAGTAGGACGACGTCCACATTGGATGAAATTCGGTAACCCACACTGTCTTGAAGTTTTTCTTTGCCCCGATTAAGAAAAACTTCAGTGGAGTATGTGAGTTTGTACAGTCGGTCATTATTTAATGAGAGACCAGTTGTGTGACCTATATAAAAATATGACACAAGTGAAGTCTTAGTTGTAAGGCATACAAAAGGCCAGGGACTATGCTATCTTGCCATCAATGCATTCCTCATCCAGCTCAATGATGCCCAGTGGGAGCTGAATAAATATTTGCTAAATAAAATATGGTTCTACTTCTCCAAGTGCTAAAATAATTGGCTTGAGCAACAACAAAAACAAACAAATAAGCTTCTATTCTGGAAACATTAGTTTGTATCCCTAATCAATAATCGGATTATCTAAATAGTGTTCTGGTTGAACTACAAAATGTTCTTTAAAGAAACATTTTATTGCCTTTAAGTATATTATTTCTTCCCCCTACCCCAGCTTTATTATGGTATAATGAATATGATTTTGAGAAGAGGTTCAGCCTAGAATTGCTTTGTAAAATTAATAAAAATCATTTGTAATTAACATATCATTTAAATGCAATGGATCATTCCAAAGTAATTTTAGGAATTAAAAGGCAGTTCCTTAAATCATATATTTTGAATATTTCAAAAATATCCCTCCAATGTAACTTACTCTGTTAATTTAATTAGTAAAGTTTTAGTACAAAAGTACATTTCAAGGCCATACATATGTAAATTTAAATCAGCTGTTTCTAAATAAAATGTTTCATTACATAAAATTTTAGCAAAGGCTAAAATAGTATAAAAGTCAATATTGTGAGCCAAAAAAATTATATATGGAATAGTTCACACACTTTTCAATTCAATTTGACTTAATTCAAAGAATTTCCTAGAGATGACTTGAAGTTCATGGTCATACAAACTTTTTAAAATATATTTTCTACCTATAGCCCTCAGGAAGTAGTAAAAAAAAGTTTTCAGTATACATTTTTCCTTAGTGCTAATGAGATTGCATTGCCTAGTTAACTATAACAGAGAACTATAACATTTTTCCCCCTTCAGGAAATATGCATATGAGCAGAAGGACAGGAAAAGAGGTTGAGATGACTGAGCTAGAAGTGAGGAAGCTGAGAAAGGGAGTAAAATCACTTTGCAAAGACAAAAAATTAAGAAAAACTTTGAAAAATCTTTACCATCTATTGTCTCCATTACCACCTACTATGGCACCTACTGCCCTGAGGAAAAATGGTCATAACACAGTGTCTCTAGTAAACTAAGTGCTTTATGTGCATTTCCTTATTTAATCCTCCCCAAAACCTAAAGGGATGGGTACCATTATTAATCTCATTTCATAGATAAGGAAATCGAGAGACACGGAAATTATACATTTTATCTAAGATCATTCAGATAGTAGTGGAATCAGAATGTGAACCCAGGCTGTCAAGCTCTAGAGATCATGCTCTAACCTATACTATACACATCTAAATCTTTAGGTTGAACATGTTTCCATTCCTAAGACGTGAGCAGGGAATACATTCATTCATTCATTCATTCATTCACTCATCCATTCATTCAATAGAGATGTATTGAGCACCCACTAGGTGGTTGGCACCTTTCTAGGCTCAGGGGCTATACCAGTTAATGAGCAGACAAAATGTCTACCTTTGTGGAGTTTATATTTGAATGAGGAGGAGATGGGCAATAAGCTTATATATACTTATAAATTATATAAATATATGAAGAAAAATGAAACAGAAAAGGGATTGGGGATAAAGACCTTTGTGAAAAGGTAATATTCTGGACAAAGGCTTTAGGCTAGCCACATTTATATCTGTGGGAAGAGCATTCCCTCCCACACTACTATCCCTACATCCTCTCCACAGAGGAAATAACAGATTCAAAGGCCCTGAGGAGAGTTCATGAAGGTGTAATGGAGGAACAGCAGGGAGGCCAAAGAGGCTGAAATTAAGTGAAAGACACAGCAGAAGGAGATAAGGTCAAATAGGTTCTTATGAATGGCATGAAGACTTGGAGGGAACTTTGTATAGACTTAGAATTTGATTCTGAGTGAGATGTGTAGTGAAATTACATAATCTGACAAAGTGTGGGAGTAGGTATCCAAGTGCATAGACACAGAAAAAAACAGACTATGTCTGAGCACAAAGTCAGGTAGAACTTCAGATATGAGATATAGAAGGCAGAAAAAGTCAGGAAAAACCTTGAAGGAGATGAAGTCTGTGACTCCCTCTAGCTTTCTCTACCTCTATCTCTTCCACATTTTAACTGGGGACACTGCTACAGGTTCAAAAATTGGCCTTCTAGCCAGGAAAGATATTTTGGCTAGAGAAGCCTTTTTTTAATGACACCTATCAAATTCCACGCAAGGCATAAAGGAAATACATCTTCTCTTAACTAATCCTCATAGGAATTCTAAAAGGTAAGCATTATGTGACAGCTGATAAAAGCTGACTTTGTGTTCAACTCAACATAGCAGATATAATGCAGAATCTGACATTTAAATTTATTGAGGTCCAAATTTTGTGGACTACACAAATGTGTCTTCTGATTAAAATAACTATGAAAAGTTTGTAGGAAGGTAGGCTCTCAAATTTCAGAGCTTTCCAAACTATCATGTTGATCATTTTTTTCTTACTTTCACTTTACTAGTAGTCATAAGAATGTGAAAAGAGTAGATCAGTTTTTAATTGACTTGCAAGTGATAGAGTACAAGAAAGAATGAGCCTTGTTCTCCTAAAACTTTTTGTTACTACTTTCAACAGGAGATAAAGCCTAAAGTGGTTCAAATAAGTGGATTATGCTGTAGTGTTTTCCCTGCTATCCTTTCCTGTTTGATAAATATTTCTTTGTTTATGTGTTGAGAGATCTGGCAACAATGGACAATGGGGGCATGTTCTATTGACATTGCTGATTTCTTTCTCAGGGTGTTACTCTTTAGAGAAGGCAGAATGATATTTTTTGAAGTAGATATTAGAGAAAAGCAGA
This sequence comes from Pteropus vampyrus, assembly GCF_000151845.1. NCBI lineage: Eukaryota > Metazoa > Chordata > Mammalia > Chiroptera > Pteropodidae > Pteropus > Pteropus vampyrus. The sequence goes on from NW_011888848.1 coordinate 8,259,615, forward strand.
AGAGAGATCAATTTTAACCGAAAAAGGAGTAAGTATCTCTTCAATGTGCCCTTTCAAGTGCATCCAGAATTTTTAAGTGACTGAAAAGCAACAAACTCTTAGTTTCCAACCATTTAAGAAACATCTTAAAATACTAATTTATCAAACTTAGATGAGTACAATAGCACAGTTAATTGGCTTAAGCAAGAAGACAAAGATAAATTAAAAGTGAAGTTTGAAAAAACATGTAACCATGATAAGAATAATACGTAATTAAATTTAGGATTCCAACAAAAAACAATAAGGCTGGAAGTAAAAGAGTAGGATAAAGGATAAGGGATGTAAAAAAAAAAACATGATTAATATGAATGAACTGAAAAATATGGGCAGGGCCAGGGACTGAGAGAAAGAGTGGAAGTGAAGAAACAGTTCAAGTTTAGAGGTGACAAATTAAATGGAAATTTTAAGTGTGGATTATCAAAAATAAAATTACTATAAAGAAAACCCTAAAAAGGCCATGAGAATAGATCCATCATCATAAAATACAATTCAGAAAAAGCAGGGAATACTTGAGTCTTTAGAATGTTCGCACTCATATCTCTTCTAAATAGAACCTCTTCTGTACTATTCCTAATCTCCTCCATTCTTTTCATAGTCCAACCTGCACTCAAAATCCATCCAAAACAAAAATTTTCTAAGAAATTGCATTGACAATTAAATTTTAGATGAGTTTTGAGGTGATACACCGGATCCCCAAATTTATAATGGCCTGATTTTGAAGTAAACTTTTTACAAGTAGTTTGTTTGTTAAATGTCGATTATTACAGAGGGCAAGGAATCTATAATTACATCATGGTATTATAATACAAAAGGTTATCGCATCTAAGTAGAGAGAGAGTTGTCAAGTCCTATACTTTTTATTTATGACATTTGGTATAAACAGCTTGTACTGTGAAGCTAATGACACTTAAGCTTTGGGGCCCTCACTTGCCCAGGCTCATTTCAAGGTTTAGAAGGGGCCCTAGCAATGTGGGCATATGCCATATCTTTTTTTCAATGATATTCGCAAAAGTAAGATATTTTGTAATCTTTTCTCAAAGATGGCCCCTAAATTGCATAAGCTTCGGGTTCTAAACATCTGGATTTACCACTGAGCTTGTACACAACATACTGTAGCTATCTGTCATCTTCTAAACCTGTATGTCATTGGTGTGAGTGCAAGTGCAAGTGTGTATCTTTAAATCTTTCTAAGTGCATGTAGTTGAAAATATCAAGTTATCCAATTTTCTCATTTGTAGGGTGGGAAAAAAGAGAAACCTACATTAACTACTACATTTCAAATATTTTTTTCAAAATAATCACAGTATTGGTTTGATATTATGGTGTACAAATCACTCATATTTCAAATATACAACAGTTTATTTGACAGATAACAAAACGGTAAGCTTTCTATATAATAATTCTCAGTCAGCTATAATTTATAAACCTTTAATTTGTTCTCATTAAAATGTTTTTTCATCCAAGTAGGGACTATATCTTTAAATACTAAACAATTTAGAAACTGGTTAAAAAAAAAAAATACTGTCTTTAGTTTGAGAACCTAAAGTGCCATTTACTTAGGTGAAATAATACAATTTTAAACCTCCATTTATTGTTCCAATAACCAAGACTGTCTTTTTCTCTCATGTGAAAATTTTCCATGCAAAAAATCTTGAGAAAAACTTCACTTTATGATCAAAAGTCACAGTTATTCAAAAAGACTTTTAGAAGTTTACAAATGAATTGTTTTATATCGATTACTTAGAGTACACCATTATTAAAATTGGACCTTATCATGCTAAGTTATCTGTTTGATCGATTGGCTTTCATAGTGCACTCTTTTAAGAAACTCTAAAAAGCGGTAATTTTACTGGTGAAACATTTAGCTAGCAACACTATTTTTCCAAAGATAATAAATCTTCTTTCTTAAACCTATAGTTTTATTTTCTGTAATTCACCAACTATGATGATTCCATCACTTTTAAATAGTAATGGAATTAAATACATGCTTTACCATTTCATTCATAATTCTTTAGCAAATCAAATGCTTTTTTCATTGGGTCTAAATCTTCTTGATGTCACATTGCTAAGCAACTAGAAGGAAATTTAAGAGCTGTTTTTTTTATCCTGTTTTACAATTCAAATGAAGGAGTTGCATTCAGTGAGTGACCAATAGCAGCAGGTAACAATAACCGGCATCTTTTTTCTCCCTTTTAAAAATAGACCATGAATGAGAAAATGAAGCAGGAAGCACACTAGTCTGAGGGACTGTAACTAAAAGGAACGTCCATTTTTTTTTAATGTATGGAGGAATTTAAATTTGGTTTTCATTCTAACCCAGTCATGCCTTCACAAACACTTCATATACACGGTTTTGACGATGGTTTAGTTGGAAACTCTTTCACTAGAGACACACGCAATTTTCCCACAACAATTAAAATTAAAGTTTAGCAAAAGGCAATACAAACTTACCTTTAACAGAAGCTGAATATGAGGAAATAAAGCAGAGAAAAAGCACAGCAAGAAGAATCATATTGACTAACCACCTTCTAACGCATACAGTTCCTAGCAAGGAGTCACTGAGAAGTGGACTCTTCTTATGGCAGTGAGGGAATAACCCTTCTTAGAACCTGCGACTGTAATGTTTATCTTTGAGGAAAGGTCAGATTCCAAACTCCAAAATCAGGACTAAGTTCACCAAAGAGATCCTTATTAATGATTAAACATAGGTGGGCTGTAATTTTCAGTCTTTAACTTTTTTTTTTACTCAATAAAGAAAATCAAGAAAATTTTCACCTTTGAGAGGAAAACTAAACCAGTCTACCTTCTTGTAAATTCAGAAGTACTGAGGAACATTTGAGGAAAACTGGTGGTGATGGTTTTTTGCTCAATAATAATAATGTCTGTGATATTAAATGCCTGTCTTCATATTTTATCACTTTATGTGGGAGGTGGTGAGGATTCTCAAACTCAGCTAAAATTAATTAAATTTCACTATATCTTAAACGCTCATCCTCGAATTTTTTTTTACTATGTATATGCTATTAGAAAAAGTCACTGTGAATTTCAGGCTTAAATTTAAAAATTTTAAGTTGTATCATCACCAATCAGTTCAAATTAATGTTAGAATAGACAGAACTTTCATTTCTGAAACCTAGATGATTCTCCTTATGTGTGAGACTATGTGAGTTTGTAGCAAATCAGCGCTGTCTATTATTAACCTGCTAGCAGGCCAATTGAATATATATATATATATATATATATATATATATATATATATATATATATGTATGTATGTATTCATATACCTCATAGTAGACGTCTAGCTATGTCAATGACAAGAAACACTTGTCAGACTCCCCACATTGGCTGGATGGAGTGCCCTGTGTTTTCTGAATCCCATTTCTAGGAAGAGATTCAAGGGTGGAATTCCAGGCTTTTTGCTACAGAAAATTAACTAGGAAATGTCTATAGAATTAAAGCAAATACCCTAGTATGGCTAAGGCCATGCTAACTGAACCAACTCTTATCCTCATAAATTCCCATGAGGGAGACCTGATATGAACAAAACCTACTAAAAGGAGGGATTTGGGTGGCATGCGGGGTTATTTTGGCAAAGGAGGGAATAAAGTGCCGGTAAAGGGTTATTTGAATGAATTTGAAAATACCGAAGGCCATGTTTAAGTATAAAATGGATTCTTAAATCTAACCTCACCTTACTTAAAACTCTTTTCTAGAATCTCATCTTAAGCTTAAATTTAGACAACCCAGCTAGGGCCACAAAATGAAATAAAAATTTAATAATTTCCTAAGTTTATATAAAGAACCGAAAGATGAAAATTGTTTGTCTGTGTCATCCATTGAGATTAGAATTTCATTTGCTATCATAAGTTTTATATACAAATTATAGCTAAAGTACCTATAAAAAAATAAAATGTTTGGTTGTGACTGTCATCTTAAAGTTATAAATAATAAATTTTCCCACGGTAAAAAAAAAAGACCATTCTTAGAAAAATACTTTTGTTGAAGAAGTGTACATTTTTATAAAAAATAGTTACTATAAATAGAAGGCAATGTAAAAGTTCTTTATTGCTTTACGTTTGAATAGATTTCTACATTTCCATAATTTCTGTACTTCATACATAGGGACATGAAGTCATATAATTACTTAAATTTTGCATACTTATTTAAATTAAGGACTAGTTTGAATCTATGAGTACTGTCTTTTGTAGTTCCATTTGAGGCTCACAGATGCACAGACCTTTAATGTTTGTAGTTAGACTAAGCAGTGCATTATACGTGTCTCTTCGGGTAAAGTACCATTCGTTGTTAGGTGTTTGCCAGAGTCCAACCAATAAAAGGCATATTACTATTGCTCAGTAAAATACATGTTGTTTCACTTGAGCATTTGCTTTCTACTAGAAAGCTCCTATAAGTCACTGTATTAGTCATTTCAACATAGATTGTTCAAATAAGGCTGCTTCTGTTGGTAATAAATAACATCATCTTTTTATATTTTGTTTATACCTTTTTTTTCACAAAGACATTCAAAAGACAGGATTGCTCCACCAGAGATGAAATAAAAATGCCAAACTCTTTCCATATTCAGTGAATTTTGTATACCAAAGAAGAGGCATTTTCCTTTTTTGCTCTGTTGATCATGCCTATTTTACATGGCATGAGAAGCAAGACAGAAGCACAGCACAGTATAAAAAAAACAGGAGCTGCCATCTATGGAACAATTACTATTTACAATACACTATATTACAATACACTGTACATTTTTTTATAGTATATCCTAAGAAAAATCATTTTACATATTAGAAAAATGGGGCTCAGGTTAATTTAGTGAAATGATTTAAGAAAAACAAATCTTGAGAACTCGACCCAATATTCCCCTTTAATAAAAAAAATATTAGAGATAGAAAGTGGAAAAAAATGATTTCTTATGGATAACATAGAATTATTAATTGGGACTGTCATTTAATAAGTCTATCACAATTTTGTATGGAGGCTAACAGAGCACTTGGTTGTTGGCAGTTAGATGTTCTGGGCTGAACTTACAGGGGGACAAGTTGATCTGTGCTAACCAGGTCAAAACCAAATAATAGATTTTAAAACAATATTATTGCAATGTAATTCCAGTGGTAGTACACAGCACTGTGGAATACTTGCTATATCACTATTTTTCAGTGATAAATAAGAGACTCTGAAATAAAGGTTGATGATTAATTCCAAAGTACAGTTGTGTTTCTGTTCAGTATCAGAGGTTGTTAGGAGTTAACTCATTTTCCTTGAATTATAAGATAAATGAATTTCACCCCATTAAAGGCTGGAAGAAAGTGTATTACCCTACAAGATATAGATATAGTAAGTCAGAATGTGTGGTAACTATAGAGGAAAAAAAAAGTCTTTATAACATCAGAACACTTCACTCTATTCTTAGAAAGAATTGATAAAAAATTTTTTTAGAGGGGCACTTCAAATTATCCCTAAGTGGTCATAAGAAAAACTAATATTTTCAATTCAGTGAAAGAATTAGCATTTTCAAGGAATCCTGAAAAAATATTTGTGAGATTAAGAATATTCTTATAATGTGATGAAATGTTTTATACCATGGCAAAGTTATAGAATACACAAACTATTTTTTAAAGGTATTGTTTAAGAATTCTGTTTGAGAAAATAAATAACCACTAATTAATTACCTTTCCTTGACAGGAGTAAACTTGAGACTTGGGTTTGAAATATTTGGAATATAAGGCACCCAAAAAAAGATAGTCATTTTTCAGACCATCGAAAAATCCTTATGAATCAATAACAGTCAATAAAGTTTTGTAAACTTTATTTACAAAAACAGTCTAGAAATTTCTTATACAGCTTGCTTCCAGTTACCCCTATTATTAGTATCTTATATTAGTGTGGTAGATTTGTTAATACTAAGAAACCAGTATTGATATTATTAACTAACATCCATACTTTATTTAGATTTCCTTAGTTCTTATCTAATTTTTTTTTTCATTCCAAGATGCCATCTAGGATACAATATTACATTTAGTTGTCATGTAATCTTATGTGCCTCTTGACTATAAGTTATTTGGAGGATGCTCTTGTATTGGAATTTGTGGGATGTTTTTCTTGTGATTTGACTGGGCTTATAGGTTTGGGGGAGGAAGACCACAGAGGTGCCATTTTCATCACATCATATCAAAGGTACAGACTATCAACATGATTTATCACTGTTGATATTGACCTTGATCACCTGGCAAAGCAGTGTTGTCAGGTTTCTGTAAAGTTACTCTTTTTTTTAACTTTCTTTTCCATACTATACTCTTTGGAAAGTATTACGTGCAGACAATGCTTAAGAAGTAGAGAGTTATATTCCTTCTCCTTAAGGGTGGAGTATCTATATAAATTATTTGGCATTCCTCTGCATGAGAGATTTTTCTCTTCTCCATTTATTTATATCAGTATGGACTCATGAATATTTTATATTTTGAGTTATAAGCCAATACAACTTTAATTTGTTTCTACAACTGTTCCAGCTATGACCATTGGGAGCTCTTTTAGCTGGCTCGTGTTCCTTTAATATATCCTATCCGTGTGTGTAAGCATTTCCTTAATTTCTGGCACTACAAGATGCTCCAGTTTCAAATCTTGTACATTTTCACCCCAAACTTAGAATCAGTCATTTCTCCAAGGAGCTCTGGTTCTTTTTATTGAAGAATGGTATTAGAAACAAAGATCTAGGCACAGAGTGTTATTTCTACAATATTGAGTACTCCCAACCCATGAATGTAGAATATCTCTTCATTTATTTAGATCTCTATTTCTTTCATCAGAGTTTTGTAGTTTCCCTCATACAGATATTGTAAATGTTTTGTTAGATTTGTACATAAATATTTCTTTTGGGGGGGTTCTATTTTCTTTTTTAAATTTCAAGTTCCAATTGTTTATTGATAGGAAATCAATTCACTCTTGTTAACCTCGTATCTTGTGACTTTTCTATAATCACTTCTTAGTTCCATGATGATTTTTTGTTATTGATTTTTTGGGATTTCTTTACATAGACAATCATTCCTTTTCCTCTTTTATTGCACTAGCTAGAATTTCCAGAATGATGTTAAATATATATGTGTACTTTTTACATTACATATTCTTTTCTGCATTCTGTCACTCCTCAAATCTTTTCTCCAACTATATTTCTGAGTTTTTTTTTGTTGTTCTATCTTATAATATTTAAAAATTTTCTCATTTTGAAATATTAGGTTATACTTTTCTGCTTTTTTTCTCTTTCATATTCATTTTTATTATAATATTTTTAATAGGATTCAACTATAATCCTTTTTTGTGGTATATTTTTAGGCTAAATGTTATTCTGTACTTTTAAGAGGGGAAAGTAGGTAGAATAGCTTTTCTAGCCTCATGGTTCTAGAACTTCTTTTTCTGATGTTTTCATAAAGTGACACACATGTATCCTTGTCATTTCTGAGCTGTCTCCTCTTCTCTCCCACGTTTACCTGGACATTGTTTTTTCCCTTGCCTCTATTGTCTTTGTCCTGTTCAATTTGAATTCTACTTTCAGAAGTTTCTCCTTAGTGTTGGGCTTTGTCCAAGGGAGATCAGGTTTAAGTTTTGAGAGTGCAGAGGTCCCACACCCCTCTAGCACTTACAGACCTTCCCACTCATCCCTTCGCACTTAATCTGAAATTATAGCCTGCCAGTTTTGCAGCTGCTCATATTGGTCTCCCTTACTTTTCAGTGAATACCTATTGGCAGTTTTAGGGTCCTCCTATTCTCATAGCCTTTAGATGCTATGTTGCCTTCTCACTATTTCCTCCTACACAGATGTTAAGTTGATGGTTTGCTCCTACTCACTCACATTTTGAGCTTTATAAGGATTTTTTTTCACTTAGTTATGTTGTGGCCATAACGTGTTTGTTGTCATTATTGTTGTTTTGATATCTTAGATGCTCTACCTGTTTTTATGAGGAGATTCAAACTATACTACCTCCATAGTCATTTTTTTTAGGGTCTTCAACATCTACCTATTACTTAGGAGGAGTGAATAAGGGATTTTTAAAAAATTTTAAACTTTTCCTATATTTTTTAAATCAATCAAAATGTAAGATGGAAATGATTCTAGATGATAGGTTGATTCAGCTTTTAGGTACGTTTCAAGTCATTTTAAAAATTAGTTTATATTTGATTTCCTTAACCTGAAATTAATGTAAGTTGTCCTTGGCATCCATGGGGAATTGGTTTCAGGGCTCCCTGCAGATACCAAAATCCACAGATGCTCCAGTCCCTTATATATAATGGTGTAGCATTCTCATATAACCTATGCACATCCTCCCATGTTCTTTAAATCATCCCTAGATTACTTACAATATCTAATACAATGTAAATGCTCTGTAAATAGCTGTTATACTGTATTGCTTAAGGAATAATGACAAGGAAAATATCTGTACACGTTCAGCACAGCACAACCATTGTAAACCTAAGTAAGCATCAGCAACAACATAACATGTTTTTCCCAATAGTTTCCATCCTCAGTTGAATCTGAGGATACAGAAGCTGCAGATCCAGAAGGCCAACTGTACTCACAATAGAGTTGTATTCACAACTCTATTCCCACATCTTCTCACTCGCAACTTGCTAAAGAGTACTCTCAGACTTAATATCAGAATTAGGCTTAAAATAATTAAATTTGTGATGATTGCCCAATGTTCTCAGGCCAAACATTTGGAGGAGCTCATAAATCTATTACCACGTTTTTGTGTTCTAAGATTCTGGTTCTATCTGTAGCTCCCTTTTCACTCTATAATCTAGTCCAATTTAATAAACTGGCTGCCAGTTGTCTGAATGTGGTTCACAGACATGTTTTGTTTAGCCTGCTCCCTATTAAAAAAAAAAAAAAGTTGTTGACAACACTTGACAACCAGATTTCACAAAAAAGTTCAATTTCTAGCTGTTCTTAAAAAATTGATATCTGTAGGCCCGTATTCCTACTTGGAACTTGTACCCTGATTAGAGAACGTGCCCTCATGTTTTATACTTTTCTCCCAGATAGCTTTTCTCTTTTGTTACTTTCTAGTCCTCATAACCATTATAGGTTTATAACCATGGACTAACATCTCTTTGATTTCAACCTCTTATGATGACTTTAAGTAGTAAACATGTGATGATTTCTAAATATTTCTACTTAGATGTCCTGACAACTCCCCAGAATCCACATATTCAAAACCAAACTATTTTTTTCAAGACCAATTTTCTTTCACTATTCTCTTAATAACCCAGTTAACACAATTACATTCATACAATTGTCTAAATTAGAAAAATCTTCAGGGCTATTTTCTCTTCTTTCCTCCTAATCCTACCCAGAGCTTTTCAGTCATGTGCCAAACCATGACATGTCTTTGCTTTCACTGTTCCCGATATTTTAAATACCTTTCCTATCTTCATATCTAGAAAACTCCTACTTACTTTCTAAGATGGAGCAAACTTATTCAACTTTTGAAACTATGTCTCCTGCCTCCAGGAGCATTTAGTTGCTCCTTTCCATGTACAAACATCTCAAGTACGTTATATAGTATATAGTATTTATTTACTGCTGGTTCTCCTACTAGACTAGGGATTCCTTAAGGACAACAATCATGATTTAGTTATCTTTGTATTACAAATACTAAGACAAAAAATATGGAACTCAATAAATTTGTCAAATAAACATGAATTTTACAAATCAATGAAAATAAGATTATTTCATATCATGATTTTACTTCCCTATACCTTTTATATGCTTCCATCTTTGGTTAAATCCTCCACCCCCCACACCGCCCCCCCCACACGCACATACTTTTCTTTTTTTTTGCTGGTATTTTTTAGGTGCTTGCTTGCTTTGGGTTGCACCATGACCATAAAGTGAAATGGCATTGTGAAAAAAAGAAACTTATTGACTCAACTATTAAAATATGAGAGTTTTTAAAGTAACTTAATTTTTTTAAAATACCTAAGGATGCCAGGTATTAACTCTGAAAAAAAAATGTAATTATTCATAAAACAGATCCCAGAAAGGCAACTGAACAGCTGTTGAAAGATATGACACACCACTATGCCAGCCCGAGTTTAATGACCTACATGTGAAAGGCTTCGTATCTAATTACTAATCCTTTCAGCTACTCTTTGCCCTGATATGGGGACAGCTGAAAAAAAGATGCCCTACTAACAAATCAGAAACGGATACAATGTTCAGAGATCTTTTAGATTTGTGATGAGGAAGAAACAGTCCCACAAAAGATTTACAGTTCAGTTTTTCAAAACATATTTAAAGGTTTAAAGCAAGAGTGAATTCATTTTTGTGACTAAGTTTAGACAAATTTCAATTATTTTAGAAAACTGAAATTCTGAATTTAATTTTTATTTATTGAAACCTTTAAACACGTTCAAATACGTTTTAAAATATCAGGAATAATTTACTTCAGAACTGTTTCCATACTGACAGTTTATGCTTATCTTCAAATTCTGCAATAAAAGAACCAAATAAGAAAACTAACCAGAAAATGACAATGTACAGGATTCATTCAGTTCTCCCTCCCGTTGACTTGCTCTATGTAGCAAAAAAAGATTACATAAGGTCAAGTATATAAAATATGAAATATCACTTGTTTTGTAAAACAGCATAGGAAAAAACAACTCAAGAATGGAGAGTAAGATTTCCGGTTGTAAGCAAGAAAAAAGGCTTAAATATTCTAGATTAAAAAGTATTACTAGGAATTTCACTGTTTTAATTTGATTTTCCATTTGAATTGTGTATTGTGTAAAATCACGTGATGCTGACATTCTTCTGTATAAATTATAGTTAGGCACTCTTGCTCTCCTCTCATCTCTAGCACAAAAGAACTGAGTCCTTGTTTCGCGTTTTTAATTTTTAAGAGTATAAATGTCTTAACCCGCCTTCAACATCCCCACAGGAATATACGAATACAGAACCGCAGAGACACACGTGCCTTTAAGTGGAAAAACAGATCACCTTCCACTCCAAAAACCCTAACTCCTGACCCCGCCCCAAATTAACTCCCTCCCCTTTCTCCCACTGCGGGTGCGGAGTTGGCGCAGTTACATGACGTAAGCGTAACCGCCATATCCTCCTACGTGTAGCTACCGTCCCTGCCTCTGGGAGTTGAAGTCTCGGAAGGAAGACTCGTGAGCGGTATCGAGACCGCTCTACAAAGGCTTTCTGCGCGTGCTCTCAGGTTCTCCGACAACTCCTCAGCTCTGTAAGTTTCCTGGAAGCTGAGGCTGGGGTTCGCCTACCCTTTGTTAGCCACCGGGCGCAAAAGGGGCGCGTGTCAGGGCCGCCCTCAATCAGCAACAAGAGCTTCCGGGCACGAGGGGAGTGGGGCTTTGGAAGTGGCAGCCGCGACCCTGTTTCCTGAGGAAGTGACATCACAGCGCGCTTGCGCCTCCCGCCACGCAGCTCCTTGATTGGCTGGCTGCCCTTAATCCAGCCTCTGTAGTGCGTTCGCCGGTGCCCCTCGAGTCACTTAGGGGCAGAGTGGGTAGAGGTTCTGCCCACCGGCGGAAGGATGCTGGCTGTCGATGTCGGTATGGGGGTCGGGATCCGGTCCCTAGTGTGTGAAGAGTGTGTTTCCAAAGAACGAAGGGAGAGGGAAATCTGGACTCTGAAGGGTCGGAAACGAGTTGTGGTTCTGCCACTTGGTGGCTAGAGACCGTGGGCAAGTCGCTTTAAATCTGCTTTATCTCATTTCTCCGACATGGGGCTGACGTAGCTGAGCACTCTGAAATATAGAGAGCACGAGAGAAAGTTGCAAGTGCTGTTAGGCCCCGCGGTGGTGAGCTGAGGACGACTTTAAGAAGACCGATTTCACTGAAATATTTAAAGTGTTAAAATTCGGGCATTTATAGAGAGCTAAGAAGGAGATAGCCACAGATGATTTTCTTAACTTTTTGTTTGTGTTTTCAATCCTATTCTCTCCCTATCCCAGCTCAACCCTCCGCCCAAAGGGCTTGGCCGCCGAACCAAGCGCTTTCTCTACTGCACATTTTGCCGGCACATTTTTCCTTTTAAAACCTGCTGTCAGGTCATTTGATTCCAGTCTGTAGATATTCCACCATTCGTTTGGATCTTTCTGGAAGGGAATATGAGTCGTAACTTAAGAAGATTTTAACCGAATCGATAAAATCCATGAAAGTTTTTGTTTTCCCCTGCTGCCATCTGTGCTAAGTGGAAATACAAGGAATACCAAAATACTTCTTAATGTATGCATCCTACACCAAATGGCCTTAGTCATCTTTATCCAGTTCTTAGTTTTATAAGACAACCTGGTAACCTATTTCTGTTACTAAATGAACCATTTTTAAAATTATATGCTGAACTGAATTTTGTACAAATATTTATATAATTGCTACAAAATGTTCTTAAATATTTGTCGAACATGATTGAATGAATGAAAATGTACTGTGGGAGCGTCACTGCGTGTGAGGGAGGAAGGCAAAAATCTCTGCTTATAAACTGGAGTTTATAAACTGGTCAAAATTAAAATAAGAAAGCTAGTATGCCTAGTAAAATGCCCCATTTTTGCTTAACTGGTAATCCGAACAAGTTCGTACATAGTGAACAGTTTAATGTATGGTATAGGCAGTGGGAGTTGGTACATATCCTTGTATGTAAAGTGCTGTAAGCAATAATGCATAGTATCTCAAGCTAGCATCACTGTTGTATTTCATGCCTCAATATATCTAGCTGAATCAAAGCTTTAAAAAATACACTTACTACACAACATTTTCTTAATTAGGCAGAGCTTTAAAAATAATAATGATAATGATGTTGACTAGCTTATGACTTTGCTTTGTATTTGATAGGTTGTTTAAAAACATTAGTATGCAATGATAGGCCAAGTTAAATTTAACTGACTTCTTGGATAGGAAAGGCAAAAGCTCCCCCTGGTGTACGTGAGCTGTAAAACATTGCTATGCATTACGGTTTTAAATTTTCACGTAGAGCCAGGCAACACTTGCAGTTTTGAACATAATAGAGAAGTAGCAAAAAATGATACCAATGATGATTGGAAATACTCTCTTTTAAAATGTTATTGTTTCATGAAGAGAGCACTTTGTTTCCTATGAACTTTAATTGTTAAGTTTGCATATTTAGAGTAATGGGTAGGTTTAGCTTATGTTTTCTCCACCCTATATTGTTTTGGATTCGTGCATTGCTGATTTTTATTTAATGCACTATCTATGGAAATGAGGTAAAATTAAAGTGATCGCGGGGATTATAACATTTATTTTAAAATTTTCTTCTGATCTTTTCACGTTTACTGGGTGTTCTTTGTCTCCTATTTCTTACGTTGAATGCTTACTTTGTTTTCCAACTTAAAAAAAATATATTAATGAGTACACTCAGGGTTATACATTTATCTCCAATTACCTTTTTGCCTGTATTTCTCTCACTCTATAATTCAAGTCTTTTATTAACTGTTCTAATATCATTTTTTGTTCTATTTCTGAGTCAGATTGTCAGGCTACCTTCTAATCCATCAGTTATCTCTTGGACTCCAGGTTATCTGGAATTTGTCTCATCTATTGCAATTTTTATATCTTCATTTCCTGATTTCCAAATTGATTTTTTTTTTTCATGGATTGCTGTTTTGCTTTTATTATGCCTGCTTTTGTGTTTCAATGTCCTGTTTCATTTTTATGATCCTTACTCTTTATGATCTCTGAAAGATTCCAACCGAATTAATTTTAAAATTATTTTCACATCATCCTATTATTTTTAATTTATGTTTAATGAATTTATCTCCTGATTGTTGATTTTGTTGTTGTCTTTTAAAATCATTTCTTTCTGTAATTTTGTTTTGCAGACTTAACTGGGATTATCACTTCCCCTCTCCAAACCACCTCTCCATCTACTACTGATTTTGTGGTTGCTCCCAACTCATGACCCTGTTCTGCCTCAGTCCACAGTAGAGCTTATATAGGTGATTCAGAATTCCAATCATGTAGTGTTTTAAGTTCATATGTCACTTTAGTGGCTTGGCCCAGGTCATAGTGCTGGGTCTGCTTCCTTCAGGTTTCTCTCAAGTACTCATGTTCGTATAAGCCATTGTCTCCTTTTACCTGTTTCCAGGCTTTTTACATGGAAGGAGGAACACCACCCTCAATACTAGGTTAAGGTTTCATCTTAAACTGTCTCTCACCTCTCTCCCATCCTCTGTCTTGTATTATTTTTATTCTCCCTACTTTAAAGCCAGGGAAACTCTCAGCTGTCTTTGCACAGCAGGCCCAGCAGGAACAATATCTATTCTATTTCTCGTTTGGGGTTTTGAGAGAAGCTATACCTTTTTTGTTTCCCCTTTTTATAGTTTATTTACTGTGTCATGTATTCATGAGTGGGAGACAGGATGCCTCAAAACATGAATTTTTGGCAACCATCTCTTAGAAGTCTGTCCCAATTTTTTTGATTCAGCGGCATAGGAATAAAACCGGAGCTATTTTTTTTTTTCCTTACCTTTCAATGACACAGATCTCAGAGCCCTCCAACAGCAGAGTTGAAGCAGCATAGCTCTTTTACATTCTTTGGAAACCCTCATGTCCTAAATAAGATTTTGGGTTTCTGGGAGAAAGTAGAGTTAGATATGGATTTAAATCTTAGCTCCATCACGTCATTTGTTCATTCAAGAAGCGTTTTAAGGACCTACTCTGTGCTAAATTTGTTCTAGGTACATTGTTTCTTAGGAATTGTTTAGTTGCTTTGCAATTTGGGGCAAGTTATTTAACTTCACTGTGCTTTCTTCCTTTGTAAAGTGGCATAATACTGTCTACCTCACAGGGTTGTTTTAGGGATTAAATTAGATTTTTTTATTAAGTAATTTAAAATTAATGTTTGCCATTACCATTTTCATTTTTAAAATCCTTTGTAATATCATTTTCACTCATTTATTCCACCAATATATAATAAGTATCTACTAAGTGCCAGGCACAGTGTTAGTACTGACAGTATAATAGTTGGGCAAAAGCAAACATCATCCCTGTCTGTATGGAGTTTCTGGTGGAGAATCAGATTTGGTCGTCATATCTAGGAGGTATTTCCCCATTTTACTAAGGATACTGTTTGGTTAGTGTTATAAAGAAGACTTGTGAACTCTTACTTCGTTTACTAGATGATCCTTTCTCCTTCTTAGTAATTTTGTAACCTAGTAAAATACCAGAGCTTTTGCTGTAGCCCCAAAGCACACACCTTAAAATTTCCTGTCTTTTAGTCATAATTTGGTAAGCTTTCTAAGTTTGCTTAGTTATCCCCATATGTCCTGTTACAACATTGCACTTTTAAAGAAAGCAAGAACCATATTATAAAACTACTGCTTAAGTTATGTTCTTCAAAGGTTTTGTCTTTCTATTATCTGAATTGTGGAGATTTTTCTTTCTTTTAGATACTAGCTTTTCTGCATAGACTTGTTAGCTGTTTCTGCATGAAGGAGGAATCATAGAATTTTCTTTAAGGCCAATAGAACATTTGTAAGCTTTATGCATAGTCTTTGGTAGGGATAAAAAGTAAATATATTTTAACACTTTGGTGTTAATAATCTTTTAAAGAGAAAAGAAATCTCAGCATTTCTAGCCCTTTAATCTGAAGGCCAATTAAGTTCCAGGCAATAGATATATATATATGGGTGCTTAAAATCACATAAAGATGTTAGAGATGGCCTTAAGCATTCCATAAGTGATTACAGAATCAACATATATATTTTGTCTTTTAGCCATGACTAAAGTAGAATATTTACAATTATATATTTACAATGAAATATATAGGAGGGGGCAACCAAATTTATTTTCTGCATTTTCCAAAATATATGAATCATTTTCCAAAAGAACATCTTTTGTCAAAAACTAGTTGTGAGTGTACATCCAGTTAATGAAAGTAACATCTCCCTCATACTGTAGCATTAAAGTGCTTTTCATCTCTTTTTAAAAAATATATAAAATATTTTATAATACATTTTTATTATATAAAATTTAGAAAATGAATAAAATAGGTAAGAATTAAACATGTTAGTGTGTATACTTTTTAAAACAATTGGACATAATGTATATATAGTGGGGTTTTTTTTAGTTTTCTGATTTAATAAAAGTTTTCCTTAATCACTAAATAATTTTGGGAAACTTGATTTTTATTGGCTACTTAGTATTCTTAGCCCATGTTATAGATGAACTGTAATTTATTTAGTCCCTTTTGCTGACATTCAAGTAGTTTCTGATTTTTCATTGTTAAAAATAACACTGCAGTACATACAGTAATCCCCCAATCCATGGTTTTGATTTCCATGGTTTCAGTTATCTGAGGTCAACCACAGTCCGAAAATATAAATGGGTTAGACCACATTTAAATAACTTATATTAGTTATAAGTGTTCTATTTTATTAGTTATTGCATTTAAACTCTTAAGTGTGCCTAATTTATAAATTAAACTTTATCGTAGGTATATAATATGTATAGAAAGAAACATAATATATATAGGGTTTGATAGTTTGGTACTATCTGCCTTTTCAGGGCTCTACTGGGGATCATGGAATGTATCTCCCAAAGATAAGGGGAGACTACATTATACCCTTTAGCATTTTATGTTTATTTCTGATTCATTTACAGACATTCTAAGGAAATAAATTATTAAGTCAAAGGGTATCAACATTTTAAAGCTCTTGAAACATATAGATCAGCGTAGCCTTCTGGAAAAATTGTGTCATGACCACCAATAGTTTATGAAATCACTCCATTTCATCACATGATCTTTGCCAGTAAATGATATTTAATTTTCTAAATTTGCATTTTTACTCATTACTGATACGGTTTAATTTTAATCACATCTATTCATCATTTCTTTTTTTTATTTTTTTATGTGTCTGTGAAACATCTATTCATGTCAAAGTTGCCTTTCAGAGGCATCAAATGTCATCTGAAATGTTACCAGCATTTGTTGAGACTTCTAATGTTGAAAGAAAGCAAGACTTAAGTGAAGATCAAGAGAGCCAGAAACCAAGATTAAGTAAAGACTTTGAACCAATATCTAAACGACAAAGGAAGAAGCTAATAAAACAGAAACAATGGGAAGAACAACGAGAACTCCGCAAGTATGTTTTGAAATATATATATCCTGTCCCTGTTCAAAAATATGGAATGTTGGATCTTTCATAGTCCTTTGATACATTAAAAGTAATTGTGTTAATTAAAATGGGAGCTATGCATAGTTTGCTTAACACTGTCAGTTGGCTGTTAAAACTGTTTTGATTTTTTTTTTTTAGCAGTGAATGAATTTGTACTATACACGTTTTCTCACCCAGAATCTATTGTGAGTAACAGCACAATTTCTGAAACAATTGACTTAGGAAAGGGATATAATTAGCATCTATGTCCTAGATATGAATAAAAATAACTATCTCAGAAAGATCAGATTTGGGCCTAACATTGATTTTGCTGGAAGAAATATTGCAGGTTTTGTCAAGAACAGTTAGGATGAAGCTGTTATTGTATAATGCCAAAATTTAGTGGTAGAAAATAAACTATAGTTGATGGAGATGAGGAGAAAAGTGTATGAGATGTTTTTTTCTCCCCACTCACTGTTTTATGTTGCTTGTTTTCCTAAACCATATAAATGTTGCTTGAAAATCATGTACGGGAAGAGTGATAAAGGTAAAATTTATCATAATTCTCAAACCGTACAAGTTTTCTTAGCATAGTGTGATACCAATAATAAATGAATTTATTAGTAGTATAGTTAAGATTTATGTAGAAAGCGTTATATTGTATTTACAAACTCATTTCCTTCCTATCTGTATCTTTTAGATAGACTATATAAAATTGTGGATATTTGACCAATTTTGATCCATATAAGTGGCAATTTCATATGATTCAAATTTTAAAAAGATGTCTATTTAGAAGTCTTGTAAATATCTGAATAAACAAATAGCAACAGTTATTTCAATTTCTACTTTCAGACAAAAGCGGAAGGAAAAACGTAAGAGAAAGCAGTTAGAGCGACAGTGTCAAATGGAATCAAACTCTGATGGAAATGACAGGAAACGTATTCGAAGAGATGTTGTTCACAGCACACTTCGCCTCATTATTGACTGTAGTTTTGACAGCTTGATGGTATTAAAGGTATCATGAATCATTGTCAGAAAAATCCTGTAGGTGAACTAAGCCGAATGATTCTTACTTTAATATATAGTATGACTTTGATAGAAATTTATGTACTAAAATGCAGCTTAAATCAAGATTTTCAAAATCTGTGCTCCCTAAATTAAATGATCTAAAAAATTGCTTATGTATATATGTGTGTGTGTGTGTGTGTGTGTATATATATATATATATATAGACAATGGGAGAGACACACACTGTAATTAGATTATAAAACTCAGTAACTACATGTTAATCGTAAACAGTGTTTTTGTTATTTTTCCTAATCAAAAATAAGAAAATAAGAAATATGACTGGCCTAAGAGAATTATTACTTATTTAATAGTTTGAGAAACCTGATTGTTTGAACAATGCTAGTGAAGAGAACATGGTTTTAATTACTTTCCAAACCATTGGCAAATTATGAAAATAGTAATAGTGTGGCTCTAAAAGAATTTTTTCATCTGCTGACTCTTAGTAAGAGTGAGTATTTTCATAAACTAGCATTTTAAGTGGATACAAAATACGAAATAATGGTTCGATTACAGAGTATTGATTTTACTTATAGTAATTATTTTGTTAGTATGTAAGGAAATTGAATGGAAATTATCAGAAAGGACTTGTACTTCGAGCTAAAACAATGTACCTGTCTAGTCATCCCTTCTGTTTATTCTAGTCCACTAAGATTGTGAAATGGCCACAGACAATTTCGAAAATGCTACTTTAAAAATTGTACTCTTTTATAGGACATTAAAAAACTTCATAAGCAGATTCAACGATGTTATGCAGAAAATCGACGAGCACCGCATCCTGTACAGGTATGTTTGAAGAATTTAAAATGGATTCCATTTTTTTTTTTTTTTTTTTTTTCAGATCTTCCTTGGGAAAAGACACAGGTAATCCTGACTACCTTTACGAGAGTCTTACAAATAATCTTCCTTAGAGAACAAAATGCCTGTTCGAAACATGTTTTATTTTTCTACAAAAATAAAGTAAAATATTTTAAACATTTTTTCACCTATGTCATTGTCAGACATAGCCCAGTTATCATCAGTCTTGCACACACTAACCCTCTCGTTGCTGTATAGTTGAACATCTTCATTAAAGGATATACACATTTTCATGCGTTTCTCAGCTCTTCTTTCTTCCCTGCCTGATGTGTGCTGTGGTCCCTGATGTGTGCTGTGGTTTCCTACTTATAGGATTTCGAGTCATTGATAATTTTGAAAAGTACTTCCTTAGAGTGAAGGAATACTTTGTGAGACTAGCTGCCTGCTGTTAAGAGTAGGGTCTTTTTTCTACTTGAATTCAAATTCTAGGTGACATAAAAATTAACACTGGTTCACTGATGTTGAAAACCAGAAACTTACTATATTTTTTGTTAGAGATTTTCTTTTTATGAAGTGATAGTAATTTTATATTCTTATATTTCATATTCTTCTCACCCCTGATTAGACTTGAAATAAGTGTCAGAGTTTAGAATCAAAGAAAAATTATGAAGACTTTGGACTGGTAAAAATAGAGGTTGTGGCAACAAGAAGGGAATGAAACTTGACATGGAAATGGGATTTGTAAGAAAGTGATCATTAGGGGAGAGGCAGATTATAGCTGCTTGAAAAGTAGGATAAATATATAGATGGAATAAGGAAGTTAGTTATGAGATGCACAAAATATGTCATTTCTACCACAGATTTATTCTTGCATGTTTAAAGTATGTCACAAATTTATTTTTTTCTAGAATGAAAATGATGTGTTTCATTGGTAATCAGATGAGTGTGTGAGGGAAATAAAATATTGTGCTTTATTATTTGCTCTCTCTTTCTATGCCTCCAAATCTCCATCAGTTTTACTTGACAAGCCATGGAGGCCAGTTGAAAAAGAACATGGATGAAAATGACAAAGGATGGGTCAACTGGAAGGTAATTAAAATAGATTAACTCTCCCATAATTCCAAGTATTTTTATGCTTGAAGGTCTACATTTTTTACTTAAGTTCTACATAATGCTAATACAGGAATCTTCAGTCACCAAACCTTTGTATCCCTGTACTAGTCTAAAGTTAAGAATGAGAGAAGCTAAAGAGATTGAGATGTCTGTTAGTTTGTATTGTTCTCATTAAAACTCACTTGCTATTTTGCTGCCAACCTTAAAACATATTTTTTTAAAAAAGAAAGATGTTAAAGGTTTTTATACAATGTCTACTTAGAAAACTAGTTATACATTATTTATAGGAGTGAAATCACTCTAAAATCTGGGAGTATGCTTGCATTCTGTTTATTTTAAATCTGCACTCTCCCATTTGGTGTCCGTTATCCACATGTGGCTATTGAGCTCTTGAAATGTGACTGGTCTGAAATGAGATGTACTATAAATGTGTAACATACACTGGATTTCAAAGACTTAGTACAAAAAAAGAATGTAAAATATCTCCTTGAAATTTTAAAAAATATTTATTACATGTTGAAATGATGACATGGCAGGTATATTGTGTTGAATACAATGTATTATTAAAATTAATGTCACTTATTTACACTTTTTTTAATGTGACTACCAAAGGATTTAAAATTACATGTGTGGCTCACAATTTTTTTTAGTGAGACTAAATCATTCTCAGTCATTTGCAGAGATGACTAATAGATTGGCATTAGTACCAGTCACTGAGGAACCCTATTTTAGTCAGAGTACTGGATTATTTCTGTCCTTTTTCTTTCTAAAAGCCAGTTCTCACTGTAACAGACTTTTTCTCTCATACTCACTAATCCCATAATGACTACATTTATATTATAGCCTATAATGTGAAACATTTTAAAGGCTTTTTAAAGTAAGAAAGTACAATATACTTACCAAGTTTTATGATCATGCCTATTTTCCTAAGAAGTAATATAATAAGTTAGAGTAGGTATACTTTTAGTTATTTCGTGGCTTGTTAAATTTATTATTTCTGCCACCAGCTTTCCAGAGAGACACAAGTTCTCTGGTCTCTAATTTCAGGTCCCTCTCGGAGCCTTTATTAAGCGTAGGTGTCAAATTTATAACATTTTACAGAAAAGCAACTGTTTATTAATAGGTTATACATTTTAGGTGAGAAGTCTCCCGCTTCACTTTTTATTTCCTTCAAAATTGTTGGGTAAATGTCATCTGAGCCTTATACCATCAATGTAGTTTGCAAAATTCTGACTGCCAACTGTTCAATTTTGTATCTATGACCTAACAGTTTTGGTGAAGAAGATTTCAGATGTGTATCTGTGTAGAAACAGAGACATGGAATTTATTAAATCTATAAGCCATTTCCCTTTGATGATTCATATAGATGGAGAGGAAGTAATTTGAAAAAGGCATTCTTTGGCTAGAAAACAATGTGAGCAAATATGCAACAAAAGGCATTTGTTTCATTGGAACAGATAAAGTTAGAAAGGTAGGTTAGTGCCATATCCAGGAAAGTTACAAAGTTAAGGAGTTTGAATTTTATCCTATAAAGATAAAACATTAAAAGTAGTATTTGTAGAAAATGAGTCTACCATTGGTGTATGGAAATAAATTGGGTAATCTGAGGCTAGACACAGATAAATAACATTGGGAAGCTATTTAAATAATTGAGATGTGAGGTGATAAGGAGTTTTTAGTAGTAGCTTATAAAAAATACATTGTAATGACATTCTTTCAAATTTCATATGATTCACTTCCTTTCAAAATGATTATTAGCCAATCTTCACAAAATTTTATTAATTAATAACATCTTTCCCCATGTATCTTAAAGGATATCCACATTAAACCAGAGCATTATAGTGCATTTATAAAGAAAGAAGATCTGATTTATCTTACATCTGATTCACCTAATGTACTGAAGGAATTAGATGAATCAAAAGCTTATGTAATTGGAGGATTAGTAGATCACAACCATCACAAGGTACCATTGTTTTCATTTATTTATTTTTTTTGCTTGTATCTAAAATTGATAAATCAATTTTCTCAATAGTAACAATAATCTTCTTGATAGTAACAATAATACTGATGATAACTAATCTCTATTGAGTGTCTACTATATTTCAGTCATCCTTCTGGCTAAGCAGAACATTTCACATTTATTAGTGTGCTTAATCCTCATTATAAACCAGTGAGGTCAGTGCTATTATTATCAACATTCGCAGATGAAGAACTGGAGGCCTAGAGAAATGAAGTGTAAAATCAATAGTAGTGGGTGGTAAAACAGATATTTGAAACCTCGCAGAGTTTTCCCGAGCCCATATGCTCAACGCTATGTTGTATTGATAGAAGATGCTGCTGCTAATAAATTTCTAGGCCACGGGTAAAATTTATAATAAAACTGGTACATTTATATTTTAAATATGCGATTTTCATGGGATGTGCTTTCTGTTCTTTAACATTTCCACTTTTGTCTCTTTCTACCTCCTTATCCTCATTTGAATGAAGAATTACAGAAATATACTTTCTGATAGAAAACATAATAATGTACTTTGTCAGCTACTTTGCAATGTCTAAATTCAACCCAACTAAAGAAAAAACATGTTTACTAAGTGTCTGAGGAAATATTGTCAGCAAAATAATGTGAAGTACTTCATTGTTCTTGTATAGCACCACTGTGTAGTAGAACTCCTTGCAGTGCTGGAGATGTTTCTATCATCTGTCCAGTGCGGCAGCCCTGTGGCTGTTGAGCACATGAAATGTGTGCAGTATAATTGAGAAATGGAATTTTTTAAAATTGTAATCGATTTAAATTTAAGTAGTCACATGCGACTATAGTTGGACAGTGAATCTCTGTAGCATCAGAGGGAATTTTATCAGAATGATCTTTAGCCTTTTTTTTTTTCCTAGTGGGAAAATTCTATTTTATTATTTATGTAGAATATTTTTTTTCTTTCATGTATGTTTCTGTGAACTAAAACAATTTTGTTTTCGAAAGCACATGCCTCAATCTATTATTAATTATTCGTCCCTAAAATATGTAAACTACTGGTTGAGAAAATTAGCTCTTTTTTCTCCTGTACTCTGTTTTGGTTATTTCAGTTCTGGTTAGATGGGCTTTAAGAATTTTAAGTTTGAGAAAAGAGAAAATTCATATTCAACATTCTTTTAATTGACAGGAAAAATTAAATTTATAGGCAATTTAAACATTTTTTTCAGTTCAGGTTTTCATGTAATTTTGTCATTTGTGCCTCAGTATTATGTAATTGAAACATAGTTTTATCTATATATCTTTTGCATTCATGGGAAATGCAGAAGTGATGGTGCTTTTCTAAGAATTGAGTTTGAGTATTTTAAACTTAGAGAAAGGCAGTGTGGAATGGTGAAAAGGTATTGGGCCGGGAGGCATGAGTCAGGTTTTTCCTGTGGTTCTGCCACTGAGGAGCTTTGTGACAGGGCAGGGAACATAATGTCTTTGGTTTTCTCACTTGTAAATGGATTAAAACAAATACCCTAAACATTCTGTCTGTATTTACTGTCAAGGGAATATTTCCAAATTAGCAGACACACACACACACACACACACACACACACACACACACACTCTTCTTCAGATAATGTTCTCTGAACTAAAATCTTTTCTGAAAATTATTCTGTCTTAGACTTAAAGTTAAAATAATTTAATGTTCTAGTTCAAGTTATAGTGTCTTTGTTTTAGGGACTCACATATAAACAAGCATCAGATCATGGAATTGATCATGCACAGCTCCCCCTTGGAAATTTTGTGAAGATGAATAGTAGAAAAGTTTTGGCAATTAATCATGGTAAGCTATAAGGGGATAAACTGAAAATATACCTGAGCCAACACTGTGAAAAATAACATTATATTTACATTTTGGACAAATAGAAAATATACACCTTGTTGGAGACAAAATTATAAAATATAATCACTTATAATTTGTTTGAATATAGAAATAACACGCATATTTAAAAATCTTTGAAAATGCAGAGAAGTATAAAGAAAAATAAATAAGCTATAATTTCACTAAAGATACTTGGTATCAACTTTTTGATGTGTTTCTTTACAGTTCTTTTCTTATACATATATGGTATTTATTACATGATTGGATTCTTACTCTGTTGCATAAAATATTAGAAATCTGGGGTGTTTCCCCTCATTTATAATTATATTTTTCTCTATCATTGAATAATTGTTAGTGACTATGCTCCATTATCTGAATATAAAAAATGTAACCATTCTCCTGTTCATTTTTTTTCTGTTGTAAATAACATTGTAATAGACATTCTTGGATGCTAAGTATTTGCCTGAAGTTTTGCTTTAAAAAATTTTTTTTAATAGAGATTTTTGTTAGTACACAACTGTTCATTGGTCTCTTATGTGCTAAGCACTTTCTCTATAGCAGGCTCAGAGAGTTATAGAAATGATCTTGCTGATTCAAGGATTGAATTTCTAAGACCTTTCATAGATAGTGGAAATTGCTTTTTCATAAAGCAGTCCAGATTAACCCTGCAGCAATATATTAACGTGTGAGTACTTTGGAGACAGTATTAATATTCTTTTACCTCCAATGTGGGGGGGGAAAAAAAAAAAGGCAAGGAGCTCCCTAGAGTGAGTGGCTCTTTATAGAAAAGATAGAAGAAATTTAGATTAATCCCAACCTTTTTTTTCCCCCCTAGTTTTATGTTATCACATAAAGGATAAAGAAATAAAAAGAATGAAGAATAGGAAGGAAACAAAAAGATTCTCTATTGATTGTAATTGGCGATAGGTAATGGTAAACCTCTGAGCACTTAAGGACTGAATTGAAGAAAAGCTCAAGAAAAGGTAACATACTTGAGAGCATTGGGGCAAATTGGCTCTGACAGCCAATAGGAGAAGAAAGTGATAAGAGCAAAGTAATTAGGATATATTAGCACTCTTAATACAAAAGCAATGTATTTTAAAATATAGTATGCAACATTGTGATGAACTTGGCTAAGAAATGTATAGAGTTTGTCTTTGTTTCAGTGTTTGAAATAATTCTGGAATACCTGGAAACAAGAGACTGGCAAGAAGCATTTTTTACTATCTTACCCCAGCGGAAAGGAGCCATTCCCACAGACAAAGCCTGTGAAACTTCTTCCCATGACAAGAAGTCTGCCAGAGTTGAAGGTGAATTGGACAGTGATTCCAGTGAGGAAGAAAATAGCAGAAATAAACTAGATTCTCCACCTGAAGAAAAGCAGGACAAAGAAAATAGCACTGACTCTACAGTGAACTCTATACCACACTAATGTCATCTGTTTTCTTGTTTTTGTTTTTGTTCTTTAGTTTAAAAACAAAATAGGAGAAAATGAGGTGTTTCATAGAATATTCAAATTGGAAGAAAATTCCATTTTCCCTTATTTCTGTTGTGAATTTTTAAACCTTTTTTTTAGAGCTAAGTGTAAAAACACTTGTAAAAAAAAGCACTTTTTGTTTTTGCATAAGATTTAAATGTGTAATTTTTTTAAAATAGTTTTCTAAGCCTCAAATAAGAGTTTTTGAGAATTTTACTTTATTAGTAGACTTTCCTTCTCTTATTTTTTGGATTGGATTCTTCAAAATGTGCCTTTGACCTTTTAGTTTTATTATGGTGTTTATATCAGTGTCTTTCTGATTTATTGCCTACTTATTTGTAAAGGTAGATACTCACATGTAAGTGTACCAAAATGTTCTGTATGGGAAGTTAGCTTCTATTTCAACTTTTATATCGAATTTAATGACTTCAAAGGAATATAGTGATTTCAGGAGGAAGTGTTGGATTGACAAACTTAATTAATTTCTCTGGACTATGAAGCCTGTCTCTGTTCCTCCTTTGTGATGCCTTTTCATGGTTCTAACGCAATCACTGAAGAGTTAATCTCTTTATTATATTTTCTTAATTCAAATAATGGTGATGAATTATTTCAGTTACAAAAATTAATTTTTCAGGCTAGATTATTTTAAAAGGCTGTTGAAGGATAAATTTTATCTTTACCTAAATTTAAGATGAAAAACCTCTCAGCAGCTATCTTTTCTTTGATTAAATAAAATATTTGTTGTTTGAATAAAGTTAACTTTATATGTGCATCTGCCTACTATTATATAATCAAGCTAATGTAAATGTATATTTCTGTAAATTATATAAGGATGTATGAAAATATGCACATAATTGTATATATACATGTTTGTCCACAGCATGTATGAGTCTGTTATTAATAGTAAACAATTGAGTTGCCATATATGTGTATTATTTCTGTGAATGGTTGTGTTGAACTACACTAAGGAATTTAAATTTTACAAAATATAAATATTCATAAGTAAACATTTGTATAAAGACATTGGCAAGGGGAGATGAGGCTTAAAGGAGATGTTTTAGTTCCCTACCAGTAAAAGTAGAGCAGTTATGTTTAAGCAGTTGTTCTTTGTCACAGCTAAAGTAAGACTTCAGAAGCCTTACCTGAGTGGATAAATGAAGTTGCTTTTCTTTTTATTCATTGGCAACTCGAATTACATACACATTTGGTAGAAAGTTTATTTACATACCTTGCTCACAGACCTTGCTTTAAGTGGATAACTGTAATAGATTACTAGGAATAAAGCAACAAAAACTAAGAGACAGTGAACATCAATATTAAATCTAATAAAGGCCCCTACAATTCTAGAAGAACAAAGCTTTTGTCTTAAGTTGTATTTTTCAAAGGTTTTTCCGAGTTAATATGGCTTAGTAGCATGAAATATTGTGCCTTTTACTTAAATTATTCCGTATAGATAGAACAGGCATAGTTTAATTTTGAAAGGTGGGGAAAAATCAATACAGGCACTGTGTAGTTTAATTTTCACTAACTATAAAAGCCCTGTATTAGTTTCCTAGGACTGCCATAAACAGAGTACCACAACTGTGTGGCTTAAAACAACAGAAATTCATTTTCTTACAGTTCTGGAGGCTAAAAGCCCGGAATTAAGGGGTCAGTGGGATCATGCTCCCTCCAAAGGTAATGGTGAAGAATCCGTCCCAGCCCCTTCCTGGCTTTTGGTGGTCGTCGGCAATCCGTGGTGTTCCTTGGCTTGCAGCTGCCTCACTCCAATCTCTGTTTTGTTCACATGGCCTACCTAACCCTCTGTCTCCCCTGCCTGTGTCTGTGTCCCTATTATAAGGGCACCAGTCATTGGGTTAGGTAGGGTTCACTGTAATCTTTACTTGATTACATTTACAAAGACCCTATTTCCTAATATATTCACAAGGACTAGCTACTGAGATTTGAATGTTTTAGATAACACAATTCTATCTACTACAAATCCATATCTTATTTAGGCTGTTAATGACAAGAAGGGAGAGATCACAATTAGAAATAACAAATTTCTGAGGTATTTAAAAGTTTGATTTTTTAAGTAACTAATTTTCTTTATGTATTTTCTCTCAACACTTGGTTTATTGAGGTGCCTTATTATTTAAAACTTCAGTAGTAGTAAAGCCGCATGTATTGGGACATAATATAGGTAGGGAATTTAGTTAGTTTTTAAGTGAATGCACCAAAAGGACATATGTCTGCTGAAATAATAGGTTTTCTCTCGTTTTATTTCCTTAAAAACCTATGGTCTTCATAAAGGAAGCTCATTCTTAAGAAAAGGGACAGTCTTCAGACTGGTTTTTCAGAGATCAGTCTTGTAGCATTTGAAAATACTGGAAATTGGAAAAGCAAAAAGGAAAAAAGGAAGCAATTCTGAAGGAATGTCTTTTAGGAGATGAATGAACCATTATGAAACCCACTAATTACAATTACGAAGTAAAGTGATATTTCATTTTATACATAGAATGGATCACTGAAATGATACAGATAAAAGGCAAGAATTGTTCATAGAACACCAAGAACATGTACAGAGAACGGTTGTAAAAAAAAAAAAAAGGCAGAGATTAGAATTAATGACAGCAGTGGTCTATAATGCTCCTTAAAATTTGATCTCAATTAGCATTGGGAAGTTTATCTCTGTTTCCTAGCTCCTGGTCAGACACAGAGAGTTGGCACTTAAGAAACGTGAAGAAAGGAACCAGTGACAATCGAGATAATACTATTATTGGAAAGAGTATTATCCAATACTCTTAAATCTTGGCACTGCCACTCAGTCATGTGACTTTGGGCAACTGATTCAACCTTTGTAAGTCTCAGTGTACTCATTAATAAATTGAGAATGTTATCCCATTTATCTTCTCTTAAGATTGAGCAATCAGTTTGAAACCAAGCAGCTGCTAACTTGGTAATACTTTCTCATATTGACATTCCTTCCGTTCTTGCCCTATTTTCTTTGTTTCTCAGTCTTTTTAACATTGCCTGACTGAGAAAAAGTAGGAATATGCTTTCACACTCTACACTTGGAGGAACCCAAGCTGAGATAAGATTTTAAAATGCAAGCTTTCTAAATTACCAGAATAGTCGTTAAACAAAATATGGAAATCACAGATCATTTAGTGAAACGTTTAAAAATTCAATAAAAACCAAAAGCTATCATAATAACCACGCAAGACCAAATCTCTCCTATTAGCAAATACAAAGGTCTAAAAATCACTCAAATTGGATTTAAAAAAAACCCAAAACCTAAATACATGCTGTATTTCAATAAAGTTACTGAGCAATGTTGAAAATAAAGAATAGCGAAAGACATTTATTGGGCTAATAAAAAGAAGATAGAAGTCACAGTTTTAATATTGGATGAGGTTCAACACATTACAATTAAACAAGGAAAAGAAGGGCATGTTGTAATGTTCAAGAATGCAATCCTTAATGAAAATCTGACAAGTATGAATATACATCAAGTAGCATAGTATTCAAGTTCATTAAGAAAAAACTTAAGGAATTAGATGAGGTAGTAAGAAATGCATTTGCATTAGGAGATTGATTCATGTTTTCCAACTTGCAGCAGCTCAAATGAACAAGGAATATATGAGATATGTAAATGTTCTAATAAGAGATGTAATTGATATATATCAAGTTCTATAAGCTGAAAGCAGTTTTCCAGTGCCCAAGGAATGTTCATGGAGGTATCTATATGTGGACTTTCCACAATGGAAAATAAATTCCAATAGTAGAAGTAATATATGCACCTTCTCTGACAATACCTTAAGGTAGAAAATAAGCTATTAAAATAAAGACAGGAGGAAAGCCTTACTACCTAAAATGTTTTTTATTTAATGTCAGATGGTCTATTGTAAAAAGCAGTGTTAGAAATAAAGTTGGTCATGAATTAATTATAAAATTATAAACTATGTTTACACACTACAAAATATATAAATCAAAATGGACAAAATTACAAAGACCACAGAACAACACAATATCTACCATAATTGAAAATATTTAATGTACAACTTTGTAATTGATAAATCAAGCAAAAAGAGAAAATTAGATGATATATATAAAATTCGAACAGCACAAGTTTTTTTCTAATGAGTATATCTACAACTTTGTGTCCAACAATTTTATTTATTAATTTACTTATTGTTATTTTTTATTTTTTGGTGACATTGGTTAACAAATTCCAGTAAGTTTTAGGTGTATAATTTAACAGTAAGGCATATATATATTGCATTGTGTGCTCCCCATTGTGTCCGACAATTTTAAAATTTACAATCTTTTCAAGTTATATGGAACACTTATGAAATTGACTATATGCTAAACCTCAATGCTACCCTCAAAATCAAAGGATTGGTCAATATTACAGATCACATCTGATTACAAGGCAATTAAATAATGAATCATATAAAAATATGTTTGGAAAACAACTCCTCCTCCTCCCTCTCCTTACCCTTTCCCTCCTCTTTCTCCTGAAATATCACTTTGAATATTTCCTGCCCATCCTTTCTGGCCTGAAAATTTTGTTGAGAAGTCAGCTGACAGTCTAATGGGAGCTCCCTTGTAGGTAATTAACTGTTTTTCTCTTGCTGCTTTAAGATTCTCTTTGTCTTTAACCTTAACATTTTAATGACAATGTGCTTCGGTGTGGGTCTCCTTGGGTTCATCTTGTTTGGGACTCTACACTTTCCAAGCTTGTATACCTTTTTCCTTTACCAGGTTAGGGAAGTTTTCAGTCATTATTTCTTCAAGTAGGTATTCAATTTCTTGCTCTCTCTCATCTCCATCTGGTAATCCTATGATGCGAATGTTGATACAGTTGATGTTGTCTCAGGGGCCCCTTAAACTAGCCTTATTTTCTGGGATTCTTCTTCTCATTGCTGTTCTGACTGGGTGTATTCTGCTACCTAATCTTCTAAATTGCTGATTCGAACTTCTGTTTCATCTAATCTACTGTTGATTCCCTCTAATGTATTCTTCATTTCAGTTATCGTATTCTTCATTTCTAACTGGTTCTATTTTTATGTTTTCTATCTCCATTTTAATGCTTCCTATCTCTTTGTTGAAGCTCTCACTGAGATCATTGAATAGTCTTAAAAACAGTGTTTTGAACTCTATATCTGGTAGATTGCTTGTCTCCATTTTGTTTAGTTCTTTTACAGGATCTTTGTTCTGTTCTTTCATTTGGGACATGTCCGTCTTCCTATTTTGACTGTCTTCCTGTGTTTGTTTCTACATATTAGGTAGAGCTGATCTGTCTCCTGGTCTTCGTAGAGTGGCCTTACATAGTAGGTGTCCTCTGGGGCCCGAGCAGTGCAGTGTCCTTGGTCATCTGAGCTGGGTGCTCCAGTTGTGTCCCTTGTGTGGGTCGTGTTTGCCTTCCTATTGTAGGTGAGCCTTGGTTGCTGTTTGCCCATGAATGGGATTGACTCACAAGCTGACTGGTTGTGAGGACGGGCTGTGACTCCAGTGGAGGACCTATTGTGCAGGCACTGATCCTACAAAGCAGAATTTGCCTTAGCAGGGCTCTGGTACCCACCCAGACTGCCCTTTAGGTTTGTCATCTGTGGAGGCAGCCAAGTGGTCCTTTGGCACCATTCAAAGCCAGACAAGGGCCTCCTGGGAAGGGCCCCAGCATAGGCCAAATTCAGCTGCAGCCTGTACCTTGAGTGGGGCCACCTGGCATGAGCCACAAAGTGATCCACAGACGTTTTTCACTCGTGTTGAGCTTGAAGGTGCCTGGAGCGGCTAAGCTGCGAACTGAAGTTGGCCGCTGCCAGTGCCAGACCTGGGGCTGCTTGATAATAGATATGGGGCATGCCTAGGCCAGATATTGTTCGTTTGGGGTTTGTGAACATTCGAGAGATTTTCAGATAGTCCAAAGCATGAGCCAAGACAGGTGGGCTTGCAAGTTGGGTTGGCAGAGTCTCAGGGAATCACCAGGGTAGGGCTGTCAGCGTTAGCCAGGTTGATGGAGACTCAGATATGGCTACCACCTGTGTCTGCATACTAGAAAGGGGGAGGGATCAACAAAGGAACAATGGCTTCTGCCAGCACCTCTATCTGGAAGAAAGCTGTCCCTCCATCCCTTGCCCTGAAGCCAGACAACTCAGTTACTCCCTGTATGTCCCTGGTGCCTGAGCTGCCGCCCAGAACTGGAGCTAAGAGCTGGTGAGTCCATCACCAGTAAGTTCACAGATGGACCCGTTAAGAGGAATACCTGGGAGTCCAGCCACCCTCTGTCTGACTCAGCCATAATCTCTGCTGGTTTTCACAGTCAGAAGTTGTGGGAACTTCTCTCCCTGGAACTGGAACCCTGGGCTGGGGATCTTGGTATGGGGCTGGGATTCCGTGCTCCTCAGGGGGGACCTCCACAGCCAAGATATCCTTCCCAATTTTTAACTGCCACATGTAGGTGTGGGACTAGCTTTGTTCCACACCTTCACCCCTCCTACTGACCTCAATGTGGCTTCTTCTGTATGTCCTTAGTTATAGGGCTTCTTTTCAGCTCGACTTTGGGCAATTCTCAATGATTGTTGTTCTGTAGTTTAGATGTAATTTTGATGTGGTCATGAGAGGAAGCAAGCGTGGTGTTTACCTACTCTGCCTTCTTGACTAGAACTACTCTACCAATTTCACTACTTTTATTCAACATAGCATTGGAAGTCTTAGCCATAGCGATCGGACAAGAAAAAAAGAAATGTCTGAATTGGAAAGGAAGAAGTAAAACTGTCATTATTTGCAGATGACATGATACTACATATAGAGAGAACCCTAAAGAGTCCAACAAACATCTATTACAACTAAGAATTCAGTAAAGTAGGAGGATATAAAATTAATATTCAGAAATCAGTTGCATTTTTATATACCAATAATGAACTATCAGAAAGGGAAATTAAGAAAACCATCTTATTTACATTTGCATCCCCCCCACAAAAAAAAAAAAACACTTAGGAAGAATTTTAACCAAAGAGACAAAAGACCTGTACTCAGTAAACTATAAGGCATTGAAGAAAGATATAAATAAATGGAAGGCTATACCATGCTCGGGGTATGGGGACCAACCCATTACATGTCTCTTCCCCTCCTACCAGTCTTGATGTGACTTCTGCTGTATATTCTTAGTTGTAGGATATAAATTTTATTATTAAGATGGCACACAGGCATGAATGCATGCACACATGCAAACACACACAATTTGTAATGTCTCTTTTGAATATTGACCAAGAATTCTAAATGAAAGATTGGCTAATTAGTAGACAGAATCCAGCAGTACACTGAAAGAATAGCAGCCATGGCCAAAGAATCGTTTATTTTAAAATACAAAAATGTTTAGTATTAGGAAATTTGTTAATATTCACAATTAGTAATGAGTGGAAATTAGCTTCTTTCTGGCTCATAAGTTAGGGATAATTTTTATATCTTTTCTTTTTTGAGGGAGGTCAGCATTTTCTCATAATAGCCCAACAATATTGAAACATTATGAATATAAGCTCAGCTATTAAAACTTTTTTTCCTCTATCAGAGTTTTTGGGCTGGTGTCTAATTATAACTGCTTAATTCTGATTGTGGATGATTTTTCTAGTATCAAGGCCCTATACTTATGTATTAATACTAATAGTGCAAGATTAGAAATGTATATAAATGTTTTTTATACATGGAATTAAAATTAACTACAAGTAGACATATTGTATCTATTAACATTTATTTGGTAGCATTATATGCAGGCGCTTTGAGATTTACATGTGCCACCAGATAGAGAAGCTATCGATTCCTTGATACCAAATTTTAAAAAAATAATAATTTGATTTTGTAACAAAGTAAAGCTTGTGTTTAGGAAAGAATTAGCCTAGTCTAGAACTTCTACCTTTGGTATGTTAGAGAAGAAAATGTTCTTTGGGGAGAGAGATTGTATCCTTGTTGTATACTTCTTGCCGACATTGGTTTTGTTGATATGCTCTCCTGAGTTTTAGGCCTGGAAGGAGACTTTGGCTGGCTGAAATACTCTGCAACAGGTATTGTCATCTTATTTCTTCTTATAAATAATGGAGGCTTGTGCTCAGCCTCTGAAATAGAAAAAAATCTAAATAAGACCATAATTGAGACATCAAACATAATATCTGCCATGTTTTAGTAGCAAATGGTATTCAAAAAACTACATGAAGTTTAGGTGAATCTAATACACCAAAATTTATAAAATAATCTATTCTCATCTTTCTTTCTTACCGCCTGCTCATCTCTAATGAGTTATGTGTTCTATAACATGCAGATACATTCTTTAATCTTAGAATCAAACATTATTTTGGTAGGAATGTACTGAAGCTGGTGATGGGTAAAGGTGAAAGTCAAGATTAGGACCAGAGAGTGAGGAGAAGGATCTATGGTCCTGATAGACAAAAAATAGACAAGCAGGTTAAAACAAATTAATTGTATTCATAAAGCCTTCTCAAAGGTCACCCTCAAGGAGGAATAAGGATTTGGGGAGATGCTGGATATCAACACTGGAGACAAAGGGTTTTGATTTGGGGATTCTTATACAAAATGTTTTCCAAATATCTAGACAGGGTAAATATATTTGGGACCATCAAGTAAGATAAAATTGAGTAATAGAAACCATCACTGTCAAGATTTGGTAGTTCTTGGGTGACAAGTTTGGTAGGAAAAGTCAGATAGAATAGATCATCCTTGGACTGTCAGAGTAAGGGGGTATTTTTTTAAATTTCTAAATTACAGTTATTATTGCCCATTAGCAGATAGGGCGTCTTTTGGGTTGGTTAACCCCAATGGAACCTTCTGGGGTCTGGAGAGACCTCAAAAAACTCTAATTGATTACCATACCATTCCTGGTATAAGAGAACTTGTAGAAATAACAAGACAGACTTTTTGTTTGAGGCTAGTAGACATATGTCATAGCTATTGCTCTATAGTCATTGTTGCTGTGCTTATTTCAAACCTAGGGATTGCCAGTCACACAGGTATGTTTCAGTTGGGCTATTCTAGACCAACGTAGGACTTTCTGTGATTCTTTTTTTTTTTTTTTTTTGTATTGAAGACACACTTTTATTTATTTATTTATTAAAATTAACGATTTAAATGTTTTAAATTGAATATATGATTAAAATTTTTTTCCCCTCTGATTCTCGATTCTTCTTGGTCTAAATTGTAGGCTGGGGCTAAAATTTTGGTGGGGACACAAAACTGTTCCTTTCTATTGTACTTCAGCTGTCTCCTGGGGCAATTGCTTGTGGCTTATTGCCATTTTACTGTTTCCTCTGGTTGACCTTGTTTCTAGTGAAAATCATTTAGCTTAATGACAGTTGAGCTGTGAAGAACCAAAACTCTGAAGCCATTGTCTTTTTGTTAAATTAATGCAGAGCTTCTGTCACTGTACTGACATGACTAAACCCTATGATTCCCTGTGTCTGGCTGTCTTATTTCTTAAAGATTCTATACCCGATGAGGCACTTTACCTTTCAAAATAAAGTTAAATTTATGTCAAATTTATCTCTGTTAGAAATTCAGCAGATGCTGTTCCTTGGAGTAGCTGGAAATCACTGTTGTATTTTACTGCTTTTAAAACCATAGATGCTTAATATCTGTGTCCCTAACTAATTAGATACCTACTGGTTTTCGTATACCAACTCAATAATTATTACAAACTGTACTTAACCTTTTGGTACTTCCTTATTTCCTTCAGATCCTGGACTTGACACTCTATATTAATTGGAGAAAGAGAAAATGAAATTCACAAATACAAACAAGTATTTTCTAATTGCATTATCATCACATAAGCTAAATATATATGTATCTTAAATGTGCTATTCCAATTCTTTGTTTTTCAAAGCATACAGTATTAAGTGTAGTTCCCCGCCCCCAAAAATAAATGTAGTTTCTGATAAAAAATTCTTATGACTGAGTAAATAGCTAAATAGTACTTCATATATTTCTCACTAAGGTAGAGAGACTGACCTTAACTATCTCCTAGTTCTAATTTTATGGTTTCTAATTTAAGGTAGAGACAAATTGCAATACTACAAAATCCTCCTCGTTTTAATGTTTTCTTTAAATGACATAATTATGTGTTTTGAATATTTATTTTCTCTGAATTTAAGCTTTACTCAACTTAATTTTAAAGCGACAAAGTTTTCTTTACCAGCTTAAATAACATCTTACCACATTCTTTCACCAAGATGTTATACGTAAATATATATTTTATCCTATCATTGAAATTATAAGGTGAAGGAAGAATTTCTACTGAAACAATTTCCAATTCCCTTAATAGTTATTTTTCCCTCTGGCAGGAGTATGTCAAAGATAATTAAGTGAAGCAATTTATTTTAATCTCGCATTACTCTATGCACAGAAAAATGATACCTGTATGATATGCATTTATCAAAATATATAATAATGATACAATTTTGGTTTTATAGCTTTTATTTTTAGGTAAACTAAAAAAAAAAAGACATCTTCTTAGATTTCTAGTTGGCTACACTTGCTTTGCCCTTAAAAAGAAAGGTGGTTGGGCTAGAAAGTCATAGCACCTGTGAAAAGCTCTGAACAATAGGATTTAGAACGATTCTAATTACGTTTATGAAAATGAAAGAAAACAAATACAAATTGTTGTCATTTATTGAATAAAGAGGAGACTTAAAACTTTAGCATGTTTAGTGTTTGGAAAGATAATGAAAAGAGAATTCAGTCTTTGTATACCACATACCCTCTAGGTGGCCATTATGTCTAATTACCTGGTCAGTTGATATCCTTCCCCAGATCTGGTCAGCACTTTTGATTTTAGAGGTGAATTTGGAGGCAGTTTAGCCCTGGGTGGCTTCCCAGCCACTGCTGCTGGTTCTGCTGAGATGTTTCTTCGGAGACGAGTCAACAAGTTTATCTCAGCCAGTTCAGCATGAATCAAAGCTGAGACCCACTCTTTTTCTGATTTAAAAAGGGTGGGTGGGGGGAATGCAGGAAGGTTGTAATTATCATGTTGGCTAGAAACACTGAATTAGTTGTTTTATTCAGTACTCTAGTGTGAAAGGCAGTTTTGCGGATAGGGACCTATGCGTGAGTCAAGGTTTCTGCAGAAAAGTCAGTTCTCAACAATGCAGTTTCTGTCCACCTGTGATACTGTAGAGTGTCCAGGATAGTTAACTCACTGGGGTACTTGTCCCAGAATGACAGTGGAATAGTTTTCAAATATTGAGTACAAAAGGCCACTGCCAAATGGAAAAAAAAAAAAAAAGATACCTATACAAAACAATAAATATTCATTAAAATACAGTGACAGTTAAATAATAAATAGTTACAAACATATCTAGAAAGATATACACCAAGGTATTCACTGAAATCATGTCTGTGATAATTTTATTGATTATTGTTCTTTTTTTTTCCTGGTTCATCTATTTTTCCCCCAACAATAAGCACTTATTACTTGTGTGATTTTTTAAAAGTTACATTCTTAACAAGGAAAAAAATAGAGAATAACTAAAGACTCCTTATCCCCAAATACTTCTTCATTGCCTGCCAAGTAATTTTGAATTCCTAGGGTTAGGCACTATTTACAAAATGCTCTCATTTAAAAACATTAGACTGTCACTAACACATTGGTATTTCCTAACGTTGACTAGTGCAGTGATTCTCAAGGAGTGGTCCTCAGACCAGTATTATTACCATCACCTGGGAACTTATTAGAATTGTAAATTCTCAGGTCCCGCCCACCTCAGAAGTTTTGTCTCAGTCAGACTGATGACCAGTTAGGTTTGACCATAGTTGCTCTGTGCTGTTTGTGGTTGTTCTAGGTAAGATTGGCATGCGTTTTCATGGAACAGGCCAGAAAGGGTCTAAAGAAGGCTGAGAGATGGCTAAATTGATGGTTTTGCTAGAGGAATTGGCAAATCTGTTAGAATCTGAAACTTGGAAGGTTGTGCTACTGCCTTCCATACTGAAAGAAGAAGCAGGCTCTGTGTTCAGGGTTCACAGTAGGCTGGAGGATATGCTCAGGGGAGCCCTGGGTGTATGGACTTAGAAGAAGCACAAACCAGCGCTGGACATGAGTGTTTCACATCATCCAGAGAAGTTCAATATGGGGCATACCAAATTTGGGGTCATTGAGTCAGCTTGCATGCAGTTGGATATACAGGACTACAAAGATTCTGACAGTGAAACACTAGGGAAATAACACTGAAATATATATTCGTTAATACAAGGTAAATTCTAATTTCTTCAGATATTGGCACATTCCTAGTTTCTGACAATAAATTAGCTCAGTGTTCGCAAATGGTTATTTTAATCTTACCTTTTGAACTTGCATGAAGCAGCCACTGTAGAACTTCTGCCAGAGAATCAGTACGTAAAATGTTACAAAGCTTTGCCAAAATCTGATAGAGAATATTAGAATTACACAGTGAGCAAATAAATCATACAAGACTTACAAAGATCCCTTTACTTTCTCTACAATCTCATCTTCCCAAATGTCACTCTGTATACAATGCTCAATTAAATCAATTGGGA
Source organism: Pteropus vampyrus (assembly GCF_000151845.1). NCBI lineage: Eukaryota > Metazoa > Chordata > Mammalia > Chiroptera > Pteropodidae > Pteropus > Pteropus vampyrus. The sequence goes on from NW_011888848.1 coordinate 8,297,624, forward strand.
TTTTAGCTTGGGAGCCAGTGGAATCTTTAAAAAACATCTCTAGTACAAGTAGTCATAGTTTAGGTTAGGCAGTGTGGTGTTTCCCTTGTTTTGTCTGTTCAGTACAAATAGCATCTGGAGGAACCATTATTTTTTCTTCTCTCGGGAAATTGATCCTTCCCCTTTGTACCGCGAGGTTCTAATGGGGATTTTTTAGTCACAGTACTGCCTCCATCTGTACTGCTCCTCTCTATAGTGGGTGGACCTAGCTGGATTCATCATTGTTCCTCAGTTACCTGAACACAGCAATTGCCCAATAAAATAGGAATATAGTTCCCTTTTGCCAGTCAGAATCCTTCTTTGACAATTTTTATCTGGAGCTAAGGGCTGAAGTGTGGATGATAGAGGAGATAAATATATGAAGTAATTAATTCTAATAAAAATGGACTATAATAAGCATTAAAGTACAAAGTCTTAAGCACAAGTAATGATGTTTCTAGTTTGACCTTATACTGTGTCTGCTGTTGGACTTCAGACATATCTGAAATTCATACCTGTCTCTTGAACTTCAGTCCTGCATATCCAATCTGCCTAGCAGATGTATCCACTTAGATACACTATAGTTACTTTGAACCCCAAATATCTAAAACTAAAACCTCATTTTTCTCTTCCTAAAACCTGTACCAAACTTGCTGTTCCTTCTGGTTCCCCTGTCTCAGTGGATAGCACAAGCATACATTGAATGTATGTCCAAGCCAGACCCTGGGATTCATCCTGGACAACTCCCTTCCCTTTTCTAAGACATATCACCAAACAACAAGTTCAGTAAATTCTTCTTTCTAAATATTTTTTAAATCTATTTTTCTTTATTGGCACACCCTCGATCCAGTCAAAACCATCATCAATTCTTCCTTGAGCTACTACAACAACGTTTTTCCTAGCCTCACTGCCTGAAATCTTTTCTTAAAATACCATTAATTCAACAAATATTTGTATCTTTCATTGATCTGGATGCTAGAAATATAGAATTGAAATAAAGGGCAGAAAAATGCACTCCCTTATATTGTACTTATTATATTATTAATATTTTTGTTCTCAGTAATGCCATATCCTGAAGACAGCAAGTTAAATTTGCTCTTAATTTCACAAGAAATCAATGGCCATGGCAAACACAGAAAAAAGAACTCTATGGTATTCTCTAGGCCACTCTGCCTCTAATGGTATTTTCATCAATATGGTGATTGCACATTACTCTCAGTTTCTTATAATTCATAGATCGCCCATTGATCAACTTTGAGAGAATATAATTATCCTTGCAGTCAGAGGAAGTAGAATATCTTCTCCTCGGAAGCCTCCTGCTTTTTCTTCATTGAGTTTTGTTCTAGAAGGTAGTGAATATATTGGCAGGTGAGTTTGATCTGTTGAAACTTGATTTTAGGATTTGAGAGTGTAGGTCTACGGTATCTCCTACTGTGGGGCTGGAGTACCCTACTTTTTTTTAAGGTATGACTTTTCTAGGGTCTCAACTGAATTCCTGGTGTGTTCAGCAAGGTCTCTTTACTCTGGCAGAACAGAAGTACAGCATCTCTAAGCAATGTGCTACCTTCCGTTAGCTTCTTTCTGCCATGTCTCAGTTTATTATGAACTAAAGATTCATGGAACCCTATACAGATTTTTGGAGCTCATTCTCTCCACAGATCCCTCTTCTTCAAAATCTTAATTCGCAAATTCTAGCCACCTCAGCATCCCCAAATCTGAATTGCTTTCCCTACTTAGCGAAACTATTACTCTTTTTTTGGACTCCAGTTTTCTGTGCCATGATTAGGAAAGTGTCTTAGACAGAAATGTGGAAACCTTCCCAATTATTTTCCTTCTCTCAGTAGTCATATATTTGTATAGTCTGTTGCCCAAAACTGCCTGAAAACAGTCACTTTCTTTATAAAATTTCCCCAGTTATATAGTTGTTTACACTAGGAGGCTAAGTCTTGAACCTAATCTATCATTTTGGAAGCAGAGTACCTTGCCCGCAATTTTGCTTCCTACTCCCAATTAATTTTGCATATTGTATCTCGAGTAATTTTTTGAAAGTACAACTTTGACTACATAATTCTTGTACTTACAAAGTAATTCTGTATAATTCACTACTTAAAATTCCTTGTTGACTTTCCACAGCCCTAGAGATGAAATATGAATGCCTCAATATGGCTTATAAAGTACTTCATTATCAGATTTCTGCTTAGTCTCCAGCCCCATCTCTTCCAATGTTCTCCCTGAACTCTCTGCAATAGCCATTATTAATTGCTTTTAGCTCCTTAAATAAACTATGCTCTCACCTCTTAACCTTTAGATAGAAGTTCTTTTGTCTTGGAATGATCTTTTTCTATGCTTCTCTTTATCTTCTAGTTATACCTTAAACATTATTTAGGTTTCTTTCTCTTCGAAGAATTTCTTAGCTCCAAAATCTCTTCCTATATAATCTAACACACCTGTACAATCCTCCTCATAAACTTTGTGAATGAAGGAACCAACTGTATCTCCAAAATATAGTATTTTTAATTTTACATTAAATACTTATAGAGCAAGTGAATGTGTTTGACAGACTTTGGTGTCAATAATAATGAGACTATTATTTCTATAACTTCAAGGTATTTGGGAGAAGGGCTAAAAACAAGATCATAACAGACATGGAATTCTATTTTCCTTAGAGTAATAATTGTGAAACCATAATTTTTCATACATACCCCTGCACAAACATTCAGAGTTACCAGCTTAGATAGTAGGAAATTTGAAGATAATTCAGAATTTTTTTTTTTTTTTTTTTTTTTTTTTTGTAGAAGGCATGGAAGGATAGAATATCACCGAGATGGGCTCTACTTTTAGGACTCATGCCAAAAATTTTTAATAAGACCTATTTTCTCACTTTACTCCCTCTGCTTTCATTTATTCAACAAATTAGTCAATAATTATTTAGTAAAATGTCATGCTGTGTGTTTCAGTTAATATTTTTCAAGCAAAGTGATGAGTGCTGAGGAATCAGTTGTGAACAAGATAGACAAGATTCTCTCTTTCAAAGAGTTTACATTCGAGTGGATTTTATATCAACTGATGTCCAGTTAAGTCAATATCTGTAATGTGTTAAGATGTTTTTGACAAGAGGGCTCTTTAATAGATGCCCCACAAGACCAGTTCTATAGAATCATGCTGGTCTATTGATGTACCCGAGGGAGCAAGACAGCCTTACTAAAACTGTACTCAGCTTGGTTGAGTTGAGAGGGCCTGTGTGGTTAGATGATTTTCTATAGTTTTACTTTGATCTTGGTAAAACTTTTATTTTTTAATTTATGTATTCGACATTCGATAAATACTTATTTAATAATTACTAGATGCCTAGCACTTATCTAGACTCTGAAAATAAAGCAATAACCAAGACAGACAAGTTTAAGATCTTAAAAGGCTTAAATTTTAGTTTAAGTGGGGCAGGGAGGCAGAGATAATATTGCAAAAAATAATGAAGATGAACATATCAGATATGGCATGTGCTATGCAAAAAAAAGGGGGTAGTAATGAGATAGAGAGTGACTGGATAACTATTTCAGATTGGGTGGTCAGAGAAAGTACTTCTGAGTAAGTGATATTTAAACTGAGACCTTAATGAGAAGAAAATGACCACTGGAAAAATCAAAGAGAAGAGACTTCTTCATAGGGGAAAACTCTTAAGGAGGGAGTGAGCAAATTATAGAGAAAGATTGGTGGCACCAGAGGTGGACAGTGATTCTGAAGACTCTGTGTAACATAAAGTCTTTAGCCAGAATCATCAGGAAATCATGTATAAACACAAGTCCTGTCTATAGATATTCTCTATACTTGTCCTCATTTTGCTTATATTCTCCTTCCCAATTTTAATTACCAGCATAAATTATTATACTCAATGACAGTTATCCTTTACATTAAAAATAGTTCCTTATTAGAATTATTCAATAACAACCTTTACAACATGCCCTGTTATTTGCAATTGCTACTACAGATACTTATTTAACACTTCTATCAGAGTCATCATTATAATATTTTGACCCTTAATTTATTGTAATGGGTCTTATAATGAGGCAAGGTGGAAATTACCAAAAGGATCTAAAGAAAGAGAACAAAGAATGGCAGATGACAAATATCAGCTGATTGATTTATTCTTGATTGTATGTCATTTTCAGAAATAACTGTGGCTGGAGAGAATTGTCCAGTAGTCTGATATGGCTCATTACTATTAATACAACTAAGTTTATAACTCCAGGTAAAGTTTTAAGGAAACAGTTTTCCATAGATAAGAGAGGGAGGTGAATGTTGATTGGAGTAATTTCTGTTGATTGGAAGAATCTCTTTAAAATATGTGAAAGAAATATATAGGTAATGATTAGAAGCTGGGGATAGTGCCTCTTAAGCATTAAGAAGATGATAAAGAAAGACATGGGAAGAATAGGGCCAAGGTTGTCTGGCAAATGCTAAGCTTTTCATTATGTCTAAACCAAAGGTTGTGTTTCTTTAAGAGTGACAGGTTTCCAGGGAGAAGTAAGACTGCAAATGAAAAGAAGAGCAGGCTTTGGATTTCAGGCTAAGTAGTTTTAAATCAATTCAGTTGTCAAGGGGGACCAAAGAGTTTTAAAGATGATAAGTGATATAATATTTTTGTTTGTTCATGCTGTTCCCAAGTTATGGATTAAATAAACCTGCCTCTTACTTTGATTTCCTGATCCAGGTAGTTTGGTATGCATATGGTGTTCTCTTTGACATTAGTCTTGGTACTCATCACCTCTGAAGTATCAGAGCCAGCTGTAGAGCATGCCTTTGGTGGTGAGGGTGGATTTTTTACCTTAATTTCTTCCTAAATCAAAGATACAATATAATCAATATGCATTTGCATCCACTTATATTTTATATAAAAATTAAAATGAATGAGAAATGTTGTAGCTAAATGAGAGACATACATAAAAGTAAAAAGAGGTTAATTTTACTCTTCCTTTAATTATTTAATTTTCAAATATTGGCATTTGGAGATAGAACAAATGGTAATATATTACTTTTTGTGAAAACATTTTAAACCTTTGTTGAACATCAAGATAATAAATTTTAAATGTTTAATGTGTAATTTTTATTTATATTCCTGTTTCAGGTAACAGCCAACGTATGACACATGAGATTTCTGTTGAGTTGGGAAGATATTTCTTTTATGACCGAAAAAAAAAGCCAAGAGGTTTTATGCTGTGTCTGATAAAAGACTATATGGTGTGAACTGCTGCTTCCTTGCTCTGCTAAATGTCAGCTGAGAGCTGGGGAATTAGAGAGGTAAACTAAATTACTTCCCTTGATTAGTTGGAAGAGGAAATAGAAAGTCTATTTTCTTGTTCTAGGAGGTAAATACACTGCAATTTTTTAAAAAAGTTTGTAGTACCTTTAAGTCTAAGAAGAGTTATAGATCTGTGTGCTTATTCCAAGAAAAGCTTTTTAACCTTCAGAAGTGAGTGGTATATAAAGACACACGGAAGCTAGTGGCTGAGTGTGTCAATAATCGGGGACTGTGATAATTGGAATTGACAGAATAATAAAAGCTATGTTTTATTTGGGTGCATTCTTTTGTTAAAGTTTATTATGTAGACTTCCAGTTTTGGGAAATAGTAATATACATTTTTTTTTTTTTTTGCTTTAACCCTCCCACTGAATACAACTAAAAAAGCAGGTTAAATTTTTTTTTTAAACCCACTATCAAGGAGTGAATAATATAGGAATTAATAGGTCAAAAGTGAAGGGGAAGTGAAAAGCCTGAGGTGTATCCAGTACAGTAGCCATTTTTACCCTGAAGTCATTGTCTGACTCTAGAAAATGAGAACTCTCTTTTTAACTTAAAAGTCTTAAAAAACTAGACTCAAAGTTAAGGACCCAGATAAGAGCCACCCACGGCTATATTCTCAAGGCAAAGGTGACCTAGAAATGTAACAGTCCTTGAAGAAATATAGCCTGTGGTCAAGGTTTGAACTCAGTTTAAATTGATCTAGGCTGGTAGGGCCTCTGGCTTCCTATAGAAGCAAGCACAAATTCTTCTGGAAGAAAATCTATTTACCATGGGCTTCAGATTCCCACAAATATCTTTTTCATACACAATATCCAGCAACTGAGCTGTGAGTCAAGAAAAATTATAATGCAAATTAGAAAAAAATTTAACTTAATACTAATGAAAATGTTATGTAGCAAAAATTATGAAAGCAGCTAAAGCAATCCTCAGAGGAGAATTCATAGCTTTAATATATACATATATTAGAAAGATAAAAGAACCTACAAGAACAATTAAATAAAGTGTATGAAAGGAAAGAGATAACAGAAATCAACAAAATAAAAAATATGCAACATAGAGGATAAAAAAAGGAAAAATTAGTTCTTCGATATACTAATAAAGTTGGTAAACTTCTTTTGAAACTGATCAAGAAAAAGACACAAATTAACAAGACTGATATATAAAAGGGTACATCTTAGAGATCCTGAGATATTTTAAAAGACTATGAAGATATGATATATAACATTGTCAATAAATTTGAATATTTATCCAAAATAAATAATTTTTAGAAAAAGAATGTGTTAACCAAAATCAATTCAAGTAGAAATAGAAAACCTAAACAATTCTATAACAAAATAAATTTCAAATCAAAGAATATTGTCAGGGTGGAAGATAATAATTTTACAGTCATTGAAGAGTCATTTCATCAAGAGGATATAATAAACCTAACAAGTTATACTGCTAATAAGAAAGCTTCAAGCGACATGATTAAAAACTGATAGAAAAAAAAAAAGAAATATAAAACTCCACAATTATAGTCAGAAATTTCAACACCTCCCTCTCAATAATTGATAGATAGAGAGCAAATCAGTATCGTCATAGAAGACTTGAATGACAGTATCAATGAACTTGACTCAATTGATACTTATATTACATTCTACCCGATAACATTGGACTGAACTTTTTTTTCATAGGCATACAGAAAATTTGTCAAGGTCAACCATATTCTGAGCCATATAACAAATCTTAATAAATTTAAAAAATTTCAAAGTATTTTGGACAGAATTGATTAGCTCGTGTAGGCATCCATGTCCATGTGAAGGATGGTGGTCATATGGCCCAGATTTATGCAACCTACCAGTTCAACTCCAAAGTTCAAAGACATTCTCATCCAGTATGACTAGACCTCGTTGTTACCTAATCCCCATCACTGTGAATTTAAAAATCTCAGAATCCCTGATGCTGGTGCTTACTACCGGAAATCCTATTGATAAGCCATCATGAAGATTAGAGTACCTTTATAATTAACAATGATCGTGGGATTTAAGATTTTTAAAAAAGGTACGTTCTCTGACCACAATGGAATTAAATTGGAAATCAAGCATATTTATGGGATATCTTTAAGATCACATTTATGTGATATATTAAAACCTTTAATATCTTTAAAATATTTGAAAAGTAAATAACAAAATTTTAAGTAAATCATGGGTCAAAGAAGAAATTAAAAAGAAAATTAGGAAGTATTTTGAACAGAATGAAAATGAAAACTCAACATAAAGTTTTTGAGATGCAGCCATAACAGTGTTTATAGAAAAAAATTATAATAATATGTGCTTTTATTAGAAAGGAAAAATGTCTCAAATCAATGACCTAAGCTTTCATTTTTTATAGATACAAACAATGGAGATAATCAATTAAATGAAAAGCTGATTCTTTAAGAAGATCAATAAAACTCTTAAATCTCTAGCTAGTTGCATCAGAGAACATTTCTATAGATCATAAAATCCTTAAAAGGATATTTTATGAATGACTTTGTATCAGTAAATACAACAACTTAGATGAAATGGACAAATTTCTTGAAAAACATAAACTACCTAAACTCACTAAAGAATAGGTAAACTGCATAGTCTACATCTATGAAAACAAGAAATTGAATTTATAGTTAAAAATCTTGACTCGAAGCAAACTCCAGCTTCAGTGGATTTGCTGAAGAATTGTTAAGTTTTTAAGGAACAGATAATACTAATTCTACATAAAATCTCTCAGAATATTAAAGAGGAGTTCCCAACATATTCTACAAAGCCAGTATTATGCTGATACTAAAATCAGAAAAGACATTACAAATAAACTGAAAATATTCCTTATGAATGTAGATACAAGAATGCCAAACAATTTAATATATGGAAGGGATAACATATCACTACCAGGTGGGGTGTTTCCCAGGAATGCAAGTTTAGTTTAACATTTGAGAGTTAATCAATGTAATTTACCTTTTAAACAGGCTAAAAGGGAAAAATAATATGACCATCTCAAAGAGATGCGGAAAAAGCATCTAGCAAAATCCAACCCTCATTTCTGATTTAAAAAAGAAACTCTCAGAACACTAGGAATGGAAAGGGACTTCCTTAGCTGGATAAGGGCATTTATGAATACAGTAAACTAACATCATGCTTAGTGGTGAAAGTCTGAATACTTCCTCCCTATGATTTGGGTGAGGTAAGGATGTATGCTCTCATCAATTCCACTCGACATTGCACTAGAACTTCTAGGCATTGCAATAAGGCACAATAGATAGATAAACAGCATATTCATTGAAACTATAATAGAAAAATTAAAAATTTGGGCTTCATCAAAATTATAAATTTTGCTTCTTCAAAAGATACAGTTAGAAAAAGAAGCCTCAGACTAAAAGAAAATATTTGCAAAATGTGTGTGTGACAAAATATTTATACCTAGAAAATAAAAAGAACTTTTACTTTATAATAACAAGACAAACAACCCAATTTTAAAAGTTGGCAAAAGATTTAAACACACACTTTCTATAAAAAGATATGTAGTTGGCAATTAATATGAAAACATGTCAGCCTCATTAGTCATTAGGGAAATGCAAATTAAAACTATAATGAGATACCATTACACACCACACACCCATTGATGAAAATAAAAATACCATACTAAAGATGTGGAAGAAATGAAAGTCTTACACACTGCTGGCACGAATGTAAAATGAAAAACACTTTGGCAGTTTCTTAAAATACACCTACTATAAAATCCAGCCATTCCACTCGTAGGTATTTACCCAAGAGAAAAGAAAATGTATATTTACACAATGATTTGTACACAAATGTTCGTATCACCTTTGTAAAAAATTGGAAACAGGCTAAATGTTCAACAACAGGTAAATGGATAAACAAATTGTGGGGTGCCCACACAATTGAATACTCCTCAGCAATAAGAAGGAATGAACTATCTAGGCATATAACAATATGGATGAATCTTAAAGTATTTATGCTGAGTTAAAGAAAACAGTAAAAAAAACCCACACAGCATATGATTTCATTATATAAAAATCCTAAAAATTACATGCCAGATCTTTAATGACAGCAGATAAATTTTTGCCCATAGTGGGGCCAGGGGCATTAGAAAACTTTTGGGAGTGATGGATATGTTTAATGCTCTTGATTTCAGTGGTAGATTCCCAGGCGTGGATATACATTTGTCAAAGCTCATCAAATCATGCACTTTAAATATGTGCACATTATATTATGTTAATTATACTTAAATAAAGCTGTAAAAAACATTGGTTTTGCAGAAAATTTTGTGAAGAAAAAGAGAGGGAATGATAGAAGTCAAACTAAGTAGGTAGGTGTAAATAGTTTTTTTTTTACCTTTTTAATTACCAAGGGATTCTCACTGGAAGTTTTGAAGCACTCCTTGATTTTTCTACAGGGCTCTGAAATGATATTGAGGAAAAATATATTTAGATGAAACAACAACAAAAAAATCTATCACTTGCCATATACAGCATCAGTTGCTGAAATAGATGAGAGTACACCTGAATTTTAATTAAGGGCAACTGAGGACCTGTTTATAAACATTAGAGAATCTGCAGGTAGAATTATTCTATAATAACATAATAAAAGCATATTTATATTACAAAACTAATTCCATGCCTGGGAAGATGATATAAAGAAATACTGCAACAGCTTCTTGGTCTAGGTAAACTGATTTTTAAAAGTACATATTTCAGTGTCAGAAATGTTTTTCTCTGTTTCCTACCCGTATAACTTTCACTTTCTCTAATTAAAGACAGTGCATACATGTGATCTTTTTCCTGTAGACAGAAAGTGAAGTGGTGTGCTGCATTATTATTACATTATTTTATTTCCTGTTTCATCAGTCTCTTAACCCCGCCTATTTCATATAGTCATCTAACTAAATCTCTCTAAATTACCTAAAACCACTTAAACATTTGCTTAATTTTCTTTTGCATTAATTTAAAGGTATATTCTGTGTAAGCAATGCTATCTTTTTTACTGAAGCCATAGTTAACAATTTTTTTTAAAGATAAAAAGATTTTACGTATATACACAATAATTGAATTCATTACTTAGAGTAGGGAGAACAAAGTTAATAAGTGTGAGTCTATTGTTAGTGCCTTCTTGTGGCAAACAGAAACCTGTCTAGCTATTTTAAGCGAAAATGTAAATGATACAGGGAATTAGTTGTTTTGTAACAACTTTGGAAGAGCCAGAGCAGTGAGCTCTGGTCTTGATCCTTCATAAATCATTTCAAGAACAACACCTTGCACCTGGCCCACCAAGTGGGGCACAGTCTTTATCACAATCGGGAGGAAGGGGAGTCAGGAGGTCATTGCCACTTCAATTTGCTGTCATAACATCCATGAGGCTAAAAATTAGGTACTGGATTGCGACTGCAATCAGAAAGCCACCATATCTGCTGACTTTGCTTTATGACACCTATAAATACAGAATTTGAACACTGGGATGTTGTAGCAACAAACAAACACCTCATGTCTCCAGTTATGATAGCAGACATCAACCAAAAAGATGACTTTAGTCCCACATCTGTGATATAAAGTTTACCAGATGCCAACAGCTAATTCCCATCAAGGGACTCTTGCAAATGTAATTTTTAAGTTTCTACATTTCACAATATAAGACACACCAGAAGGAAGGTAAATAAGTGGTCTTTGATTCTTCATTGCTAGTGGAAAGGAAAGAAGAGGAACTCTCTAGAAGGCGAAGAATTACCAAATGAGAAGACCTTAGAATGGGATCATGGAGTAAGTACTCTATTAATAATCCCTCTTATTGTTACCTTTTGAATAACATATATTTTACCATATTATGCCAAAATAATTTTCATATGCTCTGAAACTTTTAGTAACATCATAGAATTGTACAGGGTAGGAGAAAGAGAACTGGATATAATTTCTAACATCCAGAATTCTTTCCTTTTTACCTTGATTTTTACATTTTGTCATACTGTGCTTTTTTTGTATTAGTTTAAGATGTATGACATGATTTGATATATGTATATATTGTGAAATGATTATCACAATAAATTTAGTTAACATCCATAATCTCACATAGTTACAAATTTTTTTCTTACGATGAGAAATTTTAAGATCCACACTCAATTTTCAAATACACAATACATAATAACTATAGCCATTATGCTGTATTTTTTAATCCCTCTTTATTTTACTTCAGAAAACATTAATAAATGAATTAAATTGTTTACTAAAGACCAGGCGTTATGCTAGAACCTGGAGAGATACCAAGAACGGCAAGAACACAGAACCCTAACCTTAACAGTTGACCATCCAGTGGGGATATGTAAACATGCAATTCCATCCCTATTGCGTTTCCCAGGCTCATTTTTTGTCTGAAGTATTTTCCCTATCAATGTTGGCCAAACATTCATTTTTGATATATCTTAGGTATTTTTGTAGGGACTGGAGACTAGAACCACACCAAATATGTCTTGGACACAATTAATTAATTAATAATAATCTTTATTTTTGAACTACTGAATTGAGATTAGATAAGTGAAAAATTTTTTATAATGAATAACCTATTTCACAGTGAGAAAATTTCATGACTGTTATAAAAAAACCACAGCTATATTAACAATTATATAGATCCACTCCCCACTCCCCACCCCCACCCTTGATAGTTTGCAGTAGGCCTCAGGAAAGATTTCTTCAATTGAGAGGGACTCACCAGAATGAGGCCGTGATGGGGGCACTTTGACACTGTTTGGGGCTGGTGAGACTCCTCTGACTGTGCTCTCCAGGGATGCAGTGGTGGGTGGTTGACTGCATTTGGCAAATGGTACTTCATCCTTCTCTAAGTGGTTGAACTGGCCAACACCGCACAATGTTCCCAGTGAGTTCTCATCATCGTTCACAGTACAGATCGGAATGTTATTCAAACCTAGGTGAGTAAGGATAAAAAGACCAAACACGAGATTAGATTTGGGGCAGGTTTTCTTTGAATGATCAGCAATTTCTCACCCAACCAGATGTTGTTAAATATATATAAGGTGTCAGACCTCAAATTGTACGAACCAGGGCTAGTCTTTGAAAGTCAGTGTAGCAAATTATATTTGGCAATACATGCTTCCTTAAAATGTTCTGCCATCTGTTAGCCTTGAGATCAGGCCCACACCTTTGATCTTGGTCTGAGAGTCAAGTGGAATAGACCTGCCTCTATCCCACACTGACCTCTCATTTCCTAAGTTTTGATTATGAAGAGGAGATTATGTTGGTCCTCTACATGAATATCAGATTGAGATTTTTGAAAGCATTCAAGAAGTCTCAGTGTAGCAAGGTCTTTTAAAAGAGGTACTCTTCTTTTGTACTGGCAGAAGGTAAAAAGCTGGTGGAGCTAGGAATAGAAGGAAGGAAGGAAGGAAGAAAGGAAGGAAGGAAGGAAGGAAGGAAGGAAGGAAGGAAGGAAGGAAGGAAGGAAGGAAGGAAGGAAGGAAGGAAGGAAAAATGCAGTACAGAAGAATCTCCTTTCTCATGTCGGAGCCTTCTGGGTTCATTCCCTTTCCTATAACGGCTATTTGCTTTTGGCTAAAATATTGATTTATAGACAGGTTGTCCTTTTAACTTCAATAATATGTCATGTCAAATTGGATGGCTTAGGAAATGGGCAGGACATTGCCCTATGTTAATGAGCAATATAATAATATAATAGATGACTGCTTTGTTTCATAAGAAGTGGCACAGGAAGCTTCTCAAGAGTGTTTTTCATAGTTGCCCATTCTTCCTAATTTCCCTCTTGTACCACTGATCCATGCTCCTCTCATTTATCTGATCAAATCACATCCAAAAGGTCTTTGCTGAAATACACTCCATCACACTCTGTCCCCTTATGCTCTTTTATTCTTCCTATAGCATTTGTCTCCTGTCATATATGTGCACATTGCTGAGCTGAGCTGAGCTGCCCTAGAACATAAACTTCATGAAAGCATGGATTTGTCTGTTTCATTTGTTGCTCTATTCCCATATCTGGACTAGTGCTTGGCACAAAGAAGGTACTCTACGATTGTTAAACGAATGAATAACATAGCCAATTTACATAGCCAAATATAAAGCTTTTATTTACTCTAATACTTTGAACTTTACTGATAGTAACTGGTTCCAAATAGAAATGAAAATAAAATTTTAAAGACAGTACCACATCTTATCACTTTATCTTAAACACTCAGGTTAGTGATTGGCCCAGGTGTTTCGTGAAAAATTGCTTATCAAATGAATTATATAAAACATAACACAGAGACAAATAAATGGAAAAATCTCTATTTTCTCTGCTACCTCCTTTAATTAGTAAAAGGTGCGTGTGTGTCTGTGTCTGTGTCTGTGTGTGTCTGTGTGTGTTGGAGGGCTTTTTTCCTCCATCTCTACTTTTTTACAGCTTTATTTTCTTTATTCATTCACACCTTTTAATATATAAATGGATCTATATCATTTCTATATCTCTATATCTCTATATCATCTATATCTATGTCTATATCTATATCTATATCTATCTATATCATCTATACATCTGAACATAAGTAGTAAGAAAAATTCAGATTATATCTATCCAAGACTTAGGAAAACAATTATATAAAAATCTGTGAAAGGTCAAATGGAATGGCATTTATGCAGTTTCAGAGTCAATATTAACTGATTTAAAGTTAATATGGGACAATATTAACTGATTTAAAGTTAGTCCAGCAGTGAAGGAGGTTAGCGACAATCTTGGTGGGTATTTTGTTAACTTCCTTGAATATACAGGAGAATTACGTCGTGGAATCATGGGTCCAAGAAAGACAAGCTCTTCCTATAAGGCATCAAGTTTCTGTGCCATAGTGATTATAAACAAGGGCTCACCTTGTGGGAGAGTGCCAAGTAAAGATTCAAATCTCACATCCCTGCCTAATTCTTTGATATGTAACTTTGGTTTGATAAAAAAGTAACTCTAATTTTGTTTTTGGTCCAGTATAATTGGTCTCTTTCCTTGATGAGTGTCCTTTAACATTAGGAAGGTTTCCAATTAAAGATAGAATTGGTAATAAGAAAAATGTATAGTATTCTTATTCATGGGTTAAGTTTAGTAAAACCATTGCACGTGTGTCTTTAAATATATATAACATTTAAGCTAATTTGGCATATTAGACTATCTAACAAATTAGCTTTACATTTATAGCTTAAAATCTATATAAGAAAATGATTTTACATTTCTGGTTTTAAATAGAGAAGTATAAAAATATTAAGTTGGTAACAATAAAGAAAGATTTTAAATAATATATTTGTCTATATTTATAAGTTTAATTTATTTAATTTACAGGAGTTGTTTACAGCTTGGTGAGTATTTGCTTGTTAAGGATGTAAAAGATTTAAAAAGAAATTAAATATATTTAATGAGTAATTGACATTTAAAGTTTTTAAGGCATTTATTAACTAAGTTTAATGGGACCAAATATTAATCAAAGATTCCCTTGATTGCTAAAATTTACTAGATTTATACATCAAATAATAAAATTTATAAGTTAAATTTTAAAAGTTAAAACAAAAAGTATTGGCATTCTTAATTTAAAAATTAATTTAAAGATAAATAATTGCAAATAATCTTTGTGTACAAAATCTTCCATCAAGAATACCAAATACTTAATATTAGCATAGTTAGTGCTATAAAAGTATTAGTATTCCATTTCTATTCTCTACCCCAGGCCAATGCTGACCCAGCTTCTATAGACCAACAAGGAAGGAAGGGCGTGTGGTCTGTCTTCCCCTCACCTTGCTCTTTCACCCTTCCTCCTCCACTCACTGCTTCTAGCTCTTCCAGAGTTGGTGTGAAGGACAGAAGAGCGGTAAAGGGAACACAAAGTCTTATTTGCTTAACAGTGTTTTAATTTAGTGTTGAGGCATCTGTGAGACAGAAAAGAAATGCTCACTTTTCCTCTCATGAGGTACTTTCGTGGGTTCTTTGGAGAGCCCTAGCTGAGGAGCTCTCTGACCCCGTTCACTGTCATGGATAATGTGCCTACCAGAGAGTCACTAACATCTCTTCCTTCTCCCCTTGACCCCAAGAGAAATGTCATCCAGCCTCTTTTGGCTGGAGTTGTTTTGTTATAGCAGTTAATCCTCTTGGGCTGGGTCCTTTCAAGACAATTCTAGGCCAGCTGCCTCCTGAGTGTCCACTTTAGCTCCCAGGAAACAAAACCCCTTGTCCAGTTTTCTGTGGGAAAACAATTCTAGTCTTTGTGCCACCGACACAGGCAGTTTCAGCCAGCTCTTGTCTTTAGATTTTAGAGAGTCAGACACTATTCTCTATTTCCTCCATAGCCTAAAAGACAAAGGACAGGCTCACCCCAAGAATAGCCTCCCCATATTACACTGCAGAAAGGTTGTAGAGCAGAGGCGAGCATCTAACTAGCCAGTGAGATCTCAGTGATACCTCGTTCTCTATATGATGTTCTCCAGAAAGCTTTGCAGGTATAGGTAAAGGCAGCTACTACTTACTGGCATGGAGGGGAAGTACACAGCACCTCAATGACTCTTTTCAAAGAAATCCTCACTATTTTCTTTCTATGAACCTTTACTCTTCTCTAAAGTAAGAGAGGAGCCTGGAGGTAGGCAATGGCTACCAAGGCAGGGCCAGTTTTGTTTTTGTTTTTGTTTTTTGTTTCCACCTCTTAGCAAGTCATGCATAGATGATCTCACAATTTGGCTTTAACAAAAATTCTGAAATAAGAAAAGCCTCATTTAATCTCATGACTAAATATGCTTTGAACTACACAGTAGTGATACTCAAACTTCTTTGGCTACTGTGCCCTTTGTTCAAACACATTTTATTCCACCTTTGTCTCCTACCTGGATATCCAGAACTCTTAGGAATACCGCTTGAAAACCTCTGCTCAGTAAATGTAAGATTTTAATATAATCTCTTAATGTCTATAAATTCAGAGTTTTCCTAATCTATGTAATGGAGTTTGTTGAGATCACTAGTTTGTAAATTAAGTGGAAAATGTTATCTTATATATGCGTTGATCTTTCTATGAATGACTCCATATACTGTTACCACTTTCTTTAAAATTATTTCTCTCCATTTTCAGAGACAACATTTTTCTGGTTGCAACTAAGCATCTCTGCCATTTCTTATCTGTTTCTCATTGAGTTCTCTGTGTCTGTCCATCCCTGGTGTTTTACAGAGTTCTGTTGGAGTTTCTTTAATCTATATGTTCCTGATTTTCCAAACCTATTTTATAGCCCCATCCAATCCATAGGCTCCAAGTCTTTATATCCATTTATCTACTTGGCCATTTCCTCCTGAATTTTTCTATCAGCACACCAAGTACAACATGTTTGAAACGAAGCTTATCATCTTATCTCCCATCCTCCTGTGTATGCTTAAGACTAATTGGTTGGTGCACTATCCACCCAGTCAGCCACCTAAAAACCTAATAGTAATTCTAGACTTCTTACTCTTTTTCATCATTCCCAGCCTCTAAATCCAATAATTGTCCAAGTTCTGCTTATTTTTAATATTTATCATGCATATTTCTCAATCAAAATTTCTGTGAAATGCATTCCTGACACCCCCTTAGTGAACATTTGGATGTTGGTAAAATGAATTATTAGAATGATTTTGGGGGAAAAAAACCATTGAAACTATTTGTAGTGTCCTTGTGCTGAGTATAGGTTCAAAGCACGTGTTGACTTTTAACATAGCTGTTAATAGCCAAAATAAAGCAGCTGGCTTCTCTTCTCTTTTTCATTTCAATTCCAGTTACCAAGCTTTCTAGAATTAGCAGGTATATCCTTGAAAGATTTCCTAAGAAACTTTTCTATTCATTTGAACATATTTCTATGTGAACATATATTACTATGAGTGAGGCTTGTGACAGGCACTGCAGGGGATTTGAAGACATCGAAGTCGGTCCTTTGCCTGTGAACAGTTTTATATTGCATTATAGCTATAATTCAAGGGAAAAAGTGAAATAAAAATAAAAAATAAAATATAGAAGAGATATATGTCAAGTACTTTCAAGTATTTGAAGTCAGAAAAAAAATATTCTCATCTTAGTAGTATTTGCCTTCATAGGAAAAAAAAAAAAGTTCTAACTAAAATGCAATGTTTGTCTCATGTGGGTTTTGAAAATTTCTGTCCTCAGATTTTGCCAAGACAATAGGCCATTTGTGACTTCTTTATTTTAACATCTGTTTGCTTTCCTTTGGCCTTCATTTTTCTCGTCTCCTTTAAGAATTTGTCTTTGATCGTCACTCAGTCAGCTATTCTCCTTGAATCTTGTTTATCTCACAACCCTCCGCTTGTTCTCTCTGTGCTGCTCATCTGGGCTTTCCTCTTGCTCTACCCCATATTTTGGTCTGCTCTTCTCTCTGTCCTGGCCCATCCCCCTCATCCCTTCTCACTTGGATGACCGAATCAAGTCTTTTAACCGATTCCACAACCGCCAGTGAGGCTTGCTTCTCTTCCACTTTCTACGATACAGATAAAAATGATTTTTTGAATGAAATTACTTGCACAAAGACACACAACTACTAGATGGCTGAGGTAGAATGTAAATCCTATTTAAAATCTGTCAGTGGCTCTACATTTTTATCTGGATGTAATTTAAACTCCATTCTTTCCTTCCACAAGAATTTGGCACCTCCCCTGTGGCAGCCACTCCTTGGGAAATCAAAATGAGTAGTGAGCAAAACAAATACATCTCCTACGTCCAAGGAGCTCACAGTTTAGTGGAAGATACTTGATATTAATCTAATAAAAAATATTTAGTCATAAGCTACAATAATTGCTGTAGTGGATGCTGTGATGTACCTACCACGTACCTAGATTATGCCTTCAGGACCAAAGCAGCCATCTGCCACCTGCCAGGTGTGTCAGCTACTGATGGCTCATGCTGAGTCCCTTTCTGAGAATTGCACTCAGCTGAAGGGAGCTCCCATGCACAAGGGGAGCTTGAGCGATGAGTGGTTGATGGAGTTACAAAGGCTTGACCCCTCTGCCTCCAGTTGAGACACCTCTCCAGAGCCATCCACTGATCCCTGTGGGACTGACTGAGGCCTCTATTGTATCTGCATCACAGTTCAACCTTTACCTAACCCTGCTCCCCTTGCCTTATACATGTTGTTCCCAAGAGCACTCCCCAGTAAACTTCCTTCATGCAAATCTCCTTCCCAGTTCTATTTCCAGAGAACCTGATCTAAGACAAATGTTCTAACAGAAAATATAGGGCACTATGAGAATATTCCATAAAGAAATCTAATTTAGATTGAAGGTGTCGAGCCTGGAATGTCTCTTTTAAGTAATATTTATACTAACACCCCAAAAATGAAGAACAGCAAATAATGAGGGAAAGGGCTCTATGCCTAAACAGTATGAATGAAAATCCATAAGTTAATTTTCACATTCTAGGAACTTAGAAAAGACCAGTGTGGGATATATATAATGAGAGGCTGGGAGGGTATTGTTATGAGATGAGTCATAGGAGGCAGAGGCCACATCATAGAGAACATTTTAGCCTATGTCAACATAAACAGTGTTATCCCAAGTGCATAGGAAGCCTCTGAAGGGTTTTAGGTAGGATATTTAAACAGTTAAGTTTACATTTTAATGTGATCTTTCCGGCTGTTCTATGGAAAATAGATTAGATGAAGGTAAAGGTGGAAGTAGAGCAGTTAGGAGTCTACAAACTGCAAAAGTAGTCCTCATAGCACGAGATAATAGTGACCTGGAAAGGAGCTGTAACAGTGGCCATGGAGAGAAGTAGCTTAATTTACAAAATAGAAGAAAAAAATTGACAAGATCGAATGAAATACTGAAAGGGAAAGGAAGAAGAGGGAGGAGTTAAAGAAAAGCACCAAATTTATCGTACTATTTACTAGTTAGGATAGACTAGTTTCAAGAAAGATTAAGAGCTCAGTTTCAAATAACATAATTCAAGGTGCCCATGAAGCATCCAATGCCTCACATATAGGTCAAGTAGACAGTAGAATATAGAGGTCTAAATTTTCAAAGAGGAGACTGAGTCTAAGATACACATTTGAAAATATTTGCCCTA
>NW_011888848.1:8318520-8321662 GCF_000151845.1 Pteropus vampyrus
CTGGAGAACCTTTGGCATATTGTCATTTGCAATATTCAGTAATGTTTAATGGTGTTCCCTCAATCACTCAGCAATCATTTATTAGACACCTACAGTGAAATGGGCCAAAAGGATGAAAGGTAATGTTATGGCTTTTGGGGAATTCACAATCATTTGGAAAATAAAATTTCTAGAATAGGAACATAGGAAAGAGTTATTTAAACTTTCTTAAAGATGGCATACTAGTCTTGGAATTAATTGAATTTTATTCTGCTGTTTGTTGTATATTTCCTGTCTTACATGGAAATTGCATTCATCACAGCCGTATTATAAAATATACATTTTATTTCTAACCATGACAGGTTAGAATAATTTACAAAAAAATCTATAAATTATTCTGGTCAGAATAATTTGCAATATCAAAATATTGCCATATTTTAGAATCTGACCTCAAGAATTTGTTGGAGCAGATAATTTTAGTTCATTGACTATCTTTTTAAACCAGAGCAATCTGTATTTAAATTTTTCATGGTATATATTCAGTGTATGGTATATTAATTATCAGCCCTGTTGCTACAAAACATCTGATTTTCTTAAGTTCTAAAATTATTTTAGGCTGGAATATTGGAATAAAACATCTGATTTTCTTAAGTTCTAAAATTATTTTAGGCTGGAATATTGGAATAAAACTATTCCAATATTCAGAAAATACTATTATCTAACAATAAAAAATATTTCTTTACTGTTACTTATGAATAATGAGAAAGAAGTTTTAACTTCATGAAAATCAAACCTTAGACTTACTCATTTTTCTTTCTGTGTGGAACCTTTTATACGATCAGGTCAGTAAGTTCATTTTTATCTATATTGGGGGAGAAAGGGTACCATAGGCAGTTTGGAGAGTGAAAAGGATGCTAAACTGGAATTAAAAAGTGGGATACATGTCCCAGCTTTGCCATTAATGACCAAAGTGGCCATGGTTAAATTACTTTATTTCCTAGATTTTGGCTTACTCATCTAAAATCTGTAAGTCATTACATATCCACTGGAATATTCAACTATTCTACTATGTGTGTCTTCCTCGTATTAATTCTTTTAGGTTAATTTGAAGGATAGTGATATACTTTAAATTCTGGTATAAAAGGTCAACAAGCAAAAAACGCAGCAAATTCTCATGAAAATCACAGTGCAGTCTGAAATTCATCTTGCTCTTATATTTCAAAAGGTGCTATAGTGCTTACTCTTAGATTACAGAAAATTTAATAATCTGATTTTAAGTTTTTTATCATTTTTATTGGAAGTTTCAAAATAATGTTAAAAAATAAAGGCAATATATAAATATTTTATCCATATTTATCATTAAAAATTTTATAAAATCCACAATATACATTATGTATTATTGAGAGTCTTATTTAAACTTAATTTTTTAGAAGTGAAGTAAATGAATAACTAAGGAGAAAGCTGTACTTTGATTTATTATAGCAAGTCATCTAACAATAATAAACTAAAACTACCTTAAACCTGAGGAAGAGCAAAACTATGTCTTTCTCTGCAAAAGAAACTGCTAAAAGAATGAAAATACAAGCTATAGACTGGGAGAAAATATTTGAGAAACATATATTTGATAAAGGACTTGTATCCAAAATATGCAAAGAACATTTAAAACTCAATGGTAAGAAAACAAATAGCCCAATTGAAAACTCGGCAAAAGATCTGAACAGACAACTCATTAAAGAATATCATCATATAGCAATTGAGCACGCATGTGAAAAGATATTATTCAACATCATTTGTCATTAGGAAATAACAAATTAAAACAACAATGAAATACCATCATGCACCTATTAGTATGGCTAAAATCCAAAACACTGATGACACCAAGTGCTGACAAGAATGTGGAGCAACTGGAATTCTCATTCATTTTATGGGAATGCAAAATGGTACAGCTACTTTGGAAGGCAGATTGACAGTTTCTTACCAAGCAAAACATAGTCTAGCAATCATGCTCCTAGGTGTTTACTCAAAAGAGTTGAAGACTTATGTTCGCGCTGAAACCTACACATGAATGTTTATTCATAATTGCCAAAAATTGAAAGCAACCAAAGTGTCCTTCAATAGTGAATAGATAAATAAATTGTGGTACGTCATACAATGGAACACTCTTCAGTGCTAAAAAGAAATGATCTATCAAGCCATGGAAAGACATGGAGGAACCTTAAATGAATACTGCTAAGTGAAAGAAGCCATTTGAAAAGGCTATATACTGTACAATTCCAACTGTATGGCATTTTGGGAAAAGCAAAACAATGGAGACAATAAAAAGAACAGGAGTTCCAAAGGGAAATGGGGGAGTAATGAATAGTTGGAGCACAGGGGATTTTTATGGCAGTGAAACTTACCTCCTATACTGTTCTATGTTGTAATAGTGGACACATGACAATAGTCGTTTACAGAACAAAGCAAATTGAACTCTAGTGAAAACTATGGACTTTAGTTAATAATAATATACAATATTGGCTCATTAATTGTAACAAACGTACCACAATGATGCAAGATGTTAATAATAGGCAAAAGTGGGCAGGGGGAGATATGGAACTCTCTGCTCAGTTTTTCTGTAAGTTTAAAAACCATTCTAAAAAATAAATTTTATTAATTTTTTAAAAATCTACCTCAAGCCTGAAGAAAAGCAAAACTATTTTAGTTACTATTAATTATGACCTACATCTTCTCTTTCACCTGTTGCCTATACCAATTTCTACACTTGAATTGACTAATAAGCTATTGCCTAGTGATTTTCATGAATTGGTTTGTAATAATATCTCTGTTAAGATTTCTCTTTATACCAAACATTAATTTTGGACTACAACTTTTTAAGACAAACTGGGAAAAAATTGATGAAATATTCATTCTCATATAAAAGGGTAGATTTTTTTCCCCCAAAGATAAGAGAAACATGAAAAGAATGTATTATTAAAATAAGAACTTAATAGAAATGGAGATCAGGAAATAAATACTCTACTTGTTGATAAATATCATCTTTATTAGAAAATCAGAAATCTCATTTATTTTGTAATGAAGTCACTAAAAATCTTCCTAAACCAATATTAGAGAAACTCATCAATGCAAAACCACTCAATGTATATCATGGATTGATTGGGAGATA
>NW_011888848.1:8321712-8340020 GCF_000151845.1 Pteropus vampyrus
GTTTTTTATCATTTTTATTGGAAGTTTCAAAATAATGTTAAAAAATAAAGGCAATATATAAATATTTTATCCATATTTATCATTAAAAATTTTATAAAATCCACAATATACATTATGTATTATTGAGAGTCTTATTTAAACTTAATTTTTTAGAAGTGAAGTAAATGAATAACTAAGGAGAAAGCTGTACTTTGATTTATTATAGCAAGTCATCTAACAATAATAAACTAAAACTACCTTAAACCTGAGGAAGAGCAAAACTATGTCTTTCTCTGCAAAAGAAACTGCTAAAAGAATGAAAATACAAGCTATAGACTGGGAGAAAATATTTGAGAAACATATATTTGATAAAGGACTTGTATCCAAAATATGCAAAGAACATTTAAAACTCAATGGTAAGAAAACAAATAGCCCAATTGAAAACTCGGCAAAAGATCTGAACAGACAACTCATTAAAGAATATCATCATATAGCAATTGAGCACGCATGTGAAAAGATATTATTCAACATCATTTGTCATTAGGAAATAACAAATTAAAACAACAATGAAATACCATCATGCACCTATTAGTATGGCTAAAATCCAAAACACTGATGACACCAAGTGCTGACAAGAATGTGGAGCAACTGGAATTCTCATTCATTTTATGGGAATGCAAAATGGTACAGCTACTTTGGAAGGCAGATTGACAGTTTCTTACCAAGCAAAACATAGTCTAGCAATCATGCTCCTAGGTGTTTACTCAAAAGAGTTGAAGACTTATGTTCGCGCTGAAACCTACACATGAATGTTTATTCATAATTGCCAAAAATTGAAAGCAACCAAAGTGTCCTTCAATAGTGAATAGATAAATAAATTGTGGTACGTCATACAATGGAACACTCTTCAGTGCTAAAAAGAAATGATCTATCAAGCCATGGAAAGACATGGAGGAACCTTAAATGAATACTGCTAAGTGAAAGAAGCCATTTGAAAAGGCTATATACTGTACAATTCCAACTGTATGGCATTTTGGGAAAAGCAAAACAATGGAGACAATAAAAAGAACAGGAGTTCCAAAGGGAAATGGGGGAGTAATGAATAGTTGGAGCACAGGGGATTTTTATGGCAGTGAAACTTACCTCCTATACTGTTCTATGTTGTAATAGTGGACACATGACAATAGTCGTTTACAGAACAAAGCAAATTGAACTCTAGTGAAAACTATGGACTTTAGTTAATAATAATATACAATATTGGCTCATTAATTGTAACAAACGTACCACAATGATGCAAGATGTTAATAATAGGCAAAAGTGGGCAGGGGGAGATATGGAACTCTCTGCTCAGTTTTTCTGTAAGTTTAAAAACCATTCTAAAAAATAAATTTTATTAATTTTTTAAAAATCTACCTCAAGCCTGAAGAAAAGCAAAACTATTTTAGTTACTATTAATTATGACCTACATCTTCTCTTTCACCTGTTGCCTATACCAATTTCTACACTTGAATTGACTAATAAGTTATTGCCTAGTGATTTTCATGAATTGGTTTGTAATAATATCTCTGTTAAGATTTCTCTTTATACCAAACATTAATTTTGGACTACAACTTTTTAAGACAAACTGGGAAAAAATTGATGAAATATTCATTCTCATATAAAAGGGTAGATTTTTTTCCCCCAAAGATAAGAGAAACATGAAAAGAATGTATTATTAAAATAAGAACTTAATAGAAATGGAGATCAGGAAATAAATACTCTACTTGTTGATAAATATCATCTTTATTAGAAAATCAGAAATCTCATTTATTTTGTAATGAAGTCACTAAAAATCTTCCTAAACCAATATTAGAGAAACTCATCAATGCAAAACCACTCAATGTATATCATGGATTGATTGGGAGATAAAATCAGTTATAGTTACTTCTACAAATGTGCCATGGATTATTTACTGTGGCCCAAATACGAATAAATAATAGGTGTATTTAAAAAACACACACACACTTCTTTCCAGCATTTTAGCTTAATAGGTATTTGCAGTATAATACAGAGGAGCAGTTCTCAGCTTATTTTTCTCATGACACAAATGACAGATGATGTTCACATGAAAAACACATTCCCATCACATGTCCAAATTTTAAAGAATGTACCCCCAAATTGTGGAGAAAGAAAGTATCGAAAAAGTTTTTATCAGTACGGCTATGACGTATCAGTAACTATTGCTCAGAAGAGCTGTATCAGCAGATTCTGATCTGTCTTTCCAATCAGATAAGCAACTGGCATCGCAACGAATGCCAGAGATACTGTTAGAGAATTACTCTTCCTAGTATTAATAATTCCTTTTTTAAAACTAAACAATTTGCAAATATGAACGTTTTAGTTGTTATTAGTAAATGAATATCTAGAGTGTCAGCTCACTATCTGCGTGTTGCAAAAGTTCGGCTGAGACCTCCTGACTTAGAGGATACACCCAAAAGATTTGTCGAATGAAAATAACTGAGTTCCATTTATAATTCTATCTTAATTATGATGCTAACACTCTGTTTTCACTCTGAAGAGGAAAAGAAAACGCTGTGTAGAGGCAACTCTGTGGAAAAATCTAATTAAAATTACCATTCGCCATTCAGGGAATTGTGTAAGTACGTTTGGGAGCAATATTTCCCGTCCTATAGCCTCTTTATTTTATCTCTATATTAGTAAATTATTGAATTTCATTTAGGCTACTTGACACAAAGTCCTCAGAATAGGAGGGTTTAAACACATTATTAATCCATCTAGTCCTAATTCTAACCATTGTTATTAGAAAATACTGTACAAATCTTTATTAGATATTAATATTCTAGGTTCAAAATAGCATATATATAAACCTTATGCTTATAAAAGAAGAATAGTATGTCTGATCAATGAACATCTAAAAGTTACTATGAATTCCCAGGGAAGTAAAGATTATTATTTACGTGATGAAGGCTGAACTATTTTGCATTTGCAGATCCCCTAGCCTAGCATGCATGCCGGTCAGATCTTCCCATGGCTTCATCCCTCACTTCTTTCATTGCTCTGTCTAAACGAGACTTTCTCCAAAAGGCTTCTTTACCTTTCTCTAAGGTGGTTCCCACCTTCATCTTTTTTTTTTTTTTTTTACATTCCTGTGTTTACTTTCAGGCATTGCGCAAGCAGGCAATGATCTAATTCAAGTTTCCATAGTATATGCTCAATACATATTTATTAAATAAAGTAAAATGTTTCCCACAGAATAAATGTCTTTATCCCACAAACTTCGCATCTTTTATTTGTATGATCTCCTCAAGAAATAGGTGATTTACTTTAAAAAATAATACCCCGTTTTCTCAAAACAAACTTATTTGGCTTTTATGTAGTCTTAAAAAGAAGACGAACTTAAGGTTCCTTAACTAAATCATACCTAAAATTTTTGAAAATTATTTTAATGGTGAATTTAAAATTGTACCTGAGGACAGTTTTAAAACATCATCTGGTTGACAGGAACTCAAGGTTGTTCATACCCTAAAAGTCTCCAAATGGGTCTGTACCGAGTTGTCCTTGATTTCCTTAAATCTTTGCACTCGAGATGGGAGTGTTTAGGTGGCAGAGACAGCCTAATGTCTACTGCTTCCAAAAGAATATGGCTGTCTCTCTCCAGTTTCTCCCACTCTTGCTCCAAGGATCCTATGTGGCTCCCTGGTTGTTAAGATACACTACATAGCTTAGCAACATGATAACATTCCTTAGAGAAATAAAAGTTCCAGAACTTCTCCACTTGTCATTCTTCTCAGAGTTCCATTTACCCACAGCTTGACAAAACCGTGTGGCAGCAGTGACTTTTCTTAGCTTTTGACGTGTAATAGAGTTGAATCAAGTGCAAGAGAAAGAGAAGAGAAAAGGAAGAGCAATTTTAATCATATGGATCATTCTCCCCACAATTCTCCTTAAAGAACACACACCATGCAGATGTAATCTCACTTAGCTCCTTTAAAACCTGTAGCAAGAAAGTGTAAATGAATTTAAAAATATCCCAATCAGCCTGTTCCAGCAGTTAAGATGTCTGTGCTAATGACTTGTTCAAGAGCTTTGAAAAAAAAAATGAAATGTTAATTAAAAATCATAAGGAAACATTAAGTAACACAGCTAAAGTCATAAAATTGCCTGTGAAAAGTGAAGATAGATTCATACATAGTAATCTCATATATGCGCATACACATATATAGTACATATACATATGTTGCTGTCAGCTCTCAGGATTATATACACTGGTGTTTCCCAATATTTTTCTTTTCAGATCATACCTGTTAATGATTTCTGAACTACAGTCTCTAATAGCCATGTCTTCTGAAGGGCAAATATTAATTTTAAACAATTCAAGGGCAAAGCCTCATTTAGTCTACTTTCTTGACTGGCCCCAAGAATTAAAGGCTCAACATCTCTGCATGCCTATAAACCATTCAGGACCTGAGCCATACTACTTTACTGTATTTTAGGGGGATTTAAAGGATTTTCTAAGACAATTTTGGCATTTCGGCATTACACTTTGATTCAGTTAGGAATTTGCTTTACACAGCTAGTAAGAGATTTACTTCTCCCTCACATCTCACATAGAAGAGTTCAACAGTCCAGGACTGGTATGAAAGCTCCATGGTGTCATTATGGGCCTAGACTTTTTCCACTTTTTAGTTGCATCTTCCTTAATATATAGCTTCCCTTCTTAAAGTTATCTCTTGTCCATGATGATTCTTGAAGTTCCAGTCATCCAAATGGCTACTATATTTCCAGACATCAAATCCACAGACCAGGCAGAAAACAAGAGGAAATGGGAGTAAGGCAGACAAGGGCACATGCTGGCTGTGTGCTCCCTCCACAAAACCATTTCCATGAGTCCCAGGCAATAATCTAGATTCACTGATCACTTCTAGTGGCAAAGTGGGGATAAAATAATGTAGCTTTTCATGGTGGGGTGGGGGAGTGGTGTTAGTTACTGACCAAAGTGGGAGAAAATGTATATTGGGTTATAAACAGCAATCTCTACCACAGATCCTGACATTCATACCTAACCTCTGTGTGAAAGATAGCTTCACTCTATGTGATTGTACCTTTCCTTTGAGAGGGCTGAGGCCATTATAGGGAGATATACCTCTGGCTATATAACTATGGTTCTGTTGTATTTCCTCTATGGAGACCTATGGGGACCTTTCTTGTCTCATTAAGAGAAAATAGTGATACAACTGGTTTGTTTGGGCTCAGTTTGCAATAATTCTGTCAGAACCAAGGGACAGAGGTTGCTCCGCTGTGCTGCTCAGGGCAGCACATAGATCCTTGTTGCCTTGGTAATGAACAGACTACCAGTCCAAAACACTCTATTTTTTTCAGCAAAGATAGAAAATAAACAGAGAGATTTCTTAGAATATGTGCATAAATTTATGAATGGTGATTAGTGATAACCAGGACACTCCGCAGATTGTTCATTGTCCACAGACATTTTGAGTATTGTATGGACTGAACTGTGTCCTCCAAAATCTATATGTTGAAGCCCCAACTCCCAGTGGGACTGTTTTTGGAGACAGGACCTTTAAGGAGGTAATTCATGTTAAATGAGGTCATAAAGGTAGGTCCTAATATGATAGGATTATAAGATGTCCTTATAAGAAGAGAAGAAGATACCTGAGCTCGCTTTCTCTCTCTCCAAGCACAGACAGAAGAAAGGCCATGTAATGACACATCAACGAGATGTGTATCTCTGAGCGAAGAAGAGAGGTCTCACCAGAAACCAGCCCTGCCAACACCTTGACCTTAGGCTTCCAGCTCCAGAATTGTGAAAAAATTAAATTCTGTTATTCAAACTACCCAATCTGTGGGATTCTGTTATGGCAGCCTGGCAGATTAATACAAGTGTGAATATGCAGGACACTATCTTAGGTCCATTTTTGTCATGTATAAGCAATGTGGCTGGGATCTTGGAGCTGTGAGCCAATTAAGCCTGTTCATTCTTATCCTTATTTGGCATTTACTGTAAAAATGCCACTAGTGTCTAATTAATATATAAGAAGGCAGTGTAAATAATTTATGAAAGGCAAACATGCTAATTTAAAACAATGTAAGAATAAAATGTGGTGGTGTCTTGCCCACCCTATACTCTGTTCTGTCCATTTTGGAAGCATATGATTCAGTCCTGAATTTGCAACAAAAATCTGCAATCACTGAAAATAGTGCTCTGTGATCTCCAGAGCACAACAAAAGTACTGATGTAAGTGTAATAAAAAGAATTCTACATTGACCTCCAAGGCCTCCTCCCCACTGATGCACACATCTGTATAATCCCCTTCCCTTGATTATAGATACACCTGTGAATGTGATGGATGCCACTCCTGTGATTAGGTTACATTCTATAACAAAAATGAGAGATTTTTGCAGGTATAATTAAAATCCCTAATCAGAATGACTGAAGTCATCAGAGTCTGTTTATCAAAAGGAGATTATTTGGGGGCAGGTCTGACCTAATTAGGTGAGCCCTTTAAAAGAAGATTTAGGCTTTCCCCAAGATCAGATTAGCTCCCCTGCTGACCTTAAAGAAGCAAGCTGTCCTGACTTCTACAGCTGCAAGTAAATGAATCTGCCAATAACCTCTGCTTGAAGAGGACCTCAAACTGCAGACAAGACCTCAGTTCCAGCTGGTACTTTGATTGCATGCAGCCTTACGAGACACTGATCTGAGGGCCTAGCTAAAGTTAAACCATGCCCACATGCCTGACCCATGAAAACTGTAAGGTAACAACTGTGTATTAAGTTGCTAACTAAAATGAAATTTATGAAGAATATTTATAGCCAACACTCAAACACAAAAATAATGACTATTTCTTATATCAGATTGTGATCTATTCAAGAGAGGCAGGTTGTGAATATGTACACAGGAGTCAGTCATAAAATGTATCCATGGCTTCTCACAGGTGTGCTACAGTGGGGGGCTATGTGCGTGTCCTTGGGCAACAACCCACCCAGGCTGGAATTCAGCCGGCATGCCCCGAATGGCAGTGCTGGTTGTTTACACCTATGCCTTTCCCAGTTGGTATCCGTGCCATACTAGTAGTTCAATATGTTGAATTTCATCTCTCCCTAAAGGACAATCTCTGTCTTTTCAATTTTGAGAGATTATTTAAAAGTGCCCAAACAAACCTGTCACTTGGGAGCAGTGATTACTCTGCTTAAACTTGAGATTTAAAAAGTCTCACGTGGGAGCTCGTCTGGAGAGCACTGCCGATGTAGTGGCAAGGACAGGAAGGAGAAAGGGTGGGATTTGGGCCAGCGCAGCATCGTGCAGCATTATCAGAGCTTCACAACAATTCCAAGAGCCATCACAAACTCTGTAACAATTCCAGGGCCTTTCAATTCCAACACACTATCGATAAAATTAATTTGCAAGCAGTAATGAAGGCCTGTAAGATAGAGAGGAAGCTTAGCAGAAAGCCCAGCCCATCCTACAGAATTAAACTCGAGAGAGTTAGAGATGACCGAAATAACCATCTAAGAAGGGAATAAATAGAGGTCTTTTTAAAATTAAACTGTTTTTTGCCAAGATATGTGTATAAGTGTGAGTTAGTGTGAATGAGTGTGTGTGTGTGTGTGTGTGTGTGTGTGTGTGTGTGTGTGTGTGTGTGTGAATGTGTAGGGGCCTGCAAGAGGAAGAGGCAAGAATCCACAATGATAACTATATTTTTTCGACCTTGTATTTATTTTATGTATGCCATATCCCCCTCAAGGACATTGTGAAAACAACTAATTTTTGGAATTAGTTTTGGAAATTATAAGTGAGAGGATGTTCCCGGGCAGAATTTGAGTGTAATTTATACAGAGAGAGAAGATGGAAAAAATTCAGCTTTTGCTTCCTTCTCAAGGTCCATCGTACTCATTGTCCTTTCTCCCTCTCGCTCAGTTTTTATTCTCAGGTAGCAGAGGCCTCTCTGTTGAAGCATTTTGCTTTTTTTCTTACTTTGCTGTTAATGATCTTTGTGTTTTAATAAATGTTTTACTCCACATGCTTCCTGTCAATCATTCTTTTCAAATTTTTTTTCTGAAAATCTTTATGCCAGGCATAGTGCAAGGCGTTGTGTGTACGCTGGTGAATCACAAACGATGGCCCCTCATAAAGCTCACAGTCTGGTGAAGAAGACAGGTATTGGAGAAGTAAATACACAAATAAACATATGCTTATAAATGCAGAAAAAACTTTATTAGTTAGGATTGTGTTTGGCTGCAAATAACAGAAACTTGTAAAGACAGTGGCTTAAACAAATGAGGCTCTTATTTATTTATTTATTTACTTACTTACTTACTTATCTATCTATCTATCATCTATCTATCTATCTATCCATTTATTTATTTGTTTGTTTGTTTGTTTACTTGTTTATTTATATGTAACATTAGTAGGTAACCTCAGATAGACGCCTTGGTACACAGATGGTTCTATACCCTTTTTCTGCTCCACAACCTTCATCGGGCTGTGTCTTTTGTTCTTACAGGCGCATTACACCTCTAAGCCTGGCACTTGCATTACACAAAGAAGAAGAAGGCGACCCAGAGGAAGCAGTGGCAATTGTGTAGAGAAAGCAACCAATTCCCAGGAATCCTTCGCAGCCTTTTGTCTGCGCTCCTGGGCCAGGACCACTGTGTTGCCCAGCTGCCTCGGCCCCATGGGAGGCTGGCAAATGTTGCGTTTTAGCCGGCACATCACTGCCCTGAACAAAAACTGGGAGTCAGTCAAAAAGAAAGGCAGTCAGTAACAGTGTCTGCCACAGCCATGAAGGAAAGGAATGGGGTCCCCTGAGCAAGATAGAGTGGCCAAGACAAATCTTCTTGAGAAATTGTTGAGACTTTCAGCAAGGCACAAAGTATGGAAGGATAGTCCTGCAGAGAACAATCAACATTTTAATTTGAAATGTAAAATTTATTGTCATATTTTGTGTGTTTCATTATATAGTAATGGAAATTGATCATCTATCTATCTATCTATCTATCTATCTATCTATCTATCTATCATATACTTAGTTCCAGATGCTATTTCAGCTAATTTAATTTTCAGAAAAGGGGTCTAATATGTTATTCTGACATGTGCCTCCTGTAAAGAAAGTTTTTCAAAGCTCCAGATAGCAATACTCACCCCATCCTGACTCAAGCATAATTCAAAGAAGACACGTCTGCTTGTCGAAGTCTCTTCTCATTTGATTCAAGTCAGCATGTTTATAACATTATGTAAAAAACGCCTTAATCTTTCTCTTTAACTTCTTTATATTTGTATCTAAAACAACTTGAACATGTAAACCTATGTCATCTCTCAACTTGTCCAACAAATAGTAACTGTCCTAAATGCAGTGTGGTATCTTGCATTGGATCCCTGAGCACACAAAAGGCCTAGATGGCATCTTCTTTGGGGATTATCCACTCCCACTTTCGTTCTCATATACCCAACTTCCTACTGGGTACCTCCACTTAGATGTCTAACAGGCACCAGAGAAGATGGATTTTACTCAGGCAGATATTAATAATATAATAATAGCATGTATCAAATACTTGTTTTTAAATCAGTGTCAGTGCTGTGTTCAGTAACCTATATGGATTATTACACTTAATTTTACAACTCTTTGAGGTAGATATTATTCTTATTAGATATTATTGTCATCTAGGGCAAAAATGAGGTTTCAAGAGGTTAAATAATATTCTCCAGGTCACATGGTAATGCTCTTAGGGGTCTACCCCAAGTCTGTTTGAGGCAAGACCTGTGTTGTAACCATACCTGCCTGCCTAATACAGCTAACGATTACCTCAAAAGGTAGAGTTAAAGCTATTTAAAACACTCTGCACCACGATTAACTGGGAAATGTGATAGACCCAAACATCCATTCTAATTCTGTTCTGAAGTTTTTAGCATTTAACATTTTTAAGTAACACTTTGTACCAGGCTTACCCACTCGAAATGTGGCCAGTCTGATATGAGAGGTGCTCTTAAGTATCATGTATGTGTGTGTGTGTATAGATATACCTTTAAAGACTTAGTACCAAAAAAATAAAATACCTAATTAATAATGCTTAGTGTCGATTACACTTTAAAATGATAACATTTCAAATATATCAGGTTCAATAAAATGTTATTAATTTCACCTATTTCTTCCTACTCTTTTTAATGTGGTTACCAGAAAATTTTAAGTTATATATGTGGCTCACAGTTAGTTCTATCGGACAGTGCTGCTCTAGAAAACTAGGTTTTGTGCCTCTTTAACCTCATCCCAGTTGCAAAAATGTTCTGTTTCACACATGAATTCTCTTTGGCAAGTATTGACCCTTCATATTTCAAAACTGAACAGGAGCAAAGATTGTCCTCTTCACTGAAGTCGGACTTCAGCCAATCTTGGAGTAGTGGAGAGAGATTATTTGACAACTGCTACAACAGGTCTTTATGAAACTGTTAGGCTTGATATAGACTTTCTAAATTTCCTAGAGAAAGAAGCTGGGCTGCGGAGCAAGGATGCATGTCTCTAAGTACCCTCACTAAATAACTAGGTTTCTACATTGTATAAAGGAAAGCTGAAGAGTAACAACGTATCTTTAGATTGGCTCATGTCTAGTAATTTGGGAGACAGTGACATTGGGAGAATTTATCGTTTATCTTTTTAAGAATAATTGTAAACCAGTATTTTTATTTCATTGGATAAATTAGGGAACCATTTATATTGACAACTTCTTTTTCATATATACATATGTGTGTGTGTGTGTGTGTGTGTGTGTGTGTGTGTGTGTGTGTGTGTTATATATTCATAATGAGAAGGAAAGTTGTAGAGAATACTGAAGCATTTATCATAGATCAGGCAAGGCTCAGATAAAGCACTGGGGTTGGCAAGAGAGTGACGGTAGATTCCTATTTTGTTATGAGGTTACATGCTTGTAATTCTTATAAGTTTATCACAATTTTCTTTGAGAGTAAGATAAGAGTGTTGTTGTATATCCCTCTCCCAGTTTCTCCTACTGTTAACATCTTCCATTACTATGGTACATTTGTCAAAACTATGAAACTACTTTGGTATATTACTATTAACTGAACTCCAGACTTTATTTCCACTCATCTCCATTTTTTTCTGTTTCAGTATCCAATATTAGATAGCACATTGCATTTAGGACAGTTAATATTTGATGAACAAGCTGGGAGATGACTTGTCCAAGGTAAGGATAATGAATTTTTTAAACTGCTTTATTGAAGTGTAATTGATATACAAAAAAAAAGAAAAGGCTGCATGCATTTACTGTAGTTCGATGAGTTCGGATACAGGCATACAGCTACGAAACCACCACCACAATTGAGGTAATATACATATACATCACTGCTAAAAGTTCTTTCATCTCCTATTTTGTTGTTTTTATGGTAAGAATATTCAACATGAGATCTATACTTTTAACATATTTTTTAAGTGCACAACAGAGTATTGTTAACTACAGGCACAATGTCGCACAGAATTTCTCCGGAACTTGCTCATCTTTTATAACTGAAGTTTTGTGCCCATTGACTAACAAGTTCCCATTTCCTCCTCTGCCAGCCACTGGCAGCCACCCTTCTACTCTTTGTTTTTGTGAAGGATATTTTAGTTTTCTCATATAGTGGAATCATATACTATTTGTCTTTCTATGATTGGCTTATTTCTCTTAGCATAATGTCCTCCAAGTTCATACATACATATGGCAGAATTTCCTTTTTAAAAAAAAAAAAAGCTTAATTTTCTATCATGCATATACACCACATTTTCTTTATTCATTCATCGAGAGCTATTGAGGTTGTTTCCATTCCTTGACTATTGTGAATAGAGCTATCTTTAAAAAGCCGTAATCTCTGCCTTGAACAAGAGAGAAGATTCCAGAGAAGACTGGGTCCTCTCATCTAATCCTGTCTCCTGAGCATACTAGAAAAAATTACCTCATTAGATTGGCTAGTTAATATCTTGGGAAGGATAAAAAGTTAATGTGACATAGAACAGGCATGTTTTGAGTAGTCATGTGACAAAATGGGAAGAGGCTGGATAAAACATGCCAGCCTGGCAAAACGGCATGTAACCCAGGACCAGGAGAAAGTGGAGGGGATTATCTGAGGAAGGCAGTACACCCCAGGGTGAGTGGGTGGGACAGGTCGAGGCAGGCTGGAGTGTGTCTCTCCCCCACACTAGATTATGAGCCTCTGAATACTGGGGCCCATGCCATACTTGCCTTCATATTCCTCGTTGTGATGCGCACGCAGCAGCACAGCACATAGTGCATATTAGTTAGTTGAAGTACTGAAAAGGGAGTGTCCTAGAAAAGAATCTGATCATAGGAGAAAGGTGGGAGAAGTCTAAGAAAGGCAGGACATGGGGAAAGGGGTCAATTTTGAAGGAGGAGGATTGGGAAAGGCCTTAACAAGGGGATGAAAGAGATAGGAAAATAACTGGTAGTGACAGAAAAAGAGATGGAGAGGGGACTGAGAGGTGGAAAAGCCAAGTAGTGATGAACAAAAAGAAAAGGAAGCAAGGAAGCTGCAAAGGTTGTTGCTCGGTGAGCATGCCTCTTGTTCAGGCTGAGGAAGTCATTTCCCCTAGAATAAGTAGGGTATAGGAGATAGAGATGGAGCTCACAGTAAACACGCACCACATATGGTGCTTAATCCATGCCAAAGCTATTACATACGTCATGGCATCTAATCCTGAAAATACTTTACGAAGTGAAAATTACTAGCGACATTGTACAGATTAGGATATTGACACTCAGAGAGGTGAAATAATTTGTCCTGGTAGCAAAGGTGATGAACCCAAGTTTATCAGATTCCAAATCCAGTGCTATTATCCCTGACCGGTAGACACTGAGCCACTGGTGGGCCTTGAGGTCTGAACTCTGCTTAGTAGTAGGAATTAATAATGCTATCTGCGTGTGGCACTGAGAGCAGTGCAGGGTTTGGTGTGACTTACAGCTTTCTTCATATACCACAAACTCCATGTCATTGGAGTGAGACACCCGTGCACTGAAGCCGTGACTCTGCCAGCTACATGTGACTTTAAACTCGAGCGCTTGACCACTCTCCATCTATTTTCTCATCAGAAAAAAAAAAAAAAGAGAGAGAGAGAGAGGTCTGAAAGGATCGATTTTGTTGTTTTGGATGCAGGGGGCCAGTGTTTGTAAAATTCTTTAGCACATAGCCTGCTCAATACAGGGCTGCATTGTTATAAATACCACTACCTTCTCTCCCCGTGGACTACTCCACAAGTCTAAGGCCGCACTGATCTTGTTAGACAGTGGGCAGAAGTGCCTCCCAACCCCAAATGCCTCCTGTTTCCGGCTACTTCGGTGACACAGGCCCTGTGGGGACAGCAGGACTGGGAAGGCCAGAGGTGCAGAGAGCAGCAGAGAATAGTGACTGGGGACCTGAGCATCTGTGTTAAGGTCCGAACAAAGGGAACAGGGCCAAATTAGAGGGGAAAGGTATGGAATGCTGCAGCTAGTTTGGGGTTTGAGATAGACACTGGGTAAACATGCTTGTTTAAAATGGAATTTGACAGCACAGGGAGGGTCGAAGTAAATCTTGAGAGAACAGAGTACAAGAGCCAAACAGGGAGGCTGAGAACCACTCCTTGAACCAGGTCAGTAACATGGCTGTTCTTTAACCATGTGCCAAGTGCTTCAAATATTTCTCCGTTCTTAAACTTTTATTTATTTATTTATTTTTGCAGGCGTAGCTATTGACTCTAACCTATTGTTTTAAACCCCCAGAAAATCAGTCCTTGTAAAACTTGAATATAAGTCTGATTTTGCTTACGGTTTATTGTCTCGATGATAAAGAAGGATGTGGGCCTTATCTCTAGTTTCTTTTGTCTTTTGATACTTGGCCCAAGTGCTTTTGTGTGCACTTGAATGAACCCAATCATTGAAATTTCATGGGACTCTTTTAGATGCATAGAATATTTATTCTCTTTGCAAGTAATTTTCTTATAAAAAGGGATCATTTTAATGGAGGCATTCTGATGAAAAGAGGTCATTTTAATTGTGGGAAGTGGATTGCCAGAACTTGCTCAGCAGGAGCAAATCTGACCACTTGGTTAAATGCTGTCTTTACAGGAAATGGTCTCTCCTCTGACTTTAACTTCTCTACCCTGGAATCCTGCTTTAAGAATTATGGGAAATGTGTGATGCTGAGAACAGTTCCTTTTGGAACACGTTTTTCATTTGCTCCAATGCTGTTCTTTTATGGACAAAAACGGAAAGGCTCTGTGTTTGGAGGTAAAGGAGATAAGGAGATGGTAATGTTCGGTACAAATGTGAACTTAACTCTTCATAACTGATGTCTCTCCAAAAACCAGTTTGCTGTTCTCCCTCACAAAAAGTGAACAAACAAACAACAAAAAAGTGAAATGTGAAGGAGAGATTTTAGTGGTTAAGCTCTGCCTACATTCACCGTAGGGTGCACTCGGCCTCAGAGAATTTCTCACCAGCTCCCATCCCCATGATTTGTCAATACAGTGGCTTAGACAAACCCTCCAATAGCACATCCCTAACAGTTAATGGAAGGGAAATAACAACCAGCAGTCCAAGAAGGAACATATCAACGAGAAAAGGGTCATTTCCACATGGAGTTTCTAAATCTCTTCTAGTCAGAAGAACTAGACTTCAATCGTTTTCTTTAAAAATTTAAAGTTTTATAATTAACTTTCTATAAGGACAGATAAACACAGACAGATGTAGCACTTTTCTATAAATGGAAGCAATAAAATACCTCAAATGAATGTGGTATCATATATAACACATACCTTTATGGGAAAATAATTCTATAAAAAATTGTTCAAATGTTAAAGTGTTTTTTTTCTGGGTAGGTGATTTTTATTTTTATTTTTTCCAGTCTTGATTTTTCTAAACTTTCTTCAGTGAGCGTATTACAGTTTTTGAAAAATTTACTTTCAGATTGAACAGCAAAATTGAGTTTTGTTTTTCCAATTTATACTGTTTTTATTCATTTTTAATTATAATGGTAATGTACAAACGCATTTTAGTTACAAAAAATTCCAAAAATAGCTATTGAGAATATAGAAGTTATGGAAGTGTAAGGTCCATTGTTGTAGCCACTGGCCACACGTGGCTATTGAACACTTGAAACAGTCTACCTTAAGATGGGCTGTAAGTATAATGTAAAATGTGATTAACAGTATTTTTTATCATGATTACCTGTTGAAATAATATTTTTATATGTATTTGGCTTGTTCAAACATACTATTAAAATTAATTTCACCTGTTCCTTTTTACTTTTCTTCAGGTAGCTACAAGAAAATTAAAGATGACCCACATGAGTTACATTTATGGCTCGCGTCTTTTCTGTTGGATGGTGCCGGTATAGGAAGTACTCTTCTGGCTATTATCACATTCTCTTTCCCAGATGTAATCAATATTAGTGGTATAGTTGTATTATTCTCTATTTTTTTCTATACAATTAGCTCCTTGTAACTTACAAAAAAAAATGTCCTTTTACCGTAAATGGGGATTATATCATAAATGTTGTTATGTAATTTGTTTCCTGCACTTCTTATCAGGTGTGATAGCAGATTTCAGTTATTTACTGCTGTTTAACAAAGCCCCCGAAAACTTAGTGGCTTAAAACAAGAACAAGTTTTTGTTTTGTTTTGTTTTGTTTTTAATGAATCTGTCCGTTGACTGGGTGGTAATGTTCTGTTTTTTGTTTTATTCCTACTTTGTAACTGAATAAAGTTTTTTCTACTTCCTCTAGATTTGTGTATTTCTAATACAGAATGCTCGAAATAGGAGGTCCAAGCCTAATAAATCTTCAGGTGAATATATTTGTATTACCCACATGCACCATAAAATTGTATAAACAATGCTTAGAAACTCTTATAATCGCTCACTTCTTTAGTGCCTTGAGATGTTCTCTTCATATTATTATCTAGGAAGAAAAAGGGGAGATTAAGTATAGAATGCAGAAATGTCTTCGTTTCCAGACAAATATCTTTGAAATACATCTCCGAAAATTTTTAAACTGGAGGACACGTGTGTTAAAAATTTCTATAGCTGATTTGATGTGCAAGATCATCCATCAACAAACAGAAAATAGGAGACGATTTACAGCACAAGTTTTCCAGCTTGTGCTTCTAATTACAATTAATTCCTATCACGTGATCTCTCTAACAGTGAGATTTGTCTCTGTTAGAACTTAAAGTGGAGTGCTCCTGAATTGTTCTCCTGGCTCTGAGAAGAGATATTTCATCCACTGGGAGAAGTGCTATATATCTGATGTTTAAGTTTCATAAAACAACAACAAAAAAAGGTTGAAAGAGTATTCTCTGTCATTTGTATGTCCACATTAGATATTTCAGTTATTGAAAGTTAGAATGATTGTTTTGTTTTGTTTTAATTTTTTTAATTTAAGAAAAATCTACCATAGGGTGTGAATAGAGAAAGCAGGGAAAAGGAAAACTGGTGTGCACATGTTAAAAATAGCTGATTACATAATATCTAAACTTATTAAAAGGATATATCAGGTTGGTTTTTGTGTGTGTGGTGAGAGGAGATTAAAGATTGTTTTCAAATTGGCATCGTTAATCCACCTCTCCCTATTAATACTCCCTGAAAGATTTTTATTCGTCACAAGGTTTAAGGGCCACATTCACCACTAGGTGGCGACAACATGCTGTATACAGACGGCTGTGCCCAGGTCAGCCAAGGCAAGGAGGAGTCTTTGGAGGGGGGGAACTGCTGTGGCCATTCAGTTTCTTAAACTAATAAACCCCGTGGAAGGTAAAAATCAATGAAGGCTTATGTAGAGCCCTTTCAAGAAGATACTCTTGAGTTGGAATATCTAGAATAGATTACTTGCACTAGTGGAACTGATCTTCTACATCTTGGCATGGCAATGATCTTCAGTTTTCTCTTTATTAAAATTGGGCTATAAATACTTATAATATTACATCCCAGAATAAGCAGAATAATTTCTACAAAGATACCTTACAAAGTCAAAAGTGCTAGAGAAATAAGGGTTACCACTGACGATTCTTTGAATTTATTTTTCAATGTGAGTTAATATACAATCTTATATTATTTTCAGGTATACGACATAGTGATTAAACATTTATATACCATACAAAGTGATCACCCTGATAAGTCTAATACCCACCTGGCACCAGACATATTTATTACAGTATTATTGACTATATTTCCTATGCTGTTCTTTAAATTCACATGACTATTTTTTTACCTGGCAATTTGTACTTCTTAAACCCTTTCACCTTTTTCGCCTATCTACCCAAAACCCCTTCCATCTGTCGACCACCAATTTGTTCTCTGTATGAGTTTGTTTCTGTTTTGTTTGTTCATTTATCTTGTTTTTTACATTCCAAAAGTAAGTGAAATTGTATGGTATGTCTCTTTCTCTTTCTGACTTATATCTCTTAGCATAGCACCCTCTAGGTCCATCCATGTCGTCGTAGATGGTAAGATTTCATTCTTTTGTATGGTCGAGTAATATTCTACCTTATCTATGTAATACTTCTTCTTTACCCAATCATCTATGGATGGGCACTTAGGTTGCTTCCATATCTTCGCTGTTGTAAATAACACTGCCATGAACAAAAGTGTGGAAATATCTTTTCTAATTAATAGTTTGGATTTCTTCAGCTAAATACCCAGAAGTGGCATTGCTGGATCATAAGGTAGTTCTATTTTTAATTTTTTGAGAAACCCCCAAAGTGTTTTCCATAGTGACTGTAACGATTTGCAATCCCACCAACAGTACAGGAGGGTTCCTTTTTCTCCACATTCTCGCAACACTGTTGCTTATTGATTTACTGATGATAGCCATTCTGACAGGTGCGAGATGATACCTCATAGTGATTTTAATTTGCATTTCTCTGATGATTAGTGACATCAAGCATCTTTTCATATATCTGTCAGCCATCTGTATTTCCTCTTTGGAGAAATGTCTACTCAGGTCCTCTGTCCATTTTTTTAATGGGATTATTTTTCTTTTTGGAGTTGAGTTATATGAGTTCTTTATAAATTTTGGATATTAATTCCTTATCAGATGTATCATTGTGATATCTTCTCTCATTCAGTAGGTTGTCTTTTCATTCTGTCGCTGGTTTCCTTTGCTGTGCAAAATCTTTTTAGTTTGATGTATTTCCATATGTTTACTTTTTCTTTTGTTTCCCTTTTCTTTTTCCAGAAAAATATTTCTAAGAACAATGTCAAAGAGTTTACTGCTTATGTTCCCTTCTAGGAGTTCTATGGTTTTCGGATTTACATTTAGGTCTTTAATCCATTTA
>NW_011888849.1:0-11561 GCF_000151845.1 Pteropus vampyrus
GAGTTGAGATAATTGGGTGTTCTGTTGACTTCTTGAATTCCAAGCTCCAGTTCATTCCTTAGATTTGGGAAATTCTCATCAACTATTTGTCTGAACATGATTTCTAATCCCTGCTCCTTTTCCTCCCCTTCGAAAATGCTCATTATTTTTACATTTCCTCTCCTGATGGTCTCAGCTAGTTCTTGTATTTCTCTTTCATTATTTTTCATTCTTTGGTTTCTCTCTTCTTCCTTCTGATTTATTTCTAGGTTTCTGTCTTCGATAGCACTGATCCTTTCCTCCATTTGGTGGACTCTATTTCTCAAGCTTGCTATTTCATTTTTCATCTCTTGCAGTGTGTTCTTTATCTCCAGAAGATCTATCCTGTTCTTTTCAAGGGTTTCAATCTTCTTGATCTGCTTATCTAGTTGTTTTTTTCAATTCCTGAAATTGTTGATATGCCTTGTTTTGGAACTCACTGAGTTTTTTCAGAAGTCCCATCCTGAAATTTCTGTCATTTAAATTACATATTTTTATGTCTTTAAGCTTTTTTTGTGGAGATTTTTCTCTTTCTTTCTGAGGTTCTTTGTTACCTTGGATGTTTATGGTGATTAATGGACTATTTCTCTACCTGGGCATTAATGGAAGTGTATTCTGCTTTTTTCCCAGAAAGATTTATTATATAAAAGTCTCTCTTTAGCCCGTTGCAAAGAAAACATTCTTCTTTTGGTTTACAGTAGGTGGTGTCTAAGCCTCTTTGATCCCGGCTTTGTATAAAGTCTTAATAACACCTTTTTTTTTCCTTATAGATATTCAATCATGCTTGCTACCCTCGCTCTCAATCCCTATCAGTGTTAGTGACAGATTCAGTAGCGTTCGTTCAGATTCCCCTTGGACTCTGTGGTGTCCGAACTTGGAAGGTATGTGGGTAGGGGCCCCCTTGGTCAGGGGATGGGGTCTGCAGCACAGCCTTGCCTTTTGCAACCACAGCCGATAATAAGCAACTGGTGTTTCTCTGACATCCTCACATCTCTGCAATCCCCACTTCTCTGCTTTTTGCCCTGATGCCTGGACACTGCCAATGGCCTCGTGGTGCTCACGGCTCTCCCAGGCAGGGCTCTTCAGGGAACGAGCCACACCTTCTCCCCTTCTCCTCCTCCTGCAGGGAGCTCCAGCTGCAAGAGGAAGCTTCTTTGCTACTCCCAGTATACTGGCCATCTTCCGGAGTTCTGATCTGTAGTAGCTCTTATTCGCAAGTCCCATGCTCACATGTGCTGGTATGCAGTTTGGATGTTTTTTGTTGAGGTTTAGATGTTCAGTTATTGTTGTTTCAAGGGGCGAGATCTGGGGACATCTCTCACTCCAAATGTATCTGATGTCACGCCCACATTTTTTTCTTCTTAAAGAATTCCCTCCAACATTTCCTGTGTTGGACAAGCTTGGTGTTGATAAATTCCTTTAGCTCATTTTTGTCTGGGAAGCTCTTTACCTGTTTTTCAATTGTAAATGATAGCTTTGCTGGTTAAAGTTTTCTTGGTTGTAGATCCTGGGTTTTCATCACATTGACCTTTTGTGCCAA
The DNA here is from genome assembly GCF_000151845.1 of Pteropus vampyrus. Lineage (NCBI taxonomy): Eukaryota > Metazoa > Chordata > Mammalia > Chiroptera > Pteropodidae > Pteropus > Pteropus vampyrus. The sequence continues at coordinate 1,559 of NW_011888849.1, forward strand.
GCCCTTCTGTCTTGAATTGTTTCTTTTGAGAAATCAGCTGCCAATCTTATGGGTGTTCCCCTGTAGGTAACTGATTTTCTCTTACTGCTTTTAAGATTCTCTCTTGGTATTTAACCTTTGGCATTTTAATTCCGATGTGTCTTGGTGTGGCACTCTGAGTTCACATTTTTTGGGACACTCTGAGCTTCCTGGGATTGTATGTTTATTTCCTTCATCTGGTTACAAATTTTTTCCTTCATTATTTCTTCAAATAGCTCTTCAACTTCTTGTTTTTCTTCAAGTAACACTATGACACAAATATTTTTACATTTAAGTGTGTCCCATAGGCTCCTTAAATGATTATTATAGCCTTGGCTTCTTTTTGCTTCTCATTCTGATTGAGTGTCCTTGGCTTTCCCATCTTCTATGTCACTGCTTCGGTCCTCTTATTAATCCACTGTGTTTGCTCCACCTAATATACTCCTCATCTCAGAACATGTGTTCTTCATTTCTTACTGGTTCCCTTTTATATTTTCCATTTCCATTTTCATATTTTTTATCTTTTTTTAAAGTTCTCTCGCTGAATTCATCTACACTTCCCCTAAGTTCATGGAGCATCTTATAACCAGTGTTTGGAACTCAGCATCTCTTAGATTGTTTGACTCCATTATTCCCGGATTTCTGTTCTGTGACCTCATATGGATTCTGCTTCTTTGTCTTCCCATTTTGGCTGCATTTCTGTGTCTGTTTCTATGTACTAAGAAAGCTCCTAAGTGTCCCGGTCTTATTAGCATGGCTTTGTGTAGTAAGTGTCCAGTGGCACAGTCCTGAGAAGGGTTCCGCTGCAGGCCAATTAGCCTCAACCCGTGCCCCTATGGGGCTACCTCTTAAGATTCAGCAAGCAATCCACAGATGCTGTGCTTATAGTTGCCTCAAAAAACCATGCTGCCACCCAGGTGAGTGAAGACTCTGCTCAGCAAGTAGTCCAAGATTCCCTGAGGACACAACTGGCTGTGAGTTGAGTGAAACCACGTGTTGTAGGTGGTGGAGTTTCAGGTAATCCTCTGGGCGAAGCAATCTCTGTAAATCTGGTTTGATGACCTCTCAACTATGGTGGTGCTGAGTTCTCAGACTTGGAAGGAGTGAGTGCTAAACAGAGGAATAATGGAAACTACTAGCACTTCTGTCTGGGAGAGATCCTGGCCTCTGGCCCTCAACCCAACAACTCAGTATCCCCGTTCAAGCCCCTGGTGCCCCCCGTGGTACCGACCTGGTGCTCGTGCTGAGAGAGAGCATGTCCATCACCATAAAAGTCCGCTCGTGAACACAGCCCCTTTAAGAGGTGTCTGTAGCTGCTGGCTGCCGCTGCTGTAGCCTCTGTGCCACTCAGCCACTTGGGGCCAGCAGCCACATGACTTCGACCCCTCCTACCTTCTATGCTTGCAGGTTGATTATTTGTCTCCCTAGTTGTAGTGCTTCTGTTTTTACGATCCCAGGCGATTTTCCTTGCTACTTGATACTTGCTCCATGTTTCTGTCACAACTTTTATTGAGTCACAAGAGAAATAAAAAGCCTCTATCAAATATACCATTTTTTCCCAGCAAAGCTTCTATCGTTTATTGACCTGTTCTTTCCTACAACAACCCATGCACCTCTACAAACCTCATTCACCTATCTGAAAATTCCACCCCTGTCCATCACTGCAAATATGCTAAGGTTCATTTCCAGAAACTGGACATGCAGGAAGCCCAGCTAGGTTAAGCCATTCTTTGCCATTCTCCTACACATTGTGTGCAATGGCCATGTCCTTCCTTACATTGCAGCATTCTATTTTGCATTTTCTAACTCTTTGTAATTATTTCCATTTCAACTACAGTGTCATTCTCTCTCTCCTCAGGTAGATTATTAGTTACCTAAAGAACAAGATTAACGTATTCCATTTATTTAACAATTTTATTTTAAATTAACAATTTAATAGCTTCTATAACAGTGTAGATTCATGCACACAGCTGGTCTTTAAAATACTTGTCAGAATTTCTTGCCTTATCACAGAAATATAGCAGGTAAATGCAGAAATAGTCAATGAGCTACAAAATTCACAAGCGTCAAGTAACTGAGCTCTTGTTAACGTTTTACCTGCTCCATTTTGATGAGGAAACAATCGATAAAGTCCCGAGGATTGTTAATGTCCAAGGTTGCTTGATGTTCTCTCGTTTGCTCCATAATATAAGTTTTAAAATAAACATTATTTTCCCAGATTTTCCTATGCTTTCCCAGAAAATAATAAAGAAGAATAGGGAATGCATTGCAGAGCTAGAAGAGAAAATGATATTGTATTAGGTAAAAAAAAAAATACTTAATGAAGACACATACCATATGCCAAACCCTGATGAGAAACTTTACTGTAAATGTTAATCAATATTAATAAATAATAGTCTCTGTCTTGAGTGGAATTTTCATTTTACAAGCACATACTTTCTACACTGAAAAGTATATTTGATGAAGAAAATTCTGACCAGGGGAGCCCAGATGATAATCATGTCCTATTCTCAGACATTATGTTTATAGTAGAAAACCAACTTTTTACTAATTCTTTCATTTTTACATCAGTTCTTTCCTATTATCTTGAAATATGGACTGGCACAGAATACTATATTCGCATTTTGTAGGAGACAGCAGAGGTGAAGGAATTTGGGCCACTTGATATAGAGCACGAAGGTAACCTTCCTTTTTCTAGTAATGTCTAGTAGCCTAGACATTGAATGAGTTTTGCAGAATTGGGTGGGTCCTGAAGACACCATGAAACATAACTCAACATTTTATATGTAAAGCAACTGGGCACCAGAGCAGGTAAGTGACTTCTCTAAGATCACATCATTACCTTTTAGGCAGAGTACAGAACATGTCAGCTCAACACAGCCAAAATCGTGATTTTTGTTTACGGTTTGTACACTGCAGTAACCGATCATTTTGTCATCCTCAGAATATTCACCTTGTCAGCTAGGATGCCACCTGAATCATCTAACACTCCTACCCTAGTTAGTGTTCCCTAGGAGCATCTGTGGTCCCACATAGTCTCCCTTCTTGAAGGAGATATTCTCTTCCTTCCTACATTCTTGTAGTACTGCCAACTAATGTGCCAAAGAAGTCTCTAAGTGTTGACTGGATGACAAGTTTTGTGAGTAATGAAGCCTTTCCAGAAGAATCCAGAAGTCCATTAGTGCTCTAGGCATACTTTTGTTAAGTTACTAAAGAACTTTACAGGAAATGGAGCTTTAGAATTTAGTGGAAAAACGACTGGACAAGGTCCATGAGATTGAATTCTTGGCATGTCTTTTCTAGCCTATCGTTAAGAAATCAGCCATCTTTCCCAGATGAGCACTTCGTGGTGCTCAGCTCTGGGAAGGAATGTGTTGCTCACACGTTCACTTCACAGCTCAGTGCACACAGTGCTTTAAATTTGATGAAGAAAAAGACATAAAGTATTTCTCAGGAAGAAATGATTTTGGCCTCACCTGTAACCATGGAGAGCCCAGAATATTTGTCATTTCATTCAGTCTTTCCATTAAGTTTAGAAAAGTCTGGTCTTTATAATCAAAACGTTTCTGGAAAATAATGGAGCAGATCACATTGCAGGGAGCACAACTCAGGATAAAGGCGGGATCACAGGGTGATGCTAAAGGATCAGAAACAATTTTAAAACACCATGAAAATGTATACATTTCTTTATGAAATAATAAGTAAAAGTAATTTTAGAAACTCTAAAGCAAATCTTTTCTAAAAATTCCCTCAACATCAAAGTATCCAACATACATAAAATCAACAAATCACTTATAACTTAACTGGAGCTGGTATTTGAACCACACTAGTTAAATAATGACTTTCTAAAAAATATATATTCAATTCATATCCAATACCATTATTTGTACTCTTTCCACCCAAGGTGTCTGTTAATTTGGAGGGGAAAAAAAGAAGAGAACATTTAAAGAGGACATTTTTTACAACCTTTCATAATGAAAGTTATCAGTGCTGAATATTATCGGTCTGCAAAGCCTGTAGAAAATTAAGTGCTAATATAGAGATGGGATAGTTAGGGACATCAAAATGTGTTCTGTATAATAAATACTTGGAAGAATCATGGGTAAAAGCAGCAGATGGGAAGTTAAAAACACAGAGATTTTGGGTGAATTCATATATTTAAAGGAATAAGTGTAAAAAGGCAGGAATTACCCATGTAGCATGACTAGTAAAACTAATACAAGTGAATAATTATTATGAGATCAATTTTTTCTCTGAAGTAAAAATAAAATGAGAAAATTTATTTCAAACATCAATCCCAGGGTATTCACACAAAAGGTAAATTGGTAAATGCAATTCTTTTATTTTTTCATTTCAATGTTTTACAAAGTCTCCCTCCTTTGGAAGTAAATGTCCATCATTTCCAATCATCAGCAAAAAATAATTTATTTGGGAAAAGCTGCCCTATGTGGACTTCTGGTATATTGTTCTGTATAGCCATCAATAGAATAATATAATTTAATGAATACATTTTTTCCATCATTTAAATCAAGTGTATCATATTTTTTGTAAAGAAATTACAGTAAAGTTTTCTTTTTTGTAAAGAATCATAAATAAAAGTTTTGCCTTCAAATGATCAATGAATGATCATTATATGCAAAGAGATTCAAACTTCCCATCTGTAGATATAATTAGGATGACTTGAATTAAAAGTGTTGTGCAAAATGACACTGGGAAGATGGTAGAATAAGAAATCCTAGCCCCTTTATCCACCACAGAAACACTGATTTAGCAATGATTAGACTAAAATTCCTTTACGAGATTTCCAGATTCCAGTTAAAAAGTTGCAGTGGCACAGTAGAGCAAAGAACTGAGGATAGCCACATTAAAACTGGTAACAAGCAATTTCACTTTATCTCCTCAAATCTGGCATAACTCAATTGTGGAAGAGAATGCCTCCAGTTGTGAGAAGGAGGAAGCATGCCGCCAATGTACCAGCTTTTCTGTGGGCTGCCTGAAGGATTGGTGTCTGTCTTATATCACTTGAAGTACTGAAAAAACTGGCAGAGTCTAGATGTCTGAGACCAATGAGAATAAAAGAGAGGAGAGTAGTTTCTTGCTGAGGCCAGCATGACTTGGCACAATCTAGAGAACGTGCACAATTTGAGAAGGCTCTTTTTTTAAGGAGAAAGCAAAGAATTGGAGCGCACGCGTGGTGTTGTGGCTTTTTGGAGTGCTACCTAAGAGACTGGAATCTCTCTCACCTGACTCAGGGCCCAGAGGGGGAGCCTACTAACTTTGGAGAAAAAGGACAGTTGGGTAGCTTGCTTATGTTGAGCCAAAGAACTTTCAGTGTCGCAAAGAGACAACAAAGGGAGCAAGAGATTACTAGCTCCTGAAAAAGAAGTTGGCAAGCTTCTCTAGTTGCCATACTGTACACACAGGACCAGAGAAGTTGATAAAAAAAAAGGGGGGGAGGGGAGAGTGGGGTGTTAGAGTCTTTAGCCCAGATGACTGGTGAGGGTTTTGCCCTGTACAAAGCCAGTCCATAAAGACTGGAAGAGGTGTGTATTTGTTCAAATTCATGGATCCCAAAACAAAGTTAGGGAACACACAAAGCACAAGGAAACATGATTCAAACAAAAGTACAAAACAAATATCCAGACAATGATCCTAAAGAAACCACTTGCCCAAAGATATAATTTAAAAGTGATAACGATGCTCCACAAGATCATGAAAATGATACATAAAGAAAATAAAAATGTCAACAAAGAAACAGAACATATAAAAAAATAACCAGAGAGCTAAAATTTGAGGGACTGAAGAAGACAATAACAAACCTAAAAATTGCTAGATAGCTTCAATGGTAGACTTGAAGAAAAACAGAAGAAAAATCAGCAAACTCAAAGAAAGATCATTATATTATTTGATTAGAAGAACTAAAGGAAAAGAATGAAAAAAGTGAGATAATCCTAAGGGACTTATGGAACACCCATAAGTGGTACGTCGTATGTATTATAGGGGAACAGAGAAAGGGGCAGAAAGCATACTTCAAGAAATGAAGGCAGAAAATTTCTCTTCTCTATAAGGAAAATTAACATCTAGCCTCAAGAAGGCCAAAGCACTCCAACAAAGATGAACAAAAGAAATTTACACTGAGCTACATTACAATTAAATTGTCAACAGGTGGGAGAGAAAAAATTGGCATACACGATAGATTCTTTGTTCATCCTTCTTGCGACCAAATAAAAGTTGCGACAAAAACATGGAGTAAACTGCAAGAAAAGTTGCCCAGGACTAGACGAGCAAGCCCTACCACTAGGGAGAGAAATAAGAAATCATCCTGCAACAAGAGGAAATAGGACGAGGCGAAGACACTAGGCTGCTGGGTGTCCGCCATAGCAGCAGCAGCTGGCAGCTGCAGACACCTCTTAAAGGGACCGTGTCCATGAGTGAACATTTGCGGGAATGGACCTGCTCGCTGTGACACCAGCACCAGGTCAGCTGTGCAGGGGGCACCAGCGACTTACAGGAGGAAATCAAGTTGTCAGATTGAGGGACAGAAGCTGGATCTCTCCTGGACAGAACTGCTGGCAGTATCCATTGTTCCTCTATTGAGCTCTCTCCTCTTCTCAATGTGTATGCAGCACCGCCATAGCTGAGACATCATCAAACTGGATAAGAGAGTGTGGTCATCCCAGAGGGTTCCCTGACACTCCAGGTCCCCCAAATTGTGGTCCTACCCAAGCCACAGCCAGGTGTACCCTTGGTGAGTCTGGTGCTCCTTGCTGAGTAGAACCAAGGCTCACAATAGTGGCTGCTGGCCTCGGATTAGGCGTGATTTCTTGAGGCAGCTATAAGCACAATGTCTGTAGATTGCTTGCTAAATCTTAACAGGTCGCTCCATAGGAGTACAGGCTGGGGCTAAACTTGGCCTACAGCTGAACCCCTCTTAAGTCTATGCCACTAGACACTTACTACACAAAACCATGCTAATACAACCGAGCCACTTAGGAGCTTTGCTTATTACATAGAAACGGACACAAAAAAGCAGCTAAAATGCAAGGACAAAGAAGTAGAAGATAGATCAGAGATCCATGAGTAAAGGAGTCAAGCAATCTAAGAGATGCAGAGTTCCAAACACTGGTTATAAACATGCTCTATGAACTTAGGGGAAGTGTCGAGAACTTTAACAAACAGATAAAAAACATGAAAATGGAAATGGAAAATATAAAAGAGAACAAGTCAGAAATGAAGAACACATGATCTGAGATGAAGAGTATATTAGGTGGAATAAACAGAGTGAATACATAAGAGCATCAAACCACCGATATAGAATATGGGGAAGCCAAAGACACTCAATCAGAATGAGAAACAAAAAGAAGCCAAGACTGTAATAATAACTCAAGGAGCCTATGGGACATAATTCAATGTAAAAATATCTTTGTCTTTGTGTTACTTGAAGGTTAACAAGAAGTTGAAGAGCTATTTGAAGAAATAATGATGGAAAACATTTCTAACCTGATGAAGAAAATAAAAATACAATCCCAGGAAGCTGAGAAAGTCCCCCCAAATGTGAACCCAACAAGGGCCACACCAAGACGCACCAGAATTAAAATGCCAAAGGTTAAATACCAAGAGAGAATTTTAAAAGCGGTAAGAGAAAAGCAGTTCGTTACCTACAGGGGAACATCCATTCTTCTGATTTCTCAAAAGAAACAATACAGGACAGAAGAGCTAGGCACAAAATATTTGATGTGATGAAATCCTAGGATCCACAACCAACTATACTTTATCCAGCAAATCTATCATTTACAATTGAAGGACAGATAAGGAGCTCCCCAGACAAAAATGATCTAAAGGAATTTATCATCATTAAGACAGTATTACAGGAAATGTTGGAGGGTCTTCCTTAAGGAGAAAAAACATGTATAAAAAACACAAATAAAGAATGGTAATAATACATTCCTATCAACAAGTACCTCAAATAGAAAAGACTTTAGAGCTCCAACCAAAAGATAGAGTGACCAAATAAATAAGAAAACAAGACTCCTACATATGGTGCCTACGAGAGGCTCATGTCAGATTAAAACACACACACAGATTAAAAGAAAGGGGCTGGAAAAAGATATTGCCTTAATGGACCTAGAGGATATTGTGCTGAATGAAATGGGTTGGATAAATACAAATATCGCATGATTTTATGTACATGTGGAATCTAAAGAACAAAACAAACAACAACAACAACAACAACAAAGCAGTAATAAACTGGTGGATACAAAGAATATTTTAAGGGCAACTAGATGGGAAGGGGGCTGGGAGGACAGGAAAAAATGCAAAGGGATTAAGAGTTACAAATGGATAGTTGCAGAATAGACATGGAGATGTAGAATATAGCATGGGAAAGATGATGTTGTAATAAATACGTAAGGGGTAAGATGGGTATCAGATTTAGTCGGGTGATCACTTTGTGAGTTATGTGGATCTCTGGGAAAAAAAAACCTCATTGAATTATACAATGTAAATGTGAGCAACTTTTGTCTATTATATTTCAATAAAGCCAGAGGAAAAAATTATAAAAGGCAAAGGCAAAGAGAGAATTTGAAGAGCAGTGAGACAAGAGTGACTTGTCACATACAACAGAACCACCATAAGACTATGAACAGATTTCTCAGCAGAAACCTTGAAGGCCAGAAAGAAATGGGATCATATATTCAAAGTACAGAAAGACAAAAGCTGCCCACCAAGATCACTGTTTTCAGCAAAACAATCTTCAAAATACAGGACAAATATTGCCCAGATAAACAAAAGCTGAGGGAATTCATCACCACAAGACATTCTAAGACGATTCCTTAAAGATGAAACAATGGGACCCTGAACAGCAACACAACACCATACCAAAGTATAAAGCTTGCCAAGATAGGTAATATAGAGACAAACACAGAATACTGTAATAAAATAAAGGTGGTAATAAACCATTATTAATTTTAGTATAGAAGTGAAAAGACAGAATTGACAAACCTTTACATAGACTAAGAAAAACAAGAAGACGCAAATAAAATCAGAAATCAAAGAGAAGACATTGTAATTGATACCACAGAAATAAAACAAACAAACAAAAACATTAGAAATACTATGAACAATTACACCCCAACAAATTTGATAACTTAAAAGAAATGTGAAAATTCCTAGAAACATACAATGTACAGGACTGAATCATCAAGAAATAGAAAATCTGAAAGATCAGGAGGAATAAGGTACTTGAGTCAGATATTCAAAAACCTCTCCCTCCCCAAAAAACAACAAAAAGCCCAGAAGCAATGGTTTCGCTGGTGAATTTGACCAAATATTTAAGGACTGGTAAATATTGCCAAACCTTCACAAACCTTTTCAAACATATGCAAATGAGTAAGTACGATGTTCCACATTAACAGAATAAAAAAATAAAAATAATATAATCATTCTAATAGATGCAGAAAAAGAACCTGACAAAATTCAACATTCTTTCATGATAAATGCACTTCTATATTCCTTTACTCAACATAATAAGAGCCATATATGTCAAGCCCACAGCTAACATCATGCTCAAAGGAAGATTTTCCCCTAAGATCAGAAACAACAAGAAAGTGTCCACTCGCACACTCTTGTTCAACATAGTACTGGAGCCCTAACCAGAACAATCCATCTAGAAAGCCCTAAAGACTCCACTAAAAGCTGTTAGAACTAATCGATGAACTCACTAATGTTGAAGGATATCAAATCAACATGCAAAAAGCAATCGCGTTTGTATACACTAAAAAGGAACTCTCTGAAAAAGAAATAAAGAAAACAATTCCATTTTAAATAACAAAATAAATAGAATATTTAGGAGTAAATTCAACTAAGAAGGTGAAAAATCCGTACACTCATCTCTCAGAACGCACTGATGAAAGTAATCACAGAAAGAACAAATGAATGCAAAAATATCCCATGTTCACGGACGAAAAAAAGTAAGATTGTAAAATGT
>NW_011888849.1:11611-16132 GCF_000151845.1 Pteropus vampyrus
CTCAGAACGCACTGATGAAAGTAATCACAGAAAGAACAAATGAATGCAAAAATATCCCATGTTCACGGACGAAAAAAAGTAAGATTGTAAAATGTTATTATTACCCAAAGCCATCTGCTAATTCAGTGCAATCTATCTCAAAATTCTCATGGCATTTTTTCATAAAAATATTAAAAATAATCCTAAAATTGATATGGAACCACAAAAGGCTCCAAATACCCAAAGCAATGCTAAGAAGAAAAAAGTCAAAAAATTAAACTTCCTCTTTTCAAATTACACTACAAAGCTAAGAAGTAAAAACAGTACCATACTTTCATTGAACAGACACAGACCAACTGAACGGAACCTAGGGCCCCAAATCAGCCTGCACATACACTATCTATAAATATTTGGTAAGGGAGACAATAATACTCAAAGAGAAAGGCCAGTCTCTTCAATTAATGGTGTTGGGAAAACTAGATATTCACATAGAAAAGAATGAAACAAAAGCACTACCTTATACCATTCATAAAACTTAAGTTGAAATGGATTAAAGACTGAAATCTAAAACCTAAAACCAAACAAGCCCAGAAGAAAACTTAGAGACATGGATCTTGGATATTTGTCTTGGCAAGCACTTATTGGATATGACACCAAAAGCACAAAAATAAGCAAAAAGTATTAAGAAATTTTAAAAAACGGAACTGCAGCAAACTAAAAAGCTTTTCTTCACAATAAAACAAACTATCAACAAAATGGAAAAGCAACCTATCAAATGGCAGGAAATACTTGCGAACCATCGATCTGAGAAGGGTTAATATCCAAACTATATACAGAACTCATGCAACTCAATGAAAAAAAATCCAATTAGACATGGACAGAGGCATTGAAGAGACATGTTCTCCAAGATGACATACAGATGGCCAACAGGTACATGAAAATGTGCTCAACACCAGTAATCATCAGGAAAATGCAAATCAAAACCATAATGAGATACCAACTCACATCTCTTGGAATGGCTATTAAAAGCCAAAGGAAAGCAAGTTTGGCTAGGATGAGGAGAAAAGGGAGTACTTGTGCACTGTTGGTGGGAATGTAAATTGGCACAAACACTATGGAAAACAGCATGGAGTTTCCTCAAAACATTAAAAAAAGAATTAACATAAGATCCAACAATCCTACATCTGGGTATATACATATCTAAAGGAAAAAACACAGGATATTGAAGAGATTTCTGTACTCCCATGTTTATTGCAGCATTATCCATTCACAGTAGCCAAAGGGTACAAAAAACTAAAAGTCCATCAATGATAAACGGGTAAAGAAAATTTGGTAATACATGCACTGAAACATTATGCAACCATAAAAAACAAAAGAAAGAAATCTTGTCATAGGCTACAATATGGATGAACCTTGAGGACATTATGCTAGTGAAATAAGCCAATCATACAAGGAGAAATGTGGCATGATACCAGTTATATGAAGTATCCAAGGTAGTCAAACTCATAGAAACAGAAACTGGAATGGTAGATGCCAGGGCCTGGGAGAACAGGAAATAGAGAGTCACGGTTCAATGGGAACAGTCTCAGTTATGCAAGACGGAAAGGTTTAGAGACCTGCTGCACGGCGGCGTGATTATAGCCAACAATACTGGAATGTATGCGTAATCACTTGTTAAGAGGGTAGATCTTATGTTATGTGTTTGTTCACTATAAATTTTATTTTTAAGTGTGGGGAAAAATGGTAGAGCATGGAATAAAAGGGAACGTGTAGTTAGAGGCTTCCATGCCAGGCTCCTTTAAATGTTCAGGGCTCTAAGTTTTAAGACAACTTTTATTTGAGCTAGATTGATTAATTTAGCTCGAGGATCATTTGAAAGGACTTGGGCATTTGTCTGTATGTGATTCACAGGTAAAACATGATTTTCAGTCTTTCCTTTCACTTAATATGGAAGAAAGAATTTAAAAACAGTAGAATTTGTAATGCAAGCTGAACATCAGTCACTTTGACAAGCACTTCACAGGTCATTACATCAGGCAGTGGAAGGTAAATAATGACCATGTACTAGTTACCAAAATGTAATGAAGTTGGGGAAAAGTGTAGCAAACTGAAAACAGAGCAAATACCACTGAAGGAAGACAGGATAAGTTGTTATTGATAATGGTTCAAATCTCGTTAAATGAAACATTCCTTACCTTGGTATTTCGGTATTTTGAAAAGTTATGATGTAGCATATCTTCAAAATACATAAATCAATATGGTGGGTATTTGGTAACAAAAAATAATAAATGCCCATATTTTTGAGATAGTGCTGACTATACATAGAAATCATAACTGATGAGACTAATATGCCTAAGCAATTAAAACCATAGATGGCATTATGATTGGCATTATTACTGTATGCCTGGTCCCTGGAAGTAACTTTCACCTACATGTGTGGGCTGACTGTATAAATATAATCCAGTTAAGTAAAGGCACATGTCACTTGTTATATGCTCCATTAGAGTGTGATGAGCTCATTCTCACCATGTCCACTTGATAAATATCACCTGGTGAAATACTCTGGAATAAATAACCCACATTCATGCTATAGGATAAACATCACTCCTTAACTCTTTCAGAAAATGATTCAAAACTATTTTTCATGATTTCTGATTCGAAAACAATCAAACAAAGTTCAAGACAGAACAGGATTAAATGACATTTATACCCACACTGTGTGCCCACACAACCGTGGAGATACACACACTACTAGCATAGATGCACAAAACCTCCCTTGGCTCTGCTTCAAACCCTCCCTCCTCCACATGAGGGCTGACCACAACTTCCCAGACGAAACACTCGGGCCCCATGAAATGTTTTCAGTGTTGTCATTACAGAAGGGAACAGTCTGTTAAGGTAAGAAGCAGAGAGAATCACTCACCGTTGGTTTTCCTCAGCTCCTCCACAAGGCAGAGGGCTTCCTCTTGCAGGCGGTCCTCAATGCTCCTCTTCCCCATCCCCAAAATCCGCAGGGTCATGAGGGAGAAGCGTCGGGTCTCCTTCCATCTGTTTCCATTGCTAAACAAGATTCCTACCAGGAGGGGAAACAGAAACTGAGAGAGAAATCCTAGGCCAGGAAAGAGAGCAGACACTTGATTCATACACGGATGGGCCCAGCTCTTCTGAAGATCATTCAAATCCCTATTTCCATCCTTCCCACCTCTAGTACCAATGCTGCCCACACAGACACACACACCTACCATGCCCTTTACTAGTTTTTTCAGATACTGGGGCACTGCCTCTTCCAGAAAACTCCTCTCCCCGATCAATCAGGGCTTCCTTCACTGCTTCATACCCATGCAGCACCACAATGGGCTTCATGCCAAAATACACCGTGAACACAGGGCCATAGACTTTTGAGAGCTGGGAAAGGAGATGCAAACATTAGCAAAAGAAGTTACAATTTGATAATATATCATGCCTGATTAACGATGTTATTATCCTATTTTTAAGTTTTCATTTTGTGACCCATAGCTGAAAATATTTCTAAAGTGAATAATTAAATATGAGGATGGTGGTTAACGACTATCTCGTATGTGCCAGGCAATACTCGGCTAATTTGTACATGTGTTACAATGAATCCTCAAAGCAGCACCTTCAGCAGGTTCGTTTGCCCCACTTACAAATAAGGATACTGATGTCAGTAAATTCTAATTTATCCCCAGCATCCCATAGCTACTACATAGAACACTAACATTTGAATTCCTTCTTATTTGACCTCTGATCCTTGAGCAATACATCAATACTCAAAGCCCACCTTTGGACCAATGCCCCGCTCACCACTTCACGGTCATATATAGAGCTCTTGCTTTAAGAATTCTGATTCAGTAGCCCTGTGATGAATACTAAAATTTTATATTTTTTAAATTAGCCCACGTGTTTCTAAGGCCTGGTCAAGTTTATGATCCACTGGTGTTATTACTGTAGAGCAGAGTGAGCACCACAGAGGCAGTGCCAGGATGTGCGGCATCTCATGGAAGAACAATTTCTTTCACCTGCAGCATTTATAGGGTACGGACAGCAGCTCTGTGCAGAATGCAGACAGATCTGTTATCATCAAGCTGGCCCAGACAGATTATTTTCTTCTTTCATTCACTTATGCTGGTCCTCATCCCAGAACTATTTCCTTGATATCAGGCATAATTGGCTTCTTCAGAGAAGTTCAATTTTCATGGCTATTCTGAACAAAACGCACTGTTTATATAGTAGATGACTTCTTGAATGAAGTCTCTAATCAAAGACACATCCTTTATCATGAGGAGCAGTTCTCCCATCTCTTGCCACTTTATTATTTTGATTCCACTATACAAAGACCTAAATGTATCTCTCTCACACAATGCATTACTTCACTCCACTATTCTTGACATGACAAATCAAAACAATGCTCCACGGGGAGTATTTTCTTCCCAATGATATATTTTAACAATTTCATTTTCTATGTTGTATTTTATGTAAATATATTTTGGTAAATATATTTTATTTAAAAGTAGATATTAATTT
>NW_011888849.1:17910-28689 GCF_000151845.1 Pteropus vampyrus
TCAAGCAAGTTCCCCAGCATTTACCGAGTCATCTGTGACTTACCTTCATTGGTGACTATCAAATAAACATTAACCGTGTTAATACTGTAGCATGGGTTGACTAAAGCAAGGGTCAGAAAAGTTTAGTTATGTAACCTTTAGAAGTTCAGTGAGTCCAGTTTTGGTAATCCCTTTATCTAGGACATAGAGCAGCATGACTTTGCGGCCTGACTCACACAGCACTGGATTCTGACAGAGCAGCGCTACTTTCTCTTGCATGACATGAACTCGATGGCTCTCTTTAAAGCAATCATTTTATTTCTTGAGAAATGGGTGCCCTTTCTCTTCTCCTCCTTTCTCTTGCTGAGGCTCCTGCCTGGCCCTTTCTCTTTTTGTAGAGTGAAAGATCATTAGAGAAAGAGGGATGAGAGACCTCTAATCTAATCCTGACTTTAGACTTTGGAATGTGAAATTGGTGACTTGGTGAGGTGCAGTGTTACTAGGTCATAGGTCATCAGTACAAGACCTGGTCTTAGAATCCAGTTTAACAATTCCAAAGTCGGTGACATCTCACATCAAAGGATTTCCCATCGCTTCCCAGATGAATGGTCAGAAGGGCATCGGCATGAAGCCCTCTAGTGACAGAGCACTGCAAACTTCAGCTAGGGTAGAATTGTGAATCAGAACTGTTTCTTTTTAAATAAACCTTTTCAGTGAATCCTAATATACACAGAGAAAGTCCTAAATGTTCAGTTCAATAAATTATCACCTGAACATGTACTATGTAAACAACACACAGGTCAAGAAAAATAGTTTTGCCAGTTAAATCTCCTCCTACTCAGTACTTTCCCCATTCCTAAATGTATTCAGTAACATATCATAGGTTATTTTGACATGATTTTAAGTTTTATATACATGGAATCATACATTATGTATTTTTTAGTATATAGTTGCTTCACTTCGTGTTGTGTTAGTAAAATTTATTCATGTTGTTGTAAACAACAGTAAAGTTATGCTTTTGCATATTGTTGTATTTTATAACTATCTCACAATCTATAGTTTTCATTGCATTGTTATGGATATACAGATTGATTCCAGTTTGTGACTATTATGAATAATGTTGGTATTAACATTCCTATGCCTATCTCTTTTGTATCCCAAGGTGTTGGTTTTCTCTTTAGTATATACCTATGAGTGGGATTTTTGGATATGCATGTGTGTTCAATGTTAGTAAATACTGCCAAAGAAGTATCCAAATTGTTGAACCAGTTAACAGTTGTCAGAAATAATGGAACAGAGGAGAGTATAGACAGAACAATGAATGCCTGCTTTAATTTCTTGCCAACACTAAATATGTTCAATCTTCTTTCATTTCAACCATTCTGATGGGAGTGGAATAATATCTCATTGTAGTTTTAATTTCTATTTCCATGAGGCTTAATGATGTTGAGCTCTTTTTCAGATATCTATTGGCGATATCGATTCTTCTTCTGTGAAGGGTTTGTATAGTTTAGATATGAGCCCATTGTTGCTTTCATACACAAAATATTTTTGTATTTATATAAATATATATTTTTTAAATCCTAAGTATATAGAAAAGTTGTAGGTGTATATGAAGAATTTCCTTTATTTTGAACATTTGAGAGTAAATTTCTGACCTGAAGTCCCCTACCTCAGGTATTTTGGTATGTATTCCCTAAAAACAATGCGATTCTTCTACATACACATAATACAACCATCAAAAATCAGGATATTAGTATTGATGCATTAGGACCACTGAATTCTGATTTTTATTGATGTCTCACCAGAAGTCCCTGTGGCATACCTTGTATTCAGAACCCAGACGTACATGTTGCTGTTAGCTGTCATGTCTCCATAGTCGACTTCTGTCTAGAACAGTTCCTCAGTCTCTCCCTCATTTCTTGACCTTGTCACTTTTGGAATATAGGCCCAGTATTTGTAAAATCTACCTAAGTGGACTTGTCTGATGTTTCTTCATGAATAAATTCAGGTTATCCATCATTGACAGGAATAGGACAGAAGCAAGATGCTCTTGCTTCTCATGGCATCTTATTAGATGACAAACAATTTCAATCTGTCCCATTATGGGTAGTGTTCACTTTGATAACTTGATTAAGATAGTATCTGGTAGTCTTTGCCACTGTAAAGTTATTCTTCTCGCATTGGTAATTGAAAAAATATTTGGGGGGTAGATTCTTTGATATAATGTAACTATCTAGTCATCAGCAAGTTTTCAATGTACCTATCTATACATCATTACAGAATTATGAAGTCAGCTGTTTTCGATGGGTTATAATCCATTATATTGTTATTTATTTTGGTACTCAAATTGTCTCCTAATGACTAGATTCATTGTTTTTTTTTCACATTTCCCCACCAATCTTTGAGAAATTTCTTACTTTCTGTCACAGTAATGTATTCTTGGCTCATCTTGTATTCTTCCTGCCCCAACTCTCCAGTCAACCATTTCTCCAAAGAACCATGGTTCTTAGTTAAAAATGTGGTTTAGAAGTCAAGATCTGTACATTAGTTGTGCTCATTGCTATGAGAAGTTCCCAGGCCTTCTTAGTGAGTACAATTAGGTAATGTATGCACTAGGTGTGTGTACGCATGCATATAGAGATATAGTATGGGTTACATGTATACATTTTTGTCTTTCTATTATTCTATTTATCTACATATACTGATTACCATGAAATCATACTGATGCCTCTTATTCTACTCCAGTACCATAGGGTTATGTCTCTTTCTGTATTTATATCTCCTTTTGCAGACAGTGGTAAATTTATCTCCCATCCTCCTTGATATATTTACTTATTTGATTAATTTCCCTATATGGAACCAGTCTTTTGTTTCTGCCACCAACCCCCCGACCACCACCACCGCTTCCCCCCAGGGTAAGGATGGGCTACAATAATCAAACCAGGCCACTCCTACTTGTGGATGCCCTACTCACCCTGATAAGGTACCGATACTCCCCCCATGTGTGGACACTCTTTAGGCTCTTATTCACCACCCTGAGCACCCAAGCTCTCCTTACCCTGCTTGATGTCTGATTTCCCATGTCAAGGTGTTACTCTCATGTGGACACTGTCATCAGCATGGGTGAGCTTTGGCTCCCAAACCAGGAAGATTTCCCACCTATTCTTTTAGGTGCCTGCCTCACTTCTCTTGGACTGTAACACCCAATGCATCGCTCCATGAGGATGCCCTCTTCACTCTCCTTGACTTAAGGCAGACTTATCCTCTCAGACAACACCCTCCTCTCCCCACTCAAGCTCTGACACCACAATAGATAATAAATAAATAAATCTCAATCATAAAAATACAAAGAAATTTAAAATGGGCATAAGACCTGAAAAGATAACTCACAAAGAAAGGCAAAATGGAGCACATGAAAAAGTGATCCGCATCATTATAACCATAGAAATGCTAACGAAAAGAACAGTGAGATGCTGTTCATACACCACAAAATAATAACAACAAGAATCCACAAAGATATGGAGAAACTAGATTTCCCATACTCTTCAGGAAAGAATGTAAAAAATTATACCTACTTTGGAAAGAACAGGTAAACATATATGTAACCTCTGGGGACCAAGGGTTAAAGTGACAGCCAGAGAAACAGGAGCTCCTTCCTCACAGGCTAGTGGGGTCAGCTGGTCTGACCTGTCCTTGGTATACCAGGAGGGCAAGTTCAGGGGTTCAGGGAGCACCACCAGTTCCCCTCTCTGAACTTTAGTTTCCACATTTGTACACACGGTTCTCAGCTTCCAGGACAGAGTAACCTTTCTGGGTAGTATGAGCTTGGCTCACATGACCCCCACGACTTCCCAGGAGTGTAGCTTGTTTACTGCAGTTTAAGCTGTACTTGGGGGAACATTCTGCCGAGTCCACAGAGTTCACTGGACAGCCTCAGGGGGAAAAAAAGTGCCACCATATAAGCAATTCTTACACTTTTGTATCAAGCATTCTGATTTTTATAGCTCTAAAACATTCTATGCTAAAATTTCTTATTTTCATTGCTCCGCCTTCTGTGTGTTCCTTTTTGATTTCTAATTTTTTTAGCTACATTATTGTTAGATTCATTTTCACACACTTGTCATAAGTGTTAAGAATTAAATGGATCCTTCTAGTGCATTCTTCATTTCAGTTATTGTATTTTTATTTCTGCCTATTTCTTTTTTATGGTTTCCATGTCTCTAAGTTATGCTTACTACCTCTCAGTTGAGGTTCTCACTGGGCTCATCCATTTTCCCCCTAAGTTCATTGGGCATCCTTATAACCATTATTTTGAGCTCTGTCTTTGGTAGGTTGCTTGCCTCCATTTCATTTAGCTTATTTTCTGGAGTTTACTCCTGTTATTTGTGGCATGTTCCTTTGTTTTCTTAATTCTGTGTTCATTTCTATGTGTTAGGCCTTATATGGAAGGTGTCCTATGTGGCCTAGTGGCACATTCTCCCTAAAAAAACTGTGCCGGGACTCTGGACATGATCTTTATGAGGGTGATCTTCTGTTGTACCTAAGCCTTTATGTGTATTAGTACATCAATGGATGGGATTAATGCTCAGGCTGACTAACTGTGGGAAGTGGCTGCGCTCACAGGTATGAGTTGCTATGTGGGGGCTGACCCCACTGAGTGGGATTTGCCCTAGTGGGCTTGTGCACTTGTTGAGATCACCTTTTGCGTGTACCGTTTATGGAGCTAGTCAGAAGTTGCTCGGTTGTGGTCTAGTGCTAAAAAGCTTTTGCACAGCAAAGAAACCATCAACAAAACAAAAATACAACTGACTGAATGAGAGAAGATATTCGCTTATGATACATTTGATAAGGGGTTAATATCCAAAATATATAAAGAACTTCTACAACTCAACAACAAAAAAATCCAATTAAAAAATGGGCAGAAGACTTGAATAGATATTTCTCCAAGGAGGAAATACAGATAGTCAATATACATATGAAAAGATGCTCAAGGTCACTAATCATCAGAAAAATGCAAATTGAAACCATAATGAGATATCATTTCACACCTGTCAGAATGATTATCAACAATAAATCAAAGAACAATAAGTGTTGGTGAGGATGTAGAGAAAAGGGAACCCTCTTACACTGTTGATGGGAGTAAAAATAGTACAGTCACTATAGAAAACAATCCAGAGGTTCCTCAAAAAATTAAAAATGGATATACCTTTTGACCCAGCAATTGCACTTTATCTAAAGAAAATCAAAACAATAATTTGTAAAGATCTATGCATCCCTATGTTCAAGGTAGCACTATTTACAATAGCTAAGATGTGGAAACAACCTTAATGCCCATCAACAGACAATTGGATAAAGAAGTTATGGTTCATATATACAATGGAATATTACTCAGCCATAAAAAGAATAAAATCCTACCATTCACAACGACATGGATGGACCTAGAGGTTATCATGCGAAGTGAAATAAGTCAGAGAAAGATAAATATCATACGATTTCACTTATATGTGAAATCTAAGGAACAAAAAGAACAAACTAAAACAGACTCACAGATATAGAAAATAATCTAGTGATGGCCAGAGGGAAGGGAGATTAGAGGATTGTGAGAAGGGTTAAAGAAGTAAAAATTAGTAGTTGATAGAAGTCATGGGGGTAGGGAGCATGGCAGAGGGGATGCAGTCAGCAGTAAGGTAATGGCTATATGTAAAGCCAGAGGGAAGATAAAGAAATCAAGGGATCATTTAATAAACTATATAAATGTCTAACCAATGTACTGTATACTTGAAACAAATAATAAAATAAAATTTAAAAAAGAATTAAATGGTATGAATTTTCTTTATTGAATAATGTTATCTCTATTCTACACAATGCTAGTGTATCCACTGTTAGTATTTTTAAGGTATTGTGCAATATTAGTTTTGGTGTCTTCTTTGCTCTAAAGAGTATTTAAGAGCGTTCAGAAATTTCATGCAATTGTTCTATTTACTTCACACTTTGTTTTTAATTATCCTCAAATGAGATTACAGGAAATTATCTATATTACACATATAATTTTTTTTAAAAAAAAATTGAGGATGTTTTGTAGTCCAAAATGGTGGGAATGATGTCAGAAGCACGGCGTAGTGAGGGATCTCTCTGAATTTCTCCCCTTAAAATAATAAGCTGAACATTTAAAACTCAATAAATAATACCCAACCTGCCCACAAGCATGTCTGAGAGATCTGTGCATCAGAGCTTCAAAAGGTCAGCTGTGCGAGTCTAGGGAGTAGATTGGGAGGAACCAAGAAGCTGCCATATGCAGATGGAGCTCCCTGCAGAAGAATGGGGAGGGGAGAAATTACGGCCTGGCCGGTTCCAAGAACTCTGCCTGAGGGATCAGCATGTTCCATGCAGGGGAGCCCAGGGATCAGGGCAGAAAGCAGAGTGAGAACTAAGTGTGGAGGGGCAGAGGCTGTATCTTAGCAGTCACTGTTGGCAAGCAGGAGTCTGAGACACAAAGCCTAACATTATGTGCCCCTACCACCTCAGAGCGTGCTCTCCTCCCACCCCATATCCTCCCAGACTTAGCACCGTAAAACCCCAGGGAAATTTGGTACTGAAACATAAACCACAACAGGTAGCACAGACAGGCACTGGGACCAAGGGGATCTGATTGCCGGGTGAATATGCACTATATTACACAGAGGGGAAAAAACCATTTTTAACTTCAAAGCAGAAATCCATGAGGCTTAGATGCCACCTACTGGAAATCAAAAGAAAAACCCCTTCTTATAAACGGAGACTTCTATATGATAAATCTTTTTGGAAGAAAAAAAAAAAAAAAAGCCGAGTACACTCCCATCAATACCCAGGCAGAAATATAGTTCATCAAACACCATGAACAACAAAGGTGACAAGGCAGCTCAGAAAGCAAGATAAAAATATCCAGAAAATAAGCTTAGAGACTTAGAAATATGCGACTTAAATGACAGAGAATTCAGGATTGCACTTCTGGAAAGACTAGATGAGATGCAGAAAAATTTGATTGACAATTCCAAGAAAACAGAATCAAAATAGACCAACAAAATCAGTTTTTTAGCAAGGAGATTGAAACTCTAAAAAAGAACCAAATAGCACTTCTGGAGATAAAGAACACATTTGAAGAATGAAATAGCAAGCTTAGGAAATAGAGCTGACCAGATGGAGGAAAGAATCAGTGATATCAAAGATAGATTTCTGGAAGTGACTCAGAAGGCAGAAGAGAAACCTGAGAATGGAAAAAAAAAAAAAAAGAAAGAACTATACAAGAACTATGTGATACCATCAGGAAAAACAACATAAGAATAATGGGTATACCAGAAGAAGAAAAGGAGAAGGGAACAGAGAGCAGATTCAAACAAATAGTTGACAAGAATTCCCAAAATTTAAGGAATGAGCTAGATCTTTGAATTCAAGAAGCAAAAAAACCAATTATCTCAACCCAAAAAGGCCTTCTCCAAGACACATTATATTAAAATTGTCAAAAATTAATGGCAAAGAAAGAATTATCAAGGCAGCCAGGGGAAAGAATACAGTAACCTATAAAGGAAAACCCATTAGACTATCTTCAGACATCTCAGCACAAACCTTACAAGCAAAAAAGGAGCGGAACCAAATATTCAAACTATGAAGTAAAAGGAATAACCAGAATAATATATCCAGCAAAGATATTATAAAAGAGAAATAAAGACCTTTATAGACATACAAAAGTTGAGAGAATTCTCTGCTACAAGGCCTGTATTACAGGAAATACTGAAGGGGGACATTTGACCTGAGACAAAAGGACAAAAAGTATATAAATATGAGTAAGATGACCAACAGGCAGACAGGATAGTGCAACCCTTATTGAAAAAAAAGGTATCATGAGTATAAACATTAAAAAGATGATTGCTACTACAAGTTAGAAATGAATGTTCAGCATACATAAGGAAAATCTGAGACAACAGAAACAGAAAAGGGGAAGAAGTAAAGATCCAAATTCACAAAGGGGAATGGCGGCAAGGCGCATGCAGAAGAAAATGGACCATTGTGTGTGTGTGTGTGTGTGTGTGTGTGTGTGTGTGTGTGTGTGTGTGTGTGTATGAATATATATACACTTTCCATTACATAATCTTAATGGTAACCACACACCAAAAATCCAGAACTGAGATACATAACATAAAACAAGAGAGACCAGAGGGAAAATCCATAAAACGCCACCAAATTAAAATAACAGAAATAAAAGGACAAAGATACAATGGAAACACCAAGCTACCAGAAAGCAAAAGATAAAATGGCTTTGGGAAAACCTCATATTTCAATAATCACTCTAAATATAAATGGACTGAACTCACCAATAAAAAGGCACAGAGTTGCATAATGGATCAAAAAACAAAACTCGACCATATGCTTATCTGCAAGAGACACATCTCAGCTTCCAGGATGAATATAGACTCAAGGTGAAAGGGTAGAAAACAATATTCCAAGCAAATGGCAACCAGAGAAAAGTGAGTGTAACTGTACTTATATTTGATGAAATAGACTTCAAGATAAAAAAGGTAAAGAGAGATACTGATGAATACTTCATAATGATAAAACGAACCACACATCAAGAAGACATAACACTTATTAATATTTATGCTCTCAATCAGGGAGCCCCAAAATATATAAATCAATTACTAACAGAACTAAAGGGAGAAAGAGACCAAAACACTGTCATAGTTGGGGACCAATACCCCACTGGAAAAGGAAATAACATCCTTAAATGACACATGAGTCCAACTGGACATAATTGACATTTACAGAGCCTTTCATCCCAAAACAGCTGCTTATACATTCTTCTCTAGTGCACATGGAAAATTCTCCAGGATTGGCTACATACTGGGACACAGACATAGCCTCAATAAATATGAGGGTTGAAATCATACCAACCACATTCTCTGATTATAATGCTTTGAAGCTGGAGATCAACTGTAAAAAGAAAGCAGGAAGATCCACAAATACATGGAGATTAAATAACATGCTACTGAGGAATGACTGGGTCAGAGAAGAAATAAAAAGAGAGATCAAGAGATATATAGAAATGGATGAGAATGAAAGTACAACATATCAAAACTTTTGGGACAC
The DNA here is from genome assembly GCF_000151845.1 of Pteropus vampyrus. Classification (NCBI taxonomy): domain Eukaryota; kingdom Metazoa; phylum Chordata; class Mammalia; order Chiroptera; family Pteropodidae; genus Pteropus; species Pteropus vampyrus. Next base: position 27,013 of record NW_011888849.1, read on the forward strand.
GGCAAAACTGGTAATAAGAAGAAAGTTCATGTCATTACAAGCCAACCTCCAAAAACAAGAACGAGCCCAAAGAACCTAACACATCTTTACAAAACTAAAAAAAGAAGAACAAATGAAGCCCAAAGTCAGCAGAAGGAAAGAAATAATCAAAATTAGAGCAGAATTAAATGAAATTGAGAACAAAAAGACAGTAGAAAAAAATAAATGCAACAAAGCTGGTTCTTTGAGAAGGTTAATAAAATTGACACCCCCTGGCTTGATTCACTAAAGAAAAAAGAGAAAAGACAGAAATAAACAAAATCAGGAATGAAAAAGAAGTTATGACAGATATCACCAAAATACAAAGGATTATACAAAAATATTATGAAAAAGTATATAACATCAAATTTAATAACCTAGAAGAAATGGACAAGTTCTTAGAAATATACAACCTTCTTAGACTGAACCAAGAACTGGAAAATCTAAATAGACCAATCAGCAGTACAGAAATTGAAACAATCATCAAAAACCTTCCAAGAAGTAAAAGTCCAGGACCAGATGGCTTCACCAGTGAATTCTACCAAACATTCAGAGAAGATTTAATACCTATTCTTCCCAAACTCTTCCAAAAAACTGAAGAAGAGGCAATACTTCCTAAATCATTTTATGAAGCCAGCATTAGCCTTATACCAAAACCCGGTAAAGATAACATGAAAAAGAAAACTACAGGCCTATATCTCTCATGAACACAGACACAAAAATCCTAAGTAAGATACTAGCAAATCGAATACAACACATTAAAAAGATTATATGCCACAATCAAGTGGCTTCATCCCAGGGGCACAGGGATGGTTCAACATATGCAAATCAATTAATGTGATACGCCACATAAACAAAATAAAGAATAAGAACCATATGATCATATCAATAGATACAGAAAAGCCTTTGACAAGATACAGCATCCATTTATGATTAAAACACTTAATAAAATAGGTATAGAAGGAAAGTACCTCAACATAATAAAGGCCATATATGATTAACTCTCAGCAAACATTATACTTAACAATAAAAAACTAAAAACCTTTCCTCTAAGATTAGGGACAAGACAATTACCACTATTATTCAATATAATTTTGGAAGTCCTAGCAAGTGCAATCAGGCAAGAGAAAGAAACCAAAGGCATCCAAACAGGAAATGAAAAAGTCAAACTGTGACTATTTCCAGATGACATGATTCTCTATATAGAAAACCCTAAAGACTCTGAGTATACTACTAGAAATAATAAACACATACAGTAAAGTTTCAGGATACAAAAATCAATGCTCAAAAATCCATAGTGTTCCTATACTCTAAGAATGAATTTTCAGAAAAAAAGAAATAAAAAAATAATTCCTTTTGCAATTGCAACAAAAAGAATAAAATACCTAGGAATAAATCTAATGAAACATGTGAAAGACCTATATAATGAAAACTATAAGACACTATTAAAAGAAATTCAAGAAGACACAAAGAAATGGAAAGAAATCCCATGTTCTTGAATTGGAGGAATCAACATAGTTAAAATGACCTTATTGCCTAAAGCATTATACAGATTTAATGCAATTCCCATCAAAATCCCATTGGGATTTCTTAAAGAAATAGAACAAAAAATCATCAGATTTATATGGAAGCACAAATGACCCCGAATTGCCAAAGCCA
>NW_011888849.1:30064-108395 GCF_000151845.1 Pteropus vampyrus
GGGAAAGAAAATGCCAAGGAAAGGGTGGAGGGTATGTGAGTTCTTAAATGCTTTAGGCTGTCCAGTCAATCCTCTGCAGGGTTGGTCTGGCCCAGTTACCTGTAACAAGAGTGATTCTAGACAGAATCCAGCTCAGTTTTCTCCACGTTGTGCTGTGGTCCAATTGGCTACGGTAGCAGCTGCAGGGCCTTCTGCATCAGGAGCTACTATAGGTGGAAGACCTGCATCCTGCCAGGGATGTGTACTTGTGGCAATTGTGGAAGATCTTAAAGAGCTTCCTGGTAGAACTCACTGACAATGAGACACCAAGTCTCACTGTCCCTGGCTTTTAAGGGAGATGGTGGAGTGTGCTGTGATGGTTCAGGTGCTCATTGCTGTCTTGATCTTAATATTGCAATTTTACTATTGTATATTATCATCCTTATTTCTCCTATCTCTTTCAGTATCTTCTAGGTTTGTTGCTTCTCATGAGAACTTTGACATAGATTGTTTTCCATGTGGGTCAGTGGGTGGCAAACATTCTGAGGCTTTAAATGCATGAGAATATGCTTTTGTTCTAACATTCAACAACTTATCTGGATATAACATTCTAAATTAAAGCTATTTTCCTTTAAAATATTATTCCATTACCCTCTCAAACCCAGTTTTTAAAAGTCTAATGTCAATCTAATTCTCATTCCTTTGTAGGTGATCTGCTTTTGCTCTCTGGAAATTGTTGGAATTTTCTTTACCTTTGCTATTATTGAATTTCACCATAATGTATGTGGTTTGGAGTTCTTCCTTGTCTTGCATTTTGTACTCTTGAGCCCTTACATTCTAGGATTATTTACTGTCCTTTAATTCTTTGAAATGTATCTTCATTCTTTTTTTCAAATATTTTGTCCTGTTTTTTTCTTTTTACTTCTGAAACTATTATCTGGATGTTAGTAATTTTAACTCCATCCATCATATCTCTTAAACTTTTTTTATATATATATTCTATTTCTTAATCTTGCCTGCTGACTTCTGGAAGAGTTTTTCAATCCAATCCCAGAAATCAAAAGGCAAGTTCTAGATTACATTGTAGAAACAAGATCTAGCAATACACTTACTAGCAGAGGCATTACATTACATGAAAGAATTCAGAAAGATTAGCATAAAAGCATGGAATAGTATACCAAACAAATATGAAGTGAAAAAATGCTAATGCAGCAATATTAATAACTAGCAAAACAGAATTCAGATGAAAAGCTTTCCTACAGACATATCGGCAAAAGGAATATATATACAACAATATAGTTCCAAAATATATCAAGCCCAAGCTGAAATTATTCAATCCACAACAGCAATTTTAACATATACTTCTCAGAAAATAATCAAGCAGATCAAGCAGTCAAAAAATAAGCGAATATTTAGATTTCCATAATATTTATTAAATAGGAACATATTATAGAGAAATTTACCCTCAACAATCAGAAAATACACATTTTTTCAAGTTCAAATGGAAACATTCACAAAATTAACCATGTACTAGGCCACAAAGCCAGCATCGGTATATTCTAAAAAGTTAACATCATGCAAATCATGTTTTCTGACTATAATGCAATACAGGGAGAAAGCTATAATAAAGGCAACTTTAAAAAGTTCATATACCTACACTAAATATGTAACTAAGAAACAACTGGGTTAAAGAGGAAATCATGAAAGAAGTAAGAACACAAAATTAAATTACAGTGAAAACACTACTGGTCAAAATTTATAAGATCTAGCTAAAACAGTGTTTAGAGACAAAAATTACATCATTAAATATTTTATTATAAAACAATAAACATTGAAAAATAAATATTCAAGATGTTGCTTATTTTAGATCAAACAGAGAAACAAGACAAAAAAAATTTAAAGGTGAAAGCAAGAGTCTAACGGTCATGCCACCCTGAACACGCCTGATCTCGTCTGATCTTGGAAGCTGAGCAGGGGCGGGCCTGGTTAATACTTGGATGGGAGACCACCTAGGAATACCAGGTGCTGTAGGTTTTTAAAAAATAATAAATAAATAGGTAAATAAATAAATAAGAAAGCAAGAATCAATGATATATGGTAAAGAGAGAGTTTAACAAAACTGGAAGCCGATTCTTGGAAAAATTAATATTATAAGCAGAATTCTGGCAAGACGGTATAAGAAAAATAGAGATGAAAAAAATGAAATGGGAGAAATGCAAAATTTAAACAAAATGCCACTTTATGACAATTAGAATGGCAAAAATTAAAGAGGTAACTAAGGTATTGGTAAGCATGTGGAGAAACAGGTGTTCAGTACTGCTGGTGGGGTGTAAAATTATATGGCCATTCTGAAAAGCCATCTGATAGCATTTAGTGAATAAGAATAAGTAAATGTGGTGGATCAATATAGAACTCCTGCTGTATGTAGAGCAATACAGACAGATCTTTAAAACATAGTAGGAAGTGAAGAGTAAACAACAGCATGGAACATTACAGAGACAGCACATCTCACATACCAGCAGTTTTCAAACTTTTTGATCTCTGGACCCCTTCACATTCTTAAAAATTACTGAAGACTCCAAAGAACTTTTTTGTCTTTTAATGAGGGCTATTTTGATCAGTATTAACATATTAGAAATTAACACTGAAAACTTAAAATATACAAGCACACATTCCATTAGCCATCACAGCAATGTCATCACATATTATGTAGCCTCTGGAAAACTCCACTCTGCATTTGTGAGAGAATGTGAAAAAGACAAATAATGTCATGGTACTACCATAGAAATAGTTTTGATCTCCATTCTTCCCGAAAAGATTTTGTGGACTCCGTATCACAATTTGAGAAGATGTGCCCTCTACTGTTCCAGACACATTAACTTCCTTTTCCTTTCTGCCTCTGATATTTGGTTAGAGCAAATTTCAAATCTATTGTAATACATATTTTATAGCAATATTTGAGGTTCTTATGTGATAGGTTCTATACAGCTTTTTTGCACATAATATTATTTAATCCTCACAGCAATCTGAGGATTACTACTGTTTCCACCTTTTACAGATAAGGAAACTGAGGCTCAGAGAGGTTAAGTGATTTCCTTGGAACAGAACAAGGATTTGATCCCAGATACAATTCTAGAGTTATACTCTTAATCACAAAACTACATTGCGTCTTGTGATTTACATTTCTATGATCTGCAGAGCTTCTATCTCTACAAACCCAAGAAAAGAGACACTGACATGTGAGACCTATGAAGAATTGTAATTTGGGCTATAGTCTGAAATTAAAACTTCATTTTTCCATTATAGATATGCCCCCAAAAGAAAGGTTTGACTTCCTGCTGGATCCTTCATTGGCATATACAGAATAGCCTCCTTTCCTTTCAACCGGATTCTGGTTATCATAAAAGATGGTCTGCTCATCCCCTGAAGCTATATACTAATTTGGAGTGCCTTATCACATGCTCTAACCTATTTGGTCTGCAAAAGAAAACTGTAAACTAAGCGGGCCAGTAAATATCAGCCCCATTGTTTTGAGGAAATAGTTTTACATAGGTTACCTTACCCACATTGGTACACTGCACAGAGCAGTAACTGAAATCCAGGTCTTCTCATTTCAAGTCTGATATTTTCTCATATGCAAAAACTAAAAAATTGCTTTGTATTTTTCCCCCCTAAATTTCCAGATCAATTGTTAAAAGCTTTTAGAAAGGTCTCCTCACTCTGAACAAGAGCATTGCTCTCCATAATGTGCCTAAGCCAAATTTTTCAAGTTCTGCAAGCCAGGAAAATGTCTCAGAATCGCAGCTACATGTTCACAGTAGAAATGAACGGAGTTTAACTTGGGCAAAAAGAGGATCATTATCCCCTCCAGAGAAATAATCAGACAATGCCTTTGTCCAAAGAATGGAGATTTCTATTTGGTATTTTGCGAGGCATATGGCACAACAGAAAGAAAGATTGTTTGGATTTTGGTTCTTCTACTTAAGCACCATTTCTTTGGTAGTTTATTAATGATCATTATTTAAATTGCTAATATGCAGTAGTAGTTATAATGGTACCTGTTATTTATTAAATATCAACTGGCAGACTGCATGAAGTGTTTTATGTATGCTGTATCATTTGTCCGTATCTTTGAGATTATTGAATTTAATGTATGTCCTTTCGAGCAAGATCCTATTTAAACCCACCATACCCTTGAGGTAGTTATTTCCTTCATTTTGCAGTTTATAATTACTAGAGCCAGCTACATTGTATTACAGAACAAAATTTACAAAAACATGAGGAAATCACAAAGTACCTTTCTCTGACAGCCAGAAAAGATTTATTCCTAATTAGAGAAATACATAATATAACTAAAGTGATGAGAGTCTGTTCAACTAAGGGAAGTGGTTCAAAAGCTTCCCTCAGTTCTGGATAACATCAGACTTAATTCTGAAAGTGTAGGCTGCCTGTTCAGTGACATCAGCTGCTGGCTTCCTACTCCTCCACTTCTCCATGTGGTTCTTGGCTATCATAACACTGCTTTGCCAATAGCACTGCTGCTTATTAAGAATTGCCTACGGTCTGAAGTACTGAATTAGGGAGATCCTCAGTGGGGTACTAAAAGAGCCACGTCAGAAAACGTGGATTCTGTTAGGCTGTTTCCAACATACTTCGCAGGGCTGGGTCAGTCATTTTACTTCCTTTTAAATAACAAAACTTGTATGCCTTAAAATATCTACTTTTACTGTTTCCTCGCCTGAAAACTTGCTTATTTTACTTGCTTATTAAAGTAAGACATCTGTTGTCTAGCTGATCCTTGTTCCTTTGTAGGTGATCTAGTTTTAGATTCTCTTTGCCTTTGATGTTCCTATCTAGACAGTGAACCCAGGTGATTTTCCTCTTTTGTTTAGTACTTGATAAACTATGAGGCCTTTCATTTTTCTTTAATTCTATGACACTGAGTACTTTAACCAATGTGTTCGCTTGGTACTTCTTTTTAACTTTATTCCTGTTTCACGTTTCCAATGTTATGTAGTGAACAAGACAGATAAATAAAAAGATTAAGTGCTCAATCTCATGATTATGCAGACCTTAAACTTTATAATCCCTCCCATGAAAAAATTAAACCTGTCTTGTGCCAGCTATTACTTCTCTTGCACTCTAGTAGAAGCACAAAGAGGATTCGATGAAAGATGTAGAAAAGGCATAACCTTCGTGGTGAGGTAAATCAAGGAAAGCTTCCTGCATGCAACCCCATGCTCCCCAATGAGTCTGTCCCTTGTTCTCCAGCACAAGTCATGTCAGAGATCTCATTTCGATAAAACATTAGGATAGGATTCAACTCATAGCTTTCAAGTAGCCAGAGAAATAAACTTGGGCGTCAGCAGCCACCCCAATAATCCTTATTGGAAAGTCCAGTAATAAACATAGAGAATAAAAGGAAAAAACAAGATAAACATGTAATTGATCTGCTCTCACAAGATTCCCTTACCACTTATCTGTACCAAGAGAAATGCTACTTTTAACAATTCCCAACCCTCACTAATTCACGTATTTGTCATAGATTCTTCTGTGTGGGACAAATCTACAGTGATAAAGGTTATGAGTGATTACCTTGGAGTAGTTACTTAAGGCACACAGAGCCTTCAGAAATAATAGAAACACGGTTATCCGCGTGGCACTTCTAGTGGATAACCATGCATACAACAAACAGCACTTAAAACTTCTGTGCTCTCTTCAGTATGTTTTACCTCAGTAAAAAAGAGAAATTCTCCGTGTTTCTGTAATGACTATGCTATTCTTGTATTTCCTTAAACAACTTTTAAAGCTAAAAGAATGAAACCTTTATCTGACCACCTTAATTGGGTACTGAGAGGCATTCATACATTATTTTATAAACATTCTAAAATACTTTACAGGAACAGCTCACATAATCTCCCCATTATCAAAGAGGTCTTCAGGTGGCTATTTCGGCAAGTCAGTGAAGGATGTAGAGAGATCTCAAACTAAGACTCGGGAAGAAATAAAAGACCCAGAGACATGACTTTTAGGAAAAATTATGGACAAATTAATCCTTACGGTTACATTTCTCAAACTGTGGACATAGCTTAGAAATTTGTTTTTAAGTGTATTCATTTCAATCAAATCTAAACAAAATTTATAAGAGCATATTTGAGATCACATGAATGACAACCATTTTACAATCAAGTACAGCTACCTGTAATTTATTTACTGCTCATACTTTCAAATTATATTGATACCAATTAAGACTTAGGACTGTTTTTATTGTGTGTGGCTGTCAATTACTTGGTACTGTTGTCAAACTCGTGTCCTGGTCCTGCACAATGGGATATTACAACACAATCTATTTTAAGCTTAGTTGCCAATTTTAAGTTTAAAAAATATAGTAATTCTGCAAAAATGTAAATATTTGCTTCCATAATTCTTTTAAAAATTAACTGTTTAAACATTAGCTAAATTGGGGGTATAAAATGTATATAATGAAAAGACAAAGAATTACTAGATTGACAAGAAGCTGAATCTTCTCTGAATGTAGTTGTAAACCAAGAGATAAAGTGACTCTAAAGAAATGAAGACCAAAAGAGATAATTTTGTTTTTATCAGATTCCTTGAACTTAATTTTTATTAACCATAATTGATGGTGAAATATTAAAAACATAGTGTTACTTGTGGAAATGTACTGGCCAATAAAGCAAACAGAATCATAAGCAGTATAAACTTAAGAAGCTCAAAACCAAAATAATTCGTTGAAAGAGTATGGAATTTAAACCAACAAAAGCACTTATTTAATGTTTTGAATATAAACATCAGTGCTTTTCAGTCTTCTTAAGAAGTATTACTTCAAACTGCTCAAACTAAAAAGATCATATATAATTGCTAAGACATGAGTGAGATTCCATCAAACATATTTGCTTGGAAATGTTCAAGAACCACCATCACTATACCTCTCAACACATTCAGGAACTGCCTAATGATATGGAAGAATGACTCAATGAAATAAATATTTTTCATGGTGATTTAATGAAGTGACGGAAGACAAGGTCTGGTTTAAGAATACTTTTTTATATAAGATGAAGCAGGGAGCATTTGTTTCAGTATCATGGAATGAGAACATCTGTTCCCCTCTGCCACTTACTAAAATCTGGAAACTAAAATAACAATAAAATGATGAAATAAAGAAGCATTAAACCCCCAGAACGAGAAAAGAGAGAACACAAGATTTTGGAAGCTAAAACTAAATGTATGGGTGTTAACAGTCTCAATAGGCCGGAGACCTACAAGTTCGTAAGTTAAGATTTGGGATAATTCGAGTTATTAGGCAACCAAGTAAAAATGTCAAGTAGGCAGTTGGATTTGAGTTCAGGAGATTCTGGCTAGAGATAAAAGTTAAGTCATTACCTCATATCTTGTGCTTAAAGCAATGAGAAAACACCGTAACAGGAGCCTTAAGCCCTGCTTGGGACATTCTAATGTTTAGGAGTCAAAGACATAAGAAAACAGCAGAGAAAACAGAGAGAAGTAGATAGAAAACCCAGAAAAATGTATTTGCCAGATAGAAACCTAGCAAACTAAATTGTTTAGAGGAAAAGATTAAACTACGAAATGCTGCTGAAAGATCAAGTAAAATGAGGTCATAGAGGTCACTGGAAATCTTAATAACAAGTTCTTAGGGAGCAATAGAGATGAAAACACATCTGGGATGGGTTCAGGGGGAAAAACTGAAGAGAAACAAAAAAGTGAACACAGACAACTTTTCAAGGGGTTTGCTATAAAAAAAAGAAATGAGGTGTTTTTCTGTTGCTTCTAGCTAGGACAGAACATATCCACAATAATAAGAGAGGAGGAGGATACCTGGGCAGACACTGGTAGAGTTACAGAGATGCAGTGCTGGCAACTTTCAAGTTATTTTCTGATTGTTTTTATTATCTCATTGCAAACAGAGAGCAAGGTACAAAAGGAGGAGGTATTAGAGATGTGAAGACAGAAGTTAACCCATCATGAATGTATTATTTGGGAGAACATGAGAGAGAAAAGACTTAGAAGAAAACAGTGTAACTACTAATAAACCAACTACGGTTACAATGGTAAGCATGACTGATCGGTAAAACATTTCCACTTAAAAAACAAACAAACTTGCTCTGTAGTCTGTTTTTTTCTTTGACTGGATATTCTCACAAAATTTTATTTTTTCTTACAAGTCCTCATTCCACCATCCTAAATTGCAGATAATCTGATCTACATTTGAATATACATGGCGGCAAGAATAACATTTTTCCATGAGATAAACAGCCTATACATAGAACGTATGGTTCAGGAAGGATTCGGGATTTCTCTTCCTCATAGCCTGATGTATGTAATAGGGCACAAATTGTTGCCATTTTATGCTCCTCTATTATGAATTTTGTATTACTTATATTCTTAGGTCTTGTTTTCTTTCCTCTGATACTATTTACTCCTCTACTATAAATTTTAAGGGTTTCCTATCTCTTACTTTGCATGATATACTGTCGCTTCCAGTTTCCAGCCCTTTGTCAAGACCCTACAGTTTCTTCCAGAGTCTTCTCTGCAGTAACCCAAAATGCAGTTGAAATCTTTATATGGCATGTGTATAGTATTAATAAATGAAACCAAGTAAGATAAATAATGTTGAATCATAGTGCCAGTCAAGACTTTTGCTATTATTTCACCTGAGACATTCTTTTCTGAAAAATAATTTGATGAGATCATCTTATAATGAACATTTATTTGGTAAATTTTATAGAAATAGACCCTAAAATCAAACAATTTCTTATTTAAACAGTAAGCATAATATCAATCTTTCCCCCATCAAAAGCCTACTCCATAAATGAAGTACCAAAAACCCATGAAATGTACTGCTAAAGAGGGGAAATGAGGGAAAAGACATTAAACTTCCACAGGAAGACTGTATAAATCTGGCAGTGGTTAAGTACACATCAGGCTGAACCCAAGAGCACTACTGAATCTGAAAATTTAACTGAAAATCTAAATATGAATACTTCTTTGTTCTTAATAAGGCTCAGAAAATTACAACCTATTATGTGATGTTACATCATGTAAACTGATATAATCAAAAAGTAAAGTGGACAATATGGATTTTAACACCAATACAGGTAAATCTGTAGATGTAAATGAGAATTTTTAAAAGACAATCTTTAGCTCCAATTTAAAACAAACATTCAGGACTGGAATCTTCAGAATTTTCTAATATCTTGAAAATCCCCATCTTCTCTTTTATTGGTCCTGAGGCATTCATTTGATCTAAGAGAAAAATATTAAAACAAGTATTTATTTTTTTGAAAAGTGTACAAACCTAAAGAGGAACCTTAAGATATCCAATATATTGAGAAGTGAGTCATCTATCAAAAATTTTAAAGCCCACACGAAAATGGGCCCCTTTATTCCTTAATCATTAACAGCAAAAAAATAAAGAATATTATTCTCATCATAACTAGAACTGGCCTCCTGTTTGATTAGGAAACGTCAGTTTCCTAATCAAAATCATTTCTGTTGAATTTAAGATATACAGATACAGAGAAATAAAAAGAATACCCATTTGAATCGTGTTCTCAGAGATGTTTAAAAAAAAAAAAAGAAGAAAAAAAAGCCCAATCATGGTTAGTTTAAAAGCTGAAAATTTATCTTTATACACACTTTCATTGGTGATATGTGCTCTTTTACACTTTTGTCATTGTGACAGCTGTGGAATGAAATCTCCAGTGGTTTTATTTTGCATTACTGTGATTTCTAGGGAGGTGGAAACATCTTTGTATGTTCACTAGTCATTTCTTTCTCTCCTCATAATCATCTGCTCATATATTGTCCATTTTTCTTGTTGATTTATTATTTATGTATGATAAACACTTCCTGTTATGTGCTGCAAATATTTGTGAGTTCTCCCTTATCTATTTATGGTATTGTCTATTTTTACAGAAGTCTTTAAATTATTGTACAAAATCAATTTATTCATTTAGTTTGTGAGTTTTGTTACCTTAAGAATTTTTTGCATCTTCAAGTCACACATAAATTTTCCTATTTTTTAAAAGTTTTTTTTAATTTCAGTATTTTCCTTCTGACTATGTAAGACTTAATTCATCTAGAATCTGTTCTTGAATACGGTATATAAAGTGTTTTTCTGTTAATTACATATTGTCCCAGAATCACATATTGAATAAGAAGAATTTCTCCTTACTGGTTGGAAATGCCATTTCTGTCATTTATTGATTTTCTATAGAAGTTTGGCTTACTTTCTAGATTTGCCATATCATTGGTTAATTTATCTTATCATATGCTCATTCAACAGTCTTGATTATTATGACTAATTAAAGACTTAATACCTGGTGTGAACTATTTTGTTGTTCTTCAAAATTATCTTGGCTCTTGACTCTTTACTCTTCCATATAAATTTTAAAAATAGCCTGTCATATTTCTTTAAAAAGTCATATTGGGATTCTAATCAGAAGATTAATATAAACAATATAATTTGGGGAATACTGACTTATTTTTAATACTAAACATTTATATGCATAAATTTGGTTAGATCTGTACATTTATGCAATCCTTCTGTTACTGTCCTTCAATGTTTCATAATTTTCTCCATAAGACTTTAAAAAAATTGTTTATTTAATCTTCAGGATGTTATAGTTTTATAGCTGTTATATTTTCTAAACAATTATTGCTTATACACATAGTATTAATTTATAAGCAATCTTCTTGAATTTTGAGAAAGACTTCTCAATTCCCTTGGACTTTCTATGGAGACAATTACACCATCTGCAAATATAAGCAATTTGAAACTCTTACTATTATTCCTTTAACCTACTTTTATTATTTCACAGCATTAGTTAGAACTTCTGTGTACACTGTACAATGTACAGCATTGTACAGTGGGAGTGAGCCGTTATTCTCGAAAGTTTTTGGTTTAGTAGTAGTTTCCTCAGTGTATGCATTTTATCGGATTAAGAATATCTTTCTCTATGTCTAGTTTAAGCATTATGAGGGTGATTATGATGGTATATCAAGTGGGTTTTCAGTATCTAGTTCTACTTTGAGTAAATGTGAATTGATATTTTCAAACATTATACTATCCTCGCATACCTTCTATACTGTTGATTTTTATTTGATAATATATTTAAGATTTGGCCTATGCTTTATTTTTCTCATATTTTTGCATGCACTATTTGAATATTAAAATGCATATGAACATACAAGGATCCCAGAATAGCTAAAACTAATTTGCAGAATTCACTCTTCCCAATTTCAAAACTCTCCACACAGCTACAATAAGTAAGACAGTATGTTACTGGCAAAAGTTTGACAAAGGTCAATGGGAAAGAATTGACAGTAAAGACATAAACCCTTACATTTATAATCAATATTTTCAACAAAGGCGCGCTAAGGCAATTCGATGGGAAATGAACATTCTTTCAACAAATGGTGCCCAGACAGTTGGATAACAACAATCGAAAGAGCTGAATTTAGACCTTTATCTCATACTTTACACAAAAATTAACTCGATATAAGAGCTAAAACTATAAAACTCTTAAAAGAACATTGTGACCTTGGGTTCAGCAAAGATTACTTAGATACAACACTAAAATCACTAGAGATAACAACTAAAAAAAAAAAAGGTAAACTGCAGTTCATCAAAATTAAAGCCTTTTGCCCTTCAAAAGATACCAAGAAAGTACAAAAATAAGCCACAGACTGGGAGAAAATATTTGCAAAACATATCTATAAAAGACTGGTATCTAGAATATGTAAAAAAATTTCAACTCACTAACAAGACAAAAGCCACAAGTTTAAAAAGATATTTCAAACTAAGTAGATGATATCATGACACTACAGCTAGTGTGTGCGAGTAAATGTTTAACAATTAGCTCTTCCACTACCACCCCAGAAAAAAGAGGTCTGGTTTGCAGTTTTGTTTTTTTTTCCTATTTCCATGGTATTATTAAATATTCCTATCATCACTAATATCAAGATGCTAATATAATATTGCTGAACATAAAATTCAGAAAAGATAGCCAGTAGCTGACCATTATATAGTATTTCCAACTAAAATTTACAACTAATAAAATTGTAATACACATAAATAATAGTATAGGTACCATAATATGTTATAAAATAATTAAGAAATTTTTTTAATATTATATTTTCAAAATAATTTATGGTCAACATTGTAGGCATAAAATTCATTATTCTAAAAATTGATAAATAAAAGCAATTTATCTTGCTTCACCTGTATATCTCAGAGTAGCCAAAGAGTTTATAAGGAAAAGTTCTAAATAAATAAAGGAATTTAGTTAATAAAGGAATGGTAGAACAAGAAAACCACCATTTTGCACTCCTTAAGGAAATAATGATTCAAAACATTCATCAATGGATGCTAAAACCATCAGAGGTTAAATAAAAGGCGGACAGGAAATTACTATATTAAGGACCAACCTGAATCTGCTGATCAATCTTAGCTCACTAAAAATAAGAAACCCAGATATTATGTGCCTCCTGGTATGATTTAAAATAGGAGAACAACCGAAAAGGTTGTTGGTTCAGGCCCATCCAGGGATGCCAAAAAAAAAAAAAAGCAGCAGCAGAAGACAGATAGACAAATAGAAGAGAACGAAGTACTGGTAGTCCTAAGATATGAACCTGGATATAATTAATAGCCTACAGAGCTATTTACCACTTCACAATAAGTAAGTACACTGAGGAATAAGACAAAGGACAACACAAAGGAGGGGAGAGGGCAAAAAAAAAAAAAAAATCAGCTCATTCTCCAATATAGGCCATTTTATAGGACAAATAACAGGTTTCTCCAACAAATGGCATGAAAAAATGGGGGGGGGGGATGTTATAGAAGGAACGTTAACAACGAAATTTGGATGCTGATTCAAACTAAAAAGATGTGAGACAACTGGGGAACTCTGGATATGTACTGGTTATTAGTGCCACTTCTCTTTAATGTAATAATGACACAGTGGCTATGTTTGAAAACATGTTCTTGGAAAAAGATGCATGAGAAAGTTATGGGTAAAACGTCATAATTTTAAGATTCTGACAAACTAGAATGGTAACAAAACAAGACCGGCTAGATGTTGTCAACTATTACAGCTGAATGAATTATTCAGAGGTAGATTATATTATTCTCTTATTTATGTGCATGTTTCAAAGTTTCCATAAAAAAATAAAGCCTGAGAGATGCTTACCAATGAGATCACTTCGATCTAACAACAACTCTAGATCTTCATCACTAATGACCTTCTCTCTTGATCCTTTTATTTCCCTATAGAAAAGAAAACATTTACTTCTATGATAAATCAATGCTATGAACTACACTTTTCTAAAATTAAAAAAAAAAAAAATCTTACCTTTCATAATCCCTAGATTTTAATAATTCCATTAATTCTTTAGGGTCCAAGAAGTTCTTAGATGGATTTAATCCAGACTGACCACCTTTGAAATGATCTAGAAAAAATTTTCAAGAAATTCAAAATATTCAAAATTACTTTCAAAACCAAAATACATTACAAGCCAATCAGAGTTTCTTACATTAAAAAAGAAAAAGAAGAAAAAAAAAAAAAAACAGATAAAACCAAGTGTTGGTAAAGAAGAAAGGCAACCAAAACTCCCATATTTTGCTGGTAACAGTGTAAAATGGTATAGCCACCTGGGAAAAGTCTGATAGTTTCCTATAGGAAAAGATATACCTATCCTAAGATCCAGAACAAATAAATGCATATGTCCACAAACTCCTGTACAAGAGCAACTTGTTCATAAGAATCAAAATTTGTAAACTATCCAAACATCAAACAGAAGATGAATAAAGTACTCAGCAGTTATTAAAACACCAAACTTCTAATACACACAATGTAGATGAATCTCAAAATAATGAACAAAAGTAGCTCGACAAAAAAATAAAAACATACAAATGAGTCCATGTATGAAGTTAAACAAAAACCATGGACAGAAATCATAGTAGTTGCTTTCTAGTGAGGGACAAGGAAGCATGGGAAATGACTGGAAGAGATGCATAAGGCAACTAACTTCCTTGGCAATGGAAATGTCTGTTATTTTGATATAAAGAATTGTTACACAGATGTATGCGTATGTCAAAATTCATCAAGATGTACACTTAAAATTTGGATATATATGTATGTCACACCCCAGGAAATCACTATCAATATTTTAAAAATTCCTTTCACATTGTTCTTTGAAATATTAATCTCTCAAAATATTGAAAATAGAACTTGGGAAAATAAAACTACAAACTTTCCTTAATTTAAATTATATTTGTCTATGGCCATGCTACCCTGAACAAGTTCGATCCCATCTGATCTCAGAAGCTGAGCAGGGTCAGGCCTGGTTAGTACTTGGATGGGAGACCTCCTAGGAAGACCTGGTACTGTAGGTGTAAAAAATAAAATATAAGAGATTGTAAGCTGACAAGGTCCTCGCAATCTGTGAGGTCAAAAAAGGGTTGCCTCATCTTAAAAAGTAAATAAATTATATTCAATGAACAAAATGTATTTCTATTAAACTACTAAAGCAGCACAGGTGAAATTTTTTTAATTTGCACAAAATTTTATTAAAGTTCTTTTTTACTCCAATAAAAATTTTCTACAATGTGAATGTTCCATCAAGTCGAATTAAAGGTGTCCAAAACCTAATTCGCATTTCTCTCAAAATCAGATACCCTGGAGAAAGTACAGCAGGTCCTTGAATAATACCATCTTATTATAACATCAATGAGATGCCATAGGATCTTAATTTGTTTTTATCAGTTTATGGAAAAACTGGTTTTATTATACGTCATTTTGCTTAAAGTCGCAGAACCTATCAACAAAGTCAGGCTCACTATACCTACAAGTAGAAAAGTAGCAGAAAATAAATTGATAGTGATTTTCAACATTATGTTCCCATTTCTCTAGGCTTCACAACTTATATAGATGATTTTCAGCTTTTCTGAAGGTAGCCACCAAGTCATTTATCCAAATATAATTTAATATTTAATAAAAGTAGAACTTCTCCAAGGAATCTCAGTGAATAGAACATAAAATGCCAAAGCCTCATCCACTTCACCTTCGCTACTCCTCAGAATCTTTTCTAGATTAAAAAACACTTTTTGAAATACTGTGATCATAAGTATGAAAAGGGCATTCTGGAGTAAAATATTTTTTTAAATAGTGATTCACAAAGTAAGTAGCTTTTTTTATAGCACTACTACTTCGATATACCTTTAACATTCCAGTATTTAATATAAAGAACTTGGAAGAGGAGGCTTGGAAGTTTTCTTAATCTTTTGGCAGGCAAATCTCTTATCAAGAATAAGCATTATCATGTCAAAACCCTGTGACATATTTAGAATGTGGCACTTTAAAAATATCCTTGATACTTTTCTCTGCTCCTTTGTTCCTCTTCTAGAGGCTCTCTAATGTTCCTCTTTTATGTCTGTGGTCACCAACTTAGGTCTTTACAGCTCTACTGCCTATTTATCAAATCCTGCACTAATTTATTTTATAAAGAAAATAACAAAAAACAAAAATTCACAACATACAATAGATAATGGAAGCAAAAATGTACTAGAAAATGTTATTTACTTTTGTGGATGATCAACTTTTCCAGTTTTCTTTTAGCAGCTGCTCTTTCCACAATTTTCTGATCAATAGTGTTTGCTGTAACAAGACGATATACAACAACTGGCTTTGTCTGACCAATTCTATGACATCTATCCTGGGCCTGAAGGTCAGACTGTGGATTCTTAAAAGTTAAAAAGAAAAATAACATTTAACAATATAAGGTTAAAATTATTTAAACTCACTATATGGATAAAATCAACATGCATGATCTAACTGAAAACTTTTAATAGTGTCTTAACTCAATTTAGACTTCTAGAAAGGCTTCATTGATAGAACATGTTCAAGTCTTAACGAATGTGACACTTAATAAAGAAATGACTTAATATGGATAGCTTTACAAAATAGATAAACAAAACTGCAAAGTGTATAATAGAAGATTAAAAATTCAGAATGAAAAGATAATCAGCATATTGCTAAACTTGCAACTTACCCAATCACTATCATAAATTATAACTGTATCTGCTGCAGTCAAATTAATGCCCAGGCCACCAGCTCGTGTACTCACTAAGAAGATAAATACATCTGGATTTGTGTTGAAGCTGTGCATCTAAAAGCAAAAAAATATGTGAACACAGGAAATTAAGAAACAAACTGTTCCTGCCTGAAATGTGGATATAGTGCTGCACGTAGAACAGCCATATAGCCATGAGTTTACCAGGAAAGGAAGGGGGAGAACAGTGGTGTGCCAAGTTTATAGATATAATAAGCCAGTATTCTTCAAACTGGGTATGAGTTCTTCAAGTATTCACAGGACTTTTGATGTGGGGTAAATAAATACTGAAAACTCCAGAAGCCATAAAAGTTGAAAAAGACCAATTTACTGGAAAGAGATAAAACTGCCAAAGACTCACCTCCCAGAAAACAAAAAATCATAAGCATGCCTATTGCTTATTGTAGCAAAAAAAACAAAAACAAAAACCAGGGGCCCTGCAACAAGCTGTACCAATTTGACCTTCAGAAAGGGCTTGAGACTGAACAGCTCAGCACAGTCACACAGGGGGGCTCTATACCTACTTGACTGACCCTCAATAAAAACCCTGTACACCAAGGTTCTGGTGAATTTCCCTGGTTTACTTTACATCAGTTGTTATAAATTGTTGCTGGGAGAATTAAGTGCTGTCTGCTGAGTCTCTAGAAGCTCACACCTAGGTTCTCCTGGACTTCACCTATGTTAACTTTTCTCTTTGCTGATTTTAATCTGTATCCTTTTCCTGTAATAAGCTGCACATGCATGTGAGAGACAGGGAGAGGGAGAGAGCTTTAACCAAAAGGATTAAGGAGAGGAATTATTTTTAATTACAACTATTAAAGGAATATTCAAGGGAGAGCAAATCAATCATTCAGATCTACAAAACAATAAAACATCTGCTCATGTTAACTTCATTTATTATCTTAGCATCTATTTTATTAAGGTCTTAACTTCATCAGCATGCATCAAAACTCAGCAAATGTACATTTTATTCCCTTCAGGATATGTAAATATTACTTACTCCAGAGATAAAATATGTTGAAATAATTAGAAAGAAGGGAATATCTGTATTTATTTTGCAGTGTACCAAAAGAGGGTGTAATGTTGAATGGATACAGTAATGGATTGATGTTCTACCACAAGTATGTGATAAAAAGGAATAATAAAGTTTTAATGGCAGGTTCCAAGTGGATTTACAGGTGGTTACTGTAAAATTCTTTCAACTGACATTACTGAAATTTTCATAGTAAAATGCTAGGAATGGAGGGAATAGCCAAAATGGAGGAAAAAATTCCTGTTATCCTAATATAGTTATAGTGTTGGTTAAGTAGGGTATTTTTAAGGAAGGGTGTGCCAGAAGTCATACTATATTAGAGAAACAGAAAGATTAAATCATGATGCCTATGTTTTTGATCCTGCTATAGTGTTTTTGGTCTTTTGTATCTATCAACTTGTGGGTCTATTTTGAATATGACTTCATAAATCAAGATAGGAATCACAAAAAATAACTTGGTAGGTATGACATTAAGTAGTCTTACATTTTTTTCTCTCTCTGAATAAGACATGGATCCATCAAGCCTGCTAAAGTTGAAATTTCTAAAGTGGCAGTAATCCATCAAAATGTCCAACATTCTTGTCATTTGTGAAAAAAGAAGCACCTGAAATTTAAATATATCTTAGTATCTAGACTGATTAATAAATAATAAACAACGTAAAGTCCAACCAAAAGTACCACCTTGTGACCTCTGGTTTTTAGTTTTGGCAGCATTCGATCCAATATTAAGAATTTCCCAGAATTTGTTACCAATTCTTCATCAACCTTAAAAGTGGGCAAAGAAAAAACCAGAAAAGTCATGATAATCAGCAATAATTGGTTTTGTCAAAATAAAAACCACGTGAACAGTTCAATTTTCAATGACAAATAAATCCCTATAAAATTTTAAAATATTTGTAATTGTCCTTGTTATATATTTTATCTTTTTTAGCACAAGATAATTCTTCCTTTAGGATAGACATACTACAGAATTTAAAACCCAAGATCTTGCAAAAAATTTTTTTCAGTTTAAGTATAACCTTTATCTATCCTCCCCACCCCTCTCTCTCAAAGTTTTGTATAAGAGAATAAGGTCAAACTTACTTAATATATGACAAGGTTTATTCTTTATAGCTAAGTATACTTTCAACAAAATATGCATGAAAATTACTGCTAGAATTCTCACCAGAAATTTAAAAAAACATAGGGCTTAGAAGTAACCTAGTATTGAAGATTAAGAAACTTCTCACCTTCTGAATATCAATTATCTCATCAGAGATTATCTTCTTCCTTACTCAAATAAAAAACTGTAGAGCAGTTGTTCTCAAATGAGCAATTCTGCCCTCCACCCTCAGCATGTATTTGGCAGTGTCTGGAGACATTTTAGGTTGTCACAACTAGGAGAGGGAGATACTACTGGCATCTAGTGGCTAGAGGCTAGGGATGCTGCTAAATGGCCTACAGTCCACAGGACACCATCTCCTAAGCAATTATACTGGGCCAAAATGTCAGTGTTTACAGGAGCCAGCACCCTGCTGTAAACTAGTAAGAAATAGGGTTACTGAAAACAGATTTCTTTAATACTATGCTATCTTTCCATCAACTGCCTAAGAAAGCAATTTCATTTCATTTGAAAGCACGCAATTCATCAACTTTTTGGTTCTTTTTGTGGCTATTTGTTGAGATTTAAACAATGAGCAGCCAGATTGGCTGAATATTAATTAAAAAAGGAATACTGAAAAGTTTGACAATTAAAGGTGTCTCTAAAATAGAAAATGAGTAAAACGGAGTGGAAATCAACTGCATTACTATAAAAAAATTAATTTCCAATATAAAAAATGATACTTTCCACAGTATGAAAAGGCAGAGAAACCAGAACTGTGCATTATTAAATGGTATTTACCTTAAACTCCTGAGTGACCGGGTCTATAGGGTACTCAATCAAATATGGATGATTACAGCACTTACGAAGTAGCATCATTATATTCTGCAGCTTCAGATCAACTTCAGATTCTAAAGGAATATTCACTTCCACAACAGCTCTACCGAAAACATATAATCCATGATTACAAGAAATATGAAAAATATTACAGTTTAAAAGATATTTTATTTTTAAACACACCTTTCTCGGTCTAGCTCTGGCTGAATTTGACTGATCAATTTTTCCAATTCATTAGGGGAATCATCTACTTCACTGTAATTTATTAACTTTCTAGTTCGCCGTTTTGGTCGTCCAGTGGAACTTAGCTGAACTGTTTCTTTCTAAAAGAGAACAAATTAAAGGAACATCTGTTTAAAAAGCTATACCCTTAAATCCTAAATATGTAAAGCAGGGGATGATATTTTTATGTATAAAACATTTTAAGATAAAAAGAAAAAACTAATTTTGTCTTTCATCATTAAGTTTAGTAATTTCCAAAGGCAGAAAATAAAGGACCCATAAACTAGCCAAACGCAAATGTCATTAAATTTAATTGTTTAACACTAATAATCATACCTGAGAATGAGTAAAATGTCTTCATAATTCAGTGGAAAAATTAAGGATGGTTAAAAACTATTTTGAACTTAAACGTATCTTTGGGTTAATATAATATTGCAATGTAATTCCTCACAGTAAGTAACTACTGCGAGTTTTTAATAGCTAAAAAAACAGATTCCCCTTTAATTATAAGGAAAATGGGAGAACAGAATCTAACGGTCGTACAAAAGAGAAACGCATAAGTATTTTGAAAAAAAACAAAAACAAAAACAAAACAGGTCCATGGCATACAGTCAAAAATCTGGACATTTTAACAAAACTTAAGGGGCTCCTAATCTTCAGTTATAAAACAGTCACATTCTATACTTCGATCTCTTGTAATAATGTGGGTGAATAAAGAAGTTATTTCTTTAGAGTATTCTATTAAATTTTTTGGCTGTCAATAACATCTTGTAAAGGAATTGTATATTTGGGATTAGTCTAGTTGGCAAGCCCTTAGTATACTCTGTGCTTGTTCAAATATGTCTAAAGCCATCATCAGGTAGAATGATATGTCTTAATCTGGGAATAAAAATTCTTAACAAGCATTCCAGATGCCTATAAAGCCATTAATGCATCAACCATCACTTAAATTTTGGTAGGACCATAGCATTACTAGGAAACTTTTGCTACTGGTCTTATGCCTGTTACTGCAGTTAGAAATTTACCCCCATATTAAGTCCTGACAACAGGATGAGACCTAAGACTGCAATCAACCATAAAATTTTCTATGCCAACTGTCATTCACAGTATATTTCAATTCCACACTCTACCTCAGTGGACCCAAACATGTTTGCAATTGTACGGTTCACAATGGCTGTATAAAAGATCTCTTGTTTCTTTGAAAGCGGTGCATAAACAACTACTTCTCGTTTAGGAGGAACTTCAAGAGCAACATCAGATTTTAGTCTTCTCAGTAAGAAAGGTGTTAGAATCTAAAATTTAAACATAAATAAACATGTGAATATTTAACATTCCAATATTTTATGGAATATTCTCCCCACAGGCCCCTTTACTCCTTCTCTATTCTTCCTATATAAATATTAAAACTCAAAAAGTGAGAAAAAATATCTCCTTGAACAGACCAGACCATCACATAACACAAACTCAGTTATTTATCATAACATTTCACAACTTACTAATTTTTCTAATATATCTTGACTATTTGAAAAAGCTAAAATAGACAATTATACTTCTTAGGGTTAAAGTTATAGCCCATAGCTTTTAAAGTGAGGTTTTGGATTAGTAGAAAACCAATGAATTAATCAACCAACCAACCCAGAGATGTAAACATGGAAGTTTCCTTCTATAAGGTCTAAAACCTCAGGCTTAAAATGACACTCCTTCAATAGCTATGATGACAAGTGATTTCTACATTTATGAAACAACATAGAAGCAATAAGTAATTAGACCATTTATTAAACTGCTTAGGTCTTTAAAAAAAAAACTGTTTAAAATCATGTTATGTCTTTTTATAGCCTTATCTTTCAATATAATTGATAACTGATTTATATATACAAAATCCATTTTTAGGGCTCTGTAAGTAAATACCCCAGAGGGTATAGAGTCAAACAGAGAAAGACTTTACCAGAGAGAATATTACCAATAGTTTAAGAAAAAAGTATCTGTAGATATCAGCCTAGAAACAGCTATAACTACAGGAAATCATCTGGAAAAAGGAAAAGATTTGGTAGGATAAGAGTGATCTGGGACATTATTTTTAATTTCCATTTCTATACTCTTTCAGATTTTTATCATGACTATGTATGAACTTTTATAAGGATTTTGAGTAAAACTGTCAAAGCACAATTAAGCTTTTCAGGCCCACGAGAAAATGGCTAGGAAACTTCTGAAAGATTATGCTTATCTAAAGTAAAGATAGGTTTAATGGGTGGCAGTTGCGGAAAAGAGTAATAATAGATTGTGCCAAGAAGTAAATTATGCAAATATTACTGGCAAGCTGTACATAAAAACCACTCATTTTCATTTTTTTGGCTGACAAACATATTATTAACCACTAGGGGTCCAATGAGTATACGTGAAAAGAGCAAAATTTCGAAAAGCACTTTAGTTCTTGTAAAGCCATGTGACCTATGGAGGGTAGGTGGGTACAGCTGATAAAGTTAAATTTAGAGGACTCTCATTTTTCAAAACCTATTATAAACAGTTTAATAGTTGATCTTTAGGGTTCTCTTTTAATTCCGAGTCTACAGTAAGCAGAATAAGAAAAAAGTCAAAACCTGGTGCAGCATATGCAATACATTCTGTTCTCTTTCTTTAGCAATAATATCTTCAGCAGTTTCAGAAAGACTAGTGATATCAAACCAAGATTCAAAGCTGTAAGAGAAATGACTACAAGTTAACCTACCACATTAACCAATCATATTAACATGTTTTACATTTTAAATTTTATAGTAACCTGAATATTAAGAAGCAGATATTTTTTTAAAGGGGACATTTTTCTGATTTTGCCTTAACATAATCTTACAATAGTATAAAAATCAAATAAACATTATGGTACATATTTTTTTCTTTTAAGGCAGACTGCCACTTGCAGAACCTCATTTGGATGTGTCTGGAGTTTTAGAAGCTTGAGTACCCTAGTTCTCTTACAAATTGACCTTTACAGCTTGTTTGCAGCTTCTACCAGGGAAAAGGGAGCACGCAGCTACCCACATACCAGATACCCATATACTGGTGACTGAAAAACAACCCTCCTCTATCGGGGGAGGCCATCCTCTTCCTGTTCAATCTCATGCACAGCTTCAGGAGGGATGAAAATGAAGCAGTGACGTAGAGAACACCCAATTAACTAGCCACATCAGCAGCAGCAACCTGGCTGTCAATGGGGTGACAGATGTCACAGTCAGATCACCCTCACATCCTAATATTTTATTAAACGTTTTAATAAAGGGAATAGAAATGAAAAATATCTCTGAAAACAAAGGTGGTATGAGCTCTCTCTCTCTTTAGGCATAACTATGCCCTGCTATAGCCAGTGTTTGAAAAATTCAACATGTATATACCTGGATAATGATATCTACTATGCATCTTTAATTCTTCAAATGTTAAAAAAAAAAAACTTACTGAAATGAGCAAATAAATATAAACATGCTTTCTAGCGATCCCCAACCTTTTTTGCACCAGGGATCCATGCTACTATGAGAATCCAATGCCTAATGAGCTGAGGTGGTGATGTTAGCGCTAAGGAGCGGCTGCAAATACAGATGAAGCTTCACTCACTCACCTGCTGCGCGGCCCAGTTCCTAACAGGCCACAGACCAATACCGGGCAAGGGGCTGGAGACCCCTGCTTTAGTCTATACTAAGTAACACTATATTATCAATAGATAAAATTGAGGAAAATGCTAATAATATTTATGCAATAGTTAGATCAGATATTCCCAAACTTTGATCACCTGAAACATGTCTTATAAATTCGATTCCTAGCTCCTATACCTCGATGTTCTAAGTCAGTGGGAATGTGTAATGACCTTAAATGTTTCCTAGTGAAAATAAGACAGCCTGGCCTTGGGTTAACATTTGGTAACCAGAGGTGGAATATATTCTCAAAATAAAATAAAAATTATTTTCCCATGTGAAATACCAAAGTATATATCTATTATTTTGCCCTCCTGATTTTGATATTTCCATATTATTTTTAGTTTCTGTTAAGATTGTTTTCTATCTATTCAGAGCATATTAAATATTTTCTGAAAACTATTTTTACTTTTTGGTTTTCATAATATAAGCTAAGATTTAAACAATTTCTAAACTAAAAAACACTAAGTTGAAACTGGGAGACTGGTTTTACTTTGGCTCTGGCATTAACTGGTTATATTTTTAATAACTTTATACCTGAGTTTTTTTGCATGTGAGATAGGAGATTGTTTTGTGAGGATAAAATGAGAAAAATCCATATGAAAGTATTCCACAAAGCTGAGAATAAAGAGCCCTATAAAAATATTTTTATGTTAACAAAATATTTTAATTGTTCTCAATTCAATAGTGTATCTTTAATCAATGCAAATAAACATTTAAACAACATTTATTTGCTCTTATATAATTTGTGTCAAGAGTGGAACATATGGGAGAGGAAATTGGTGAAAGATGATTAAAAGGTACAAATGTGCAGTTATTAGGGGGTATAACATACAACATGATGACAACAGTTAACACTGCTGTATGGTACATAGGGAAGTTGTTAAGATCCCAAGAGTTCTCATCACAAGGAGAAAAAAATTTTTTTTTTACTGCATCTATGAGATAATTGTTAACTAAACTTATTGTGGTAATCATTTCGTAGTATATGTAAATCAAACCATCATGCTGTACACCTTAAACTTATAATGATATATATCAATTATCTAAGTGAAATATGTAATAAAGATCCAAGAATGTCAAAAAGCTATCATTTTAATTTAGCTATCTAGAAGAAAAATTAATTATAACTAAGAACATAGATTTTGAGATTAGCAAAACAGAGAAGAGTTAAATAACTGGCTTACGTACCTTTTCAAGTCATCAAATACATCTGGCAACAAAAAGTTTAGCAATGACCAAAGTTCTGATAAATTGTTTTGCAAGGGAGTCCCAGTCAAAAGAAGTTTGTTATCTGCATTGAATCGTTTTAACTCCCTGATTAGACGGCACTTCATGTTCTTAATCCTGTGTCCTTCGTCTACTATTAAGTATTTCCAATAGCAATGCTAGAAAAGGAATTTAAGAAAAAAATTTTAAATGGTACCCCCTAATTTTTCCTCAAAAAATTCTGAAAACAAAACTTCTTTATTAGGGATGAATGTTCAATTTTATCAAATGGTATTTCTGTATCTATTGAGATGATCATATTTTCCTTTGATCTATTAAAAGGATAAGTCGATTTTCTAAAATTGATGTATACTTGTGTTCACACTTGGCCACAAACTAATAAAATTCACCTATTATGTATTTAAGATTTCTCCATTTACATTCCTTATCAAAGCAGTCTATAGTTTTCCTAATGTATTGTCAAGTTTTGATTAGTGTTATATTAGATAACTAAAAAGTAATTGAAAACTTTTATTAGTTCCATTTGCTCTGAAAAGTAGCATAAGAATTTTCATTCTTAATACCTATATCTGAGATTGATACTCTTTTTATTCTGCTGGTGTTCTCAATTTCCTGCATAATTATTGGTTTAGGTTTTCCTTTTCTTCCGGAGCTAATTTTGGTTATTTGTATCTTTGCAGAAAGCCATCCATTTGCTTACATTAAGTTGCCATGGAAATTGTATCAATTTCCTATTGCTGTCTATGTCCACGCTACCCTGAACAAGCCTGATCCCATCTGATCTCAGAAGCTAAGCAGGGTCGGGCCCAGTTAATACTTGGATGGGAGACCATCTAGGAAGACCAGGTACTATAGGCATAAAAAAATAAAAAATTTAAAAAATAAGGGACTGTAAGCTGACAAGGTCCTTGCAATCTGTGAAGTCAACCAAGGGTTGACTTGCCTAAAAAAAATTAAATAAATAATAAAAAAATAAAATGATATGGCTGTAAGTTAAAGTGTCACAGACCTTAATTTTCTTTTTAGAGACTGCAACCTTTACCTCAATCTTGCTGTTAAAATGACCATCCAGTTTCTAAAGAAATATGCACAGTACAACCTATTATTTCCAACAGAAAAAAAGTATTTAAATAAATGCTACTACATGATAAGAAAGTATTATAAAGAAAAGTGTGATTTATAGATTACAAAAGAATCCAATGAAGACACACCATTCATACCTGTAATGCGTTTCGGTCTCTCATGGCTATTTCAAATGAAGTGATTACCACAGGATGAATCTGCAGTGTCCCTTTCCGTTTGTGAATATTCTTTACCAATTTTCGACGTTCCTGCTGGGTCCCATGATATAACATAGTAGGAATCTAAAAGATTTTATATTGGTTTATAACAAACTTCAGAACAAAATATAACAAAAATTTGGAAAATATAAAAATAGAAAAAATATGATTTAACCAAATCTTAGTTCTATATTTCTACGAAAAAATGAGTCAATGAACTCTAATAGATTACTGAACTATGGGAGAATTAAGAAGTCATAAGATCAAGTGTAAGGCAAGGTAGATAGATGGAAAAGCTACTTCTGAAATATATACTTCTCATAAGGCAGGATGTGGCTAAGACAAGACATGTATGGAAGACAAACACCATAACGACCATAAACAGAATTAAAAAATACATTCTACTTAGGTCTGTCTTAGGTGACTCAAACTATCCAATACACTGAAAGTCATCCAAGGATATTTTTGGTAAGATGTCTGAGATTACAATGATCTATTTTTCTTTATAAACTTAAAGTAGGTATTGATGAGATTGAAAGGCAAGTCAAATAAGATTTGTAATGTTTACACAAATCAATACAATTATAGAAAGATCTACAATTGAATTCAGAAAACAAAATAGAACATTTGAAATGACATAGAAAAAGTTGAAACATGTCTTACTTCTGGTGTAAATCTTTGGAATTCAGCCATCCAGTTAGGAAGGGTAGACAAAGGCCCACAGACAAGAAAAGGTCCAGGTACTCCTCTCTGAATCATCAATGCAATTGTAGCAATGCACTGAACCGTCTTTCCCAGTCCCATCTCATCTGCTAAAATGCCATTAATTCCATTTTCCCAAAGCATCTAGACAAAATAATACACACTGCATTTAAATTCTGATATTCTCACACAAATACCTATTGAATTAGCAATTTTTTTAACCAATGATAATTAAGATGAGACAGACATATTCATACTGTAAGTTATAACACTTGTGGGAAGTCAGTTATCAAAAGCCATAAAAGTGTTGGTAGCCTTGAATAAGATCATTTTCACTGTTCAAGTTTTATTCTAGGTAAATAAATGAGAAAATAAGTATTTACACATGAATGTTTGTCCTACACACAACAGTGAAATATGGAAGAAACAACTCAAGTTGTGTTACTTCACATTAATAGGTTTGAACCGATTAATAGAAATGAACTGATATCTTATATTAAAATTGAGAATTCATTACCCTAAGCCATTCCATGCCTTCTACTTGGTACCATCGCATCACTCCTCCTGTAAAGTGTTTTGGTTGCTGAAAGGGTACTGGCTGTCCATTATACTTCCGAACCGGGTCAAAAAAGAATTTAGCATTCTGCCTAACCGTTTGTGACAACCTATCTTTAATTATACTATTTGAGTCTTTGTTTTTCTCAAGATCTTCTACACAGAGATTAGAAGAGGAGCTTTTATCCTGTAAAGAGAAAAGTTTATTAGAAGTTTGATATATAATGTTGGTATCCTCAACTTACTGGAAAATGTAACTACGACTCAAAATTTACCCAGTCCTATGTAATCATTGCATATAGAAAATAAAACCCTAGAGATAGTTACCTACATTCCCCACCCCAATGTAAAGCCATCAGAGGGGGAACAAACCCCTTAGAGATTATAGGTATACACTTTTGAAATAACTTTACGGTTGAACCTTCCTTCCAAACCTCTAAAAGGTGTTAACCCAATTACTTGTTGAACTATTTCCTTAACAATTTCCTTTACCCACAGCAAATATAATGGATAATGTCTGTAAAAAAATTTTTTTAATTTCCTTTCAACGAACACAAAAACATTTACTTCCAGATAAGTAATTACTTTCATTGCAGGGAAAGGAGAAAGTAAGCAAAGCTTAAAAACTCACTGTATCACACACTTAAGACCAATGGTAGATTTTATTGGTTGGCAACCTCTACAACTCTATTTTACCAATGTAAAACAAGGATTCTAAGTCGATTCAAAGGAAAAGTCTTATAATTGATGTCTATAAATGATGCCACAATTGAATATTCAACTGGAAAAGCTAATGGGTACTTTTCTTAAAGGCTAAGAAATAGGATAACTGGTAAGAAAACAAGTACCCTGGTGATTAAAAGGGGTAATGATCAGGGAAGTAAATATAACTCCTAAATTTAATGTCTATTATTCATCACTTACCTCATTCTCCTTTTTATTTTTTTTAGCCACAGACAAGATTTCCTAGAATATTAAGAAAAAAAAAAAAATTTATGTTGTGGTTCATTCATTCATTCATTTACTTAACAAACATATACTATTCTGATTTTGTGCCAAGAAATAGGGATAAGGCTCTCAAGGCAATTGAAACAGAAGACTCATATTGGTGGACCTCAAGCAAAATTAGTTAGCAACCTGTAAAAATTGAGATATTTACTCCTGAATTTTTTATATATATATATATATATATATATTTATTTTTTTTAAATCAAAGTTTATCTGAATAGACCAGGTCCGAATTCACACATGCCCAACAATCCTTTAGTACAGAGGCTGGCAAACTACATACTGGGAACCAACTCCAGCTAGTAATCTGCTTTTATAAATAAAGTTTAATTAGAACAAAGTCTCAGGCTTGCCTGCTTTTGGGCTACAAGTCAAATTCAAGGTTGAATAGTTACTCCCAAAACTACCTGAAGCTAAAAACATTTACTATGTTGGTCCTTTACAGGAAAAGTTTTCTAGAATCAAGTTGTGGCCACTTCTGTTACTCAAGAATTGATTCCCAAAAGTATTATAGTTCCAACTCCATTTCACTTTATGCCTCTGTGGAAAGATATGAGTTTGCAATCCTGAGCAAGAAGCAAACACAAATAAAAGTACAGAATAAAAGTATACTGAAGTTCCTACTAGATGCTAAGAGTATGGAGACAAGCAATACCTGAGTGTCATTTGGTGCCTTAGGAGAGTATCTGTTACATTGAATTATCTAAAAATTGTCATCAGGGCATAATTGTATTAAAGATAAGGTACATTTCAAGCAGACAATATCATGTGCAGAGGACAAAGGGGATGAAACAGTATGATACATTCAAGAAACTTTAAGCATATTTCAAATTTAAGATACATAGAGAATGACAGGACCTGTCAATAAGAGGCTGACACACAAATCCATATATATGTGTGTTGTGTGTTAGTAAAGTACAGATATTCATATTCTAAGACTAAAGGGATTTTAGATAGGGAACTGATAGTTTTTTTAAATGACCAGATAAGCTGAACCTTTTTGGAGTACAATTTGTAAATCAATCAAAACAAACAATATCATCTGTGAAGTACTCTTACTAAAAATTAAACCTTATAACTAAAGTTCTGTCCCTGCTTACCTCTGCAGCTTCATTCTTCAACACCCTTTCGTTTACACACAAACAAAATGTTTGTTTTTTAGGCGAGACAACCCTTGGTTGACTTCACAGAATGCAAGGACCTTGTCAGCTTACAATCCCTTATTTTTTATTTTTTACACCCACAGCACCTGGTCTTCCTAAGTGGTCTCCCATCCAAGTACTAACCAGGCTTAACCCTGTTTAGCTTCCGAGATCAGACGGAATCAGGCTTGTTCAGGGTGGCATGGCCATAGACATAATTTAAGTTTTTTGAACTTGCCAAGATCTCCCTTGCCTCTGGACATCTGTCAAAACTTATTATCTCTTCCTAGAACACTTCCTCATTATCTTCCCTATATCTTACTATCTCCCTATTAAATCTCTCACCATCATATAATTTAACTTTTATCCCTGAAGTCTCAACTTAGATGCCACTTCCTAAATGAATACTTTATGAATCTCATATGCCTGAGTTAAGAGCTTTCTATATGCTCAGTACCATCCAATTTTCCAATTATAATTGACTACTTACTGCTGTTATTTCTCACTGGATACAGGTTAAGGGAAAGAAAGTGTTTATCTTTCTTTACTAACAGATCTTTTCCACTTCGGAGAAAGTTTGTCCACAGCAGACACACCACAAACATCTGATGAATTAAATTGACAACAGTGTAATCGGCTAAACTTCAATAAATCTCATTAAAAGTGTTTTCCGACTGTAGGCTGAGTGTGTTCCATAATCAACTAAGTGGGTCCTATTATTTTTAAGGGGGGGGGGGTTGGGGGGAAAGATAATTCTAAAGACAAGAATTATGTGAAAATTTATATTTTATACTTTATGAAGATCTAGAGTTTGAATTTCAGGTATAAGAAAAATGCTGTAGATAACAAAGAAATTTTTTAAAGTTAGAACGTAATGCATTAAAATATGCTGGAACATTTAAGGTTTTTCATAATTGAAGATGTTCTTTAACGTCTATTATGTGGTAACAAGTAAGGTGAAAAAAGGATCTGGTCTTAGAAATAAATATGTGATCTTAGTTCCCATATATATAAAGGTTTTCAACAAGGAATAAGAACAACGTTCTTAAGATAAGGTTTTGAAGTTTCAAGAGATTATAAAAATTTCTGATTAGGCCAAGCTCATACTCCTTTACCAGACAGGAAGATGCTACCTTTTTATTCTCTCAAACACTTAACAGGCTGAAAAGCCAAGTAACAGTTATCTTTAGAGCTTTAATGTAGTTCAAATAGGTTTTTATTCAACATTGAATCTTATATGCCCTTCCCCCTTAATTTTTACCTCTTTTGACATGACCTCTGAAATATTGTATGATTCATCTTCTCTTCCTCTTTTCTTTCTCATAACTACAAAAAAAATTCATTTTATTTTTGATAGCAATTAACATAAAAATATAAACACACAGTCTTCAAAACTAGAACAAAAAAATTTACCTGGATTCTCTTCATTTGCATCATTGGAATTTTTACCCTAAAAACAATATTTAGAACATTATTTTTCTAAGGATTACTATGGTTTTACAAATTAAATGTTCCCTGCAGCTGATTCACATCCACAACTCATCACCATTATACTTACCAACACATAACCTTTTTCTATACTTTCTTACTTATTTGTAACCATGGCGCTCTTTTTTAAAGACTACATTCTTCCTTTTTTTTTTCATTTTACAAGAGAAATTTCAAAATCAAACATATAAGACATTTATATTTTGAAATTACCATGTACATCTTCTGTAACTGTATGTTTATGCTAAAGATATTCAATAGGCATGGTATGGAAAGAGTACTCATTTTCAGAAAATTAATAAGTTAAATTCAATTGAAAGTAGAAATAAAATACTGACAGAAAAAATATTAGTGAAGGAAGGCAAAGAAGAGATTTTCAAAAACAGTTTGAAAATAAGAGTTGGAAAAGATTGAGAAAAGGTAGACAACATGTATGAGAAATGTAAATGACAAAGAAATAAAGTAAGTTTTAAACTGAAGTAAAAAAGCGAGAGGATTAAAAATGAAAATATCAAAAGAGACCAGTGCGATGGAGTAGGCAGAATTTAATGGTTGGCTTCTTTAGAATAAAGTGGGGAAAAAAACAAAACCCTGGTACAAAAACTTAGCTGGGCAAAGGTGAAGGGTAGATTAAATCAACAGCTGAAGAGTGGAGAATAAATGATAAAAAGCCAGTAAAATTATCTTGCAGGTATATGTTCTTTAAAAAACCAAAATAAGTCTGTGGAATTAGCAACTGAGTCAAATTATGTTTTTTAATAACTGCTTTTGCTGCAACATTACTGACTGTGTACATTAACATCACCACTAACCACATTAAGAAACAAATAACTGGAATTAACGATATCCTACCTATTTTGCATTTTGGCATTTTGATATTTCCTAATAAAACCAGTTTAGTATAGAAGTGTTGGGTCTGAAACTAATCCTGGGTTCAAATCCTGACGTTACTATTTATTAGATGTGTGACCTTCAGCAAGTTACAGTCAATTGTCATTCACAGTAGTTATGTTATATAAAGTCCCTGCAAATACTGAATTGGTGAAACATTGAATCACTGCCTGTAGGAGAAATACAAGTTGAGTCTCCTGCAAGGCTCTGGTCACATTTTCAAATACCAATCAATACATAACCCTATTTTTTGTGTGTTGCTATCTTCTTTAATACATATATTGATTAACATTGAACTGAGGACTAAGCACTGTAATTCACTCATGAAGGAAGCTTATCTAACATACATATTTTCTCCATGAGGCACAACAGAACTTCTTGCATTAAAAATACTAAAAAGCACTTTAGTACAATGTGGCTGAAGGCCATTTTAAATAGCAAAACCAACAAAAATGACAGAAATGCAAAAATCATGGCATTACATAGACCACAAAAAGGACATTTGTTTACAGCGTGACGGCTTAAACAAGGCAGATCATCACTTTGACCTCAGCCGGGAATGTGCATGTTGGGAAACTTAAATTTTTGGCCATTGTGCACATGCACATGTCTGTGAATAACGATAAAAACGTGAGCACGGATTTGGGAGTTACAAATAAGTTTTAGCCGCAGGCTAATTTGCAAATAGGGAATCTGCGAATGAGGACGGACTGTACTTTATTTCCTTGCATTAGCTTCTTTATATGTTAAATGGGGATAATAACAGTATTTCTACCTAACAGAGCTGTTTTGAGAATTAGGAAAAAACATGTGAAGCTTAGAACAAGACCTTACACGTTAAGTATTCAATGTTATCTTTATCATTTCTCTTTTCACTAGCAGTTATTTATATAATTCCCATCAATACATTAAACAGCCTCGTGTTAAAATATATTCTTTACAAAGATCACATCTCAAATTCAGGCTATCCCTAAACAAATGCTCTATTATCTAAAATGTTTTTAAGAGATGATTATCTGCTCCACTTTTGGTTCTACTGTTGCAGCTATGCACGAGACACAAATGTAGATCACTGTTTATAGCTCCAGGTTGACAAGATGAGGTTGAAGGCATGAAAGAGAAAGAGTTATCATTACATGTACCAACAGGTCTGGCTACTCATAAAATGCCTTGAGTTATAAAACATGTGCAGATTTTTACCAATTAAGTAAAATTTTGCTTTTATGAAAAATAGTCCACAGAATAAGAAACTGAAGGGGTCATACTTGAGCTCTCCTTCTATATCTAAAATACTAAGAAACAATTTCACATGTTCCCATGTAGCTTATAACAAAGATCAGTTATCAGATAAAGGTTAAAATAAATATATGATCAATAAAATCAAAAGCATACAAAAGAATTTCTTCAATATTTAGAGTAAAACATACAATATAGTCTAGTTTACTATATATTACCTTAGCAGCTTTTGAAGATTCCTTTTTTCTCTCTAATTTTTCTTTCTTCTTCTGTTCCTGTAAGATATGTTCTTAGTGTCACAAGTGGAAATACAAAGTATAAAACACAAATCTCAAATGACTATGTTCATAATGAAGAACACACACACACACACACACACACACACACACACACACACACACTTATAGATATAAATTAAAAAACAAGGGAGAACTTGCACTTCGAGACTTTACGGAACAATAAGGAACAGATTTACCCTCTTGCCTTAAGCAACTAAAATCCAGATAAAATATATTAAACAATGGTTTTCAGACAGCATTCAGCAAAGGACAGTGAACACTGACAGAAGGTAAACAAATGAGCTGAATTTTGACTGCTTAGCTTACTGTCTGGAGGCAAGTTCCTAGGCAAATAATAGTGAGAACCCAGTTTAACAGTCTTCCTGAGTTGAAACAGAGTGCAAAACTTAGAGCAGCTGGCATACCAAGGGTCAAGTACCAAAGAGGAGAGGGCTGCACATAAAAAAAGCTCTGAAGATCAGCAGTCAAATCTTCGCTAAGTGTTGATCAGTACATGAGTGCAAAAAAAAACCAAGGCCAGAAAAAGACACTAGAAAGAAGCAAGGTGGAACAATCCCTGTTCACACAGGGATCAGAAATAGTTCACATTCCTATCAACCAAAGTGGAAAGGCCTCCTGACATACAGGCATCAAGAGTTCGCAGACAAAGGTGATAGAGTAAGACCAATTTTATAGACCAAGAGGTTCAAATTTCCAGGTATGAAACAAACAAGTCATGGGGCTATGGTGTACAGCATAGGGAATATAGTCAGTAATATTGTGACGGCATTGTATGGTGTCAGATGGGTGCTGGATTTGTCATGGTGACTTCTTTAGATATATAAATGTTAAATAACTATGGTGTACACTCGAAACTAATAAAATATTGTATGTTAGCTGTATTCTAATAAAAATCTTTTAAAAAAGTTATCAGAAGAGTGGGGGAGGGGACAAGTTATTCTATACTAAAAGGGGTTCCATATGCATCCTACCAAAGCTTTAAAAGCAAGACACAAAAGGTTTCAAACCATTCCCAAAAGGTGGTTAAAAAGGATATTTGCCTAATAATAACTTATTAAGCTTGATATTTGTTTAGATTTCCTGTTTCATTTTACCATATTAAAAAGGGCATCAGCCAAGGAAAAAGAATTTAGTAAATATAGTAAAGTATTGATTGATAATTAGTCAGTTTAAATAATAGAGATAGAGAAATTTATTATAGTCTCAAAATTTGCACAAAATTTAAAATCTTCATACATTTTAGTGGACAATAAATTATATATATAAGTATAATAAGAACAGAACACGGTAAAGAGATCAGGAGCGTGAGGGTAGAAGACGTGC
Organism: Pteropus vampyrus; assembly: GCF_000151845.1. Taxonomy (NCBI): domain Eukaryota; kingdom Metazoa; phylum Chordata; class Mammalia; order Chiroptera; family Pteropodidae; genus Pteropus; species Pteropus vampyrus. The sequence continues at coordinate 64,197 of NW_011888849.1, forward strand.
CAGGTAGCAACTTTATTTAAGGTTGTCAGGGCAGGCCTCATTGAGAAAACATTCAAGCCAAGACCTGAAGATGATGATAAAGTAAGCCATGCAGATATCTAGAAGAGGGTTCCAAGCAGAAAACAGACCATGCAAAGGCCCAAAAGCAGGAAACACACCTGGAATAAGGTCTGAAAGGTAATGGGGTTGAGGGAGGCAGCCAGATTGCTTACAGTTTTGTAGGACATCATTGTCAGAAGCAATGTAAGCTAGAAAGCAGTAATATATCATTAAATTACTATGTGGGGGCCAGGAGGGGAAGGAAGTCCTGAATAAAAATAAATTCTTTACTCAGTAAAAATATCTTCCAAAAATGAAATCAAATGAAGACTTTTTCAGACATATTAGAGCTGAAAGAACATATCACCAACAGAAAATATAAATTGATCTACAATAACAGAAAGCAGATCAGTGGCTATCTGGTGATGAACACAGGAAGTGATGGGAAAGAATTAAAAGGGGGCAGGAATTCAGCCATAAAGAGTGAAATCTTGCCCTAACAACATAGATGGACCTAGAGGATATTATGCTAAATGAAATAAGTCAAATAGAGAAAGACAAATACCATTATGATCTCATTTATGGGTAGAATCTTAAAAAACAAACAAACAGGAGCTTACATATACAAAGAACAGACAGACCCATGGTTGGGGAAAGCGGAATGGTTGAAGGTCAAAAGTTACTAGTTTCCAGTTATAAAATAAGTCATGGAGATGTACTGTATAGCATAACGACTATAGTTAATACTGTACTGCATCTTTGAAAGTTGCTGATAATAAAACTCAAAAGTTCTCATAAAAATATTTTTGTTAACTATGTATGGTGATGGATGTTAACTAAACGTATTGTGATCATTTTTGCAATAAATAAAATATTGAATTAGTAATGCTGTACACCTGAAACAAATATGTGTCAATTATACCTCAATTAAAAGGGAGAAACAGGAAGAATTTTTTGGAGTTGATAATTATGTTCATTATCTTGATTGTGGTGGCTTCGTAGGTATACACATGTCAAAACTTAGAAAATGACATTTTAAATATGCGCAGTTTTGTGTATGTCAATTATATCTCAATAAAGCAATTTAAAAAAAGACTGAGCAGCATAAAATTCACAATTTCCAGTATCCAAAAAATATTACTGACAGGATAAAAGTCAACAGGTGAACAGAAAATAAATGGTGGTATATTCATACAACGGAATGCTTCTCAGGAATAAAAAAGAGTGACCTACTGAGTAAACACAACATAAGTGAATCTCACAAATACGCTGAGCTAAAGCAGCAAGACACAAGAGTACTTACTTTAACTCCATTTACAATATTCTAGAAAAAGGAATATTAATCTATAGAGATAGAAAATAATCAGTGGTTGCCTGCAGCCAGGCATGGGGATCACTAAACGAGAGAATTCTGCGGGATGATGAAAATGTTCTTTATCACAACTGTGCTGATGGTTACTCCAATCTACACATTAATCAAAAGTCAGTAAACTATAAACTTAAAATGTGTGCATTTTATTGTATGTAATTTCTACCTCAATAAAGCTGTTTTTTAAAAATTTAAGCTATCAGCTGTCATCAAGCACATATACATACCTCTAATTGTTGCTGTTCCATTTTAGTCAATAAAAATTTGGAGTAGATATTACTTTTTTCAAGCAAATGTTGAAGTCTACGGTACCGAATGTCCATGGACTCTCTATCCCAAGACATGCGAGCCTATCCAAAGAGAAAATTTCCACGACTATTAAAGTTTTCTGACATACACTGACCTACTGCATAAGGTGTAACAAAATTGACAAAATGAATGCTCTTCGGGTTTAATATATTTCATGTAATTAATGAAAAGGACTTTTTATAATATTGAATTCATTTACTAAAAGTATTTTATTTTCCAAACCAAAAACTAGCAAATAGATGAAAAGATGATTCTTGAATTCAACAGGCAATCTGGTACAATGTAGCTTGTATACCAAAATATCAAAATTTCAGATACTGGACATATGGTTACTGGCCATCTACTGAGGACCCCTGTTGAAAATATTTGAAATTAAATTTAGAAAGTAAATATTTAATTCAAGTTGGAGTTAAGGTTTTAAACAACCAAATGATGAGAAAAATTTTATAGACCATTTTTATTTGCTAGAGCACTGGAATTAAAATATAACGTCATTGGTGAGCAACTAGAATATCTAATTTCAGAATTTTAAAACTGTATTGTCAAAATATTTTAACATGGTAAATCAGATGATTTCTTACAAGCCTTTTCTTTTCTCCTGCAGTACCGTGTTCCCTAGAGGCCTACTCTCAACATTTATCTTTCTTTTACTTTCTCCTTCACCTATGCACAACTTCCAATTACAAACCTCTGCTTTATTACTTTTAAAATTACTGCACATTACTTTTACACACCATTTATTCATTGTTTTCTAAAAGCCTACAATAGTCTAGCAAGTTCACAGTGATAAAAGTTAATTTTAAACGAACACCAGAAGGCACAAGATAGAAAACATAAAAGCTATAAATACTATAGTTCAGTGGCCCAGAAACTTTTTATGTAAAAGCCCAAAGAGTAAATATTTAAATATGTAAGCATCATATGGTTTGTATTGAAAATACTCAGTTCTGCCTTTTTGCATAAGAGCAGTCATACGTAAACAAATGAGCATAACTGTGTTCCAATAAAACTAATCAAGAGGCTAAATCTAGTTCATAATTTGCCAACCCAGTATAATCTGAATTCAAAGAAAAGCATTAAATGGACTGCTGAAGTGAGTCAAGTGAGTTTAATTATCTACTGAGGCCAAATATATGCAAACCTTACCAACCATTAATTCCACTGGTGAGACAAAGAATGTATTAGACCAGTTAGCATAATCTAATTAACTTTAATTTAGTGGTTAAGGCTTGAACTTGTAAATCAGGCACTACTGTATATTGGCTTGTATTTCCTAAATGTTATGTCATCCCTCTAGCTTTTCTTTCAAAATACATTTATTTTCTATTACAAAAGCAATGACAGATACCTAAGAATAAATCACATGAAAGTAGTACATGCACATTGCAGAAAAATATTTTAAAACCACCCATAATCTTATCCATGCAGTTAATCTCTCAACATCTTATCAAATTCTATTTCCAGTTATTTTTGAATAGCCTTTCTTTTACTATTACCAAAATACTACTGTGATTACCATAGGCAGTCAACGAATGAGGAAGATATAAATGGGAAGATGAAATTATTTGACCTTATAAAAATGAATTCCTAAATTTTTTAACTTTTTAAATTTGTTTAAAATTTTAGTTAAAATCTACTGGACTTAATTTACATATAACTACTACCTTAAATCCTGTTCAAAATAAATTAGTATATTTTTTTTAATTAAAGCTTTAAGATACCATCATGAATAATTTGTAATTAATATAATTAGAATACCATGTCAATGGTTAAGCTTTAAACCCAGTCTTCCGTATTTCAAAACAATTTTGGAGTAAATCTTATCTATCATTAATTACTCTTGGACTTAACAATTTCATTATGTTATATTAAGGTAAACTGTAGCTCCATTGTGGAAAGAACTGAGTGTCTGACAGAAAGTGTATCTTGATGACCAGCATGAAAGTGTATGCCAATGGAGACCAACAGCAGAAATTCTCCACTGTCTACCCCATTATCTCTCCCAACACCAATCCTAGATCTTGGGGGATGGAAGGGGAGTTATATTTTAGTCTACAAAACAGGAACTATTTTCCTTTACTGCTCCAAAAAAATCTACCAACTCTTACCTTTCCCCTTCCCCCACCACAGACACACATTAATGCTTACTTTTAAATATTCTAGACTAACAATGACTTCTTTCTAAAGGAAATGAAGGTGAAAAGCCAAATAATATAACTGTAGCACAAAAATGTTAAAGTCATTGTCCAGGCTCTTTACAAATTTTAAGATCTCCTAAAGCCTAGTAAATGTTCTCATTACGACTTAAGCTGGCTCTTCCTCTCTGAAGTACTTCTAAATACATGCTCATAAATATTATATTCTCCTAAAAGGAAAGGAATTTTTACTTTGTATAGTGAGTTTTTGGCCCCCAGAGATGTGTAGGGAGAGACTCATTCTTAAAATTCTCTCCATAATCACGTAGGGTATAATTTATGAATGTCAAGTAAAAAACTGAATCGAATTCTTTCAATACTGTACATAAAAAGACAATGTAATACCAACAGACCACAATTCGAAGTTTTTAGCAAATTATACCCTTGTATTAGTAGAAGGATTAAAAAGAGCTGTATGCTTTACTCATGGAAGGACTAAAAGTGGATTAAAAATTGCTATTTTAATTGCATAAATGCTAAAGAAAAGCTAGCTGTACCATACTTATCCCTCAACAATAATTCTAAAAAAACTTTCAGGACTAATTGGAAAATGTTCAAAAGCTTAAAATTTCACTGAAAGAAGTCATTTTGACTCCTAGTTTCATCAGCTATACTTATGGTACTATAAATTTTGATAGATCTTCCAATGCGACAATGTTTTTCCCTTCTTGTTGTACCTCCTATCTTCCTTCAAGTGTTATTTCCTTACCCAACAACCTTCACTGGTTATAAAACAAGGTACACTACCCAAAATAAAGGCTTTATCTTCTTACCACCTCAAAAGTCGATACTATTCTGGACACTTGCCCCAGGATTCATTCTTCCCTTTATAATTCACCTTGCTACAAGTCTGGTAAGTATACTTATTTCATTTATGTAATTTTATATACATTATGAAATATATTACAACATATTCTTTTACCATACTTTGAAATTCAGTAAACATTTATTGATTGCTTGGTGTACCACCTACAAAAACAAACAGTAAGTGATGTGCCCTCAAGAAACACAGCGAGAAAAAGTCAAATAAGTTATGCTAACATCCTGTAATAAACAAAATACTATGGGAATTCAGAGAATGAGGAAAAGTGGTTCAAGGTCCACCTCCTAATTCTATTAAAATCTGTTAACATATTACCTTTACTGATTATGGTCAGCTATGGATAACTAGTAAAAACAGAACCTGTGGATAATTAGTAATAACAACCTGTATCACTGGAGTAAAAGTACAGGCATGGTGGTTATAAAGAGTGAATTCTGGAACCACATGGTCTACAGTGCAATCTTGGCTCTGACATTTACTAGGTGTCTCAGTTTCCTCACCTACATGAGGTGAAAACAGAACTTACTTCATTCAATACTTTAATAGAATAGTTTATACTAATAATTAAACTAGTAAGGTTAATAATAGTGATAATGAGTTTAATAACAGTAGCTACTTTGTAGAATAGCTGAGGATTCAATGAAATATATGTACAGCATTCAGAACAGTGCCTCACAACAAATACAATGAGGTGTTAATATAAAAAAAAAATCATTATTGCTCATATAAAATAGCAAGGAGCCAATTTTTCTTTGGAGTACATTATTTCCTAATTTAAGTAGTTTTGTAATTACATGGAGTAAATTCAATACTAATGTATATTTCCTTAGAAGGGTATAGAGTCAAGGACAAGACACTCTAAAGACATGCAGAGTTCAAATTTGAGTTCATTAGTTTGACCCTCAACTACCTGTTTCCTCTCTTTGAAAATAGATATCAGAAGTACCTATAAATCATCGTAATATTGGGAGAACTAAATGAATTATTACAAGAAAATCGCTTGTAATAATCACAGTAGGTAAGAGCTGTTGGCTAGCTATCATTCTTTTTCTTGCACATGCAATAATTAAATAGCAGGGTGGGGACTTGATTATTGGAGCAAAATGTACTTAAGAATTTAACGGGTTAAAAACTGCTTTTAGTAATCTACAAAACTGATACTCTGTACAAGAGAACCACAAGTATAAATTATTTGTACCTAAAGAATCTTACTTAACAACAGCCCAAGAAAACATAAAGCAAGTCGATCACTTAGATGGAAAACAGCGCTTAAAAAATTCACTATCAACTTTGAAAGAATTATATTGGCTAAACAAGCAATTTAAAATGCTCACTTAAAAGAGAGATGAGGCCACTTTACTATCTCTCATAGAAGAATCATTCAAAGCACGTGCAAAGGTTTCTCAAAGATAGCATCTATAAATTTACAAATACATAAAGACCAAAGTCTGTTCTAAAGTTTATGAAAAAAACCGGACCTAGTAAACCAAAGAACACAAACTACACCTCTGAGTTAGCATCAGGTTACTGTTAACTACCGGCTTTAACGACGATGAACTTGATTCCTAAATTACCTTTTCTAGCATCTTCCGCTCTCTCTCAAGTCCAGCAGCTTCGAGCTGTTCTTCCTCTTCTAGCATGGCTGGGGTAATCACGGCAGCCTCCGGTTGTTCAACTCTATCTGGAGCTAGGGTCCCTAAGAGGAAAAAGTCTTCCAAATTGCAGTTTAAAAAAAATTACCAATTACTCAACTCCCACTGAAAACAGCCTTTCGCCTCTTCCCAGATGCTTTCGAAGCAAAAGCTTAAGACCCACGGGGACGCCAGTATCACCTCAGACGATATCCTAGGTCTTTCGCGATGTCAACAAGGTGCCTGGACCTGAGTTTACAAATCAGGACGCTCGGGAAAATGCACGTTTCCCGTGTAAAATCTATATTGTGCAAATATGTGCAATTCCGGGTACCTTCCACTCTCTCTTCACAGCTTCTGACCTCTTTTTTCCTCCTCAGTCTCAGCCCAGGGTCAGCTCTCCTCGCTCAAAGCTCGGCTGCAGCTTCCATGCTGCGCCCCCCTATGCCCGGGACGCCGCCGCCCGTGCCCAGAGGAAGGTTCTCCTCACTCACCGCCGCTGCTCGCGGGCTCCTGCGTTGGCATGGCTGGACACACACTCCGGAACAAGGTCCCCTCGTCTCAGAGCCTACAACGCCGCGCGCTCTATCTTCAGAGCCACTGCCGACCCCAGTCTTCTCGACAACTCCCGGGCCAAAGGAAAACGCGCGCTTCTCCTTCGCGGGAAAACGCCATCATCTCGCGATACTTCGTGCTCCCCGCCTCCGACCTCGGCGGCGCGAGATTTGGCTCAGAAAACCCACCTGAGCGAAGGTGAGCGTTTACCTGGACCTCTGTCTTGGCGAAACTGGGTTTTGCTGCAAAAGTCAGCGTTTAACTAGCTCTGATACCTGATGAGTCTGGCCTACCTTGGAGAGCCCAGTTTCCTCTTATATTGGCGCTCTTAACAGTTTGCAAGGCACCTTCACAAACGCTGATTAAATCCTGCCAACCAATGATACTTTAGGTAAAGTAGATGAGTATCAGATGAGCATGTCAGAAACAAATATTGCCAACCTCGCCTGCCATCCGCAGTGCGGAGTTAATTTTTTTTTTTTTTTAGTGAAAATTCCCCGAAATGATCTAAAAAGGGGCTCTTTCGTGGGTTAAAGGGGAGAGAAATAGTAAATTAGGATTATGGTAGAGTTCAAGAGTTGTTTCAGGATAAGGGAGAACTAAATGCACTGATAAACCAAGCAGAGCGCCCAGTAGAAAAGTAAAATTCAGGAATTCAATAGATCAATAACTAGAGTGGGCGCCTGAAGGAAAGAACAGGGCTTTTCTTGTCCCTGGTTTTCACTTCAGCCTTCAATCTCACATTTTTTTGTCTACAGTCCCTTTTAACAAGTTCCTGTTTCTCCCACCCCTTCATGGTATACCTACCATCTACCTGTTTCCTTCATTTCTGGCTCCAACAACTTTTATTGTATTTGTACAAAACTTAAGGGTCTACATCTATCATAACTATCTTCAGCAACTTTAATAACAACACTGAAATACCAGAGCGGATTATTTTTAGTCCTATATTATATGTGAAAAAAACGTGATGCTCAGAGAAGATAAACTGGCTTGCTTAGAAGCCTACAGTCACTGTGATAAAACATGAGTCAAACTCAGGTCTTTTTGACTCCTAGTTCAGTATTATTTTAAGATAAAATGTAGCCTCAGTTAATAATTATTCTTAAATCCACCTCCTTCTAATCAAAGACAATAGCTATCAGTCTCTCTACATAAGAATTTTGACCTTCACCAAACTATCCTCCAAAATTTCTTCCCCCCTGACTTTTGAACATTGCTTTTTAGGGAGTTTTCCCCAAATGCATTGGAAGTATTTCCTTGTTCCTTCTTTTAAACTCAAATATGGCCCACCTTCCAAAATCTTTCCTCCAGCTGTTTATTGTTTTTCTCTATATACTTTGTTCCTTATAGCAACTGCTTTACAGGCCTTAATCAGTTCAAGGCCAGTTCACTTCTAATTCCTTAGATAGAGAGTGGGAAAGATTTGTCCAAACACCCATGAGAAAGAGTTCAAGGCAATTTCATCTGATTCTCAAAGAACAGACATCTCATATAATATCTGGCTCCATACTTCTTAATACACGTGCACTGGTGCACTTCCTGACACGTATGCATTGTGCAAACCTCCCCTAACAGTGGCTGTGGAGACATGGACCTAGAGGGTACTATGCTGAGTGAATTCAGACAGAAAAAGACAAATGCCATATTTCACTTACATGTGGAGTCTTAAGAACAAAATAAAACAGAAACAGACTCACAGAGAATTTTTTGATGGTTGCTAGACGGGAGGGGGGTGGGGGTTGGTGAAAAAGGGGAAAGGATTAATAAATACAAATTGGTAGTTACAAAATAATCATGGGGATGTAAAGCATAGCATAGTCAATAATATTGTAGTAACTGTATGTGTCAGATGGGTACTGATTTATCAGGGTGATCACTTCATAAGTTATATAAACGTCTAATCACCAAGTTGTACACCTGAAACTAATATATGCCAACTGAAAATTAAAAATAAATTACTTTTAAAAAAGGAGTAGCTGTGAAAAGTTTTGTTCATTCACTTTTATTTAAGGGCCTACGTTTAAATGTCTCCTGGGTACTAGGAACTTTTCTAGTTGTACAGCCATGAACAAGACAGACAAGATTCCTGTTGATACGGAACTTATATTCCAGATGTTATAAATGTGTGTGTAGGAGGGGGCGTGTGAGACATACTCTGCAAAATATTAGAGTGCCGTGAGAGTAACTGAATAGTTACTTGAGACTGGGTAATCACGTTAAATGAGGAAGCTGAGAACCAAATGTCAAGCAGCCAGCTAGCCCAGAAGAGTGGAGTAGTCCAAGCAGAATCTATAGCTAGTGCAAAAGATTAAGGCAGGAATAAGCTTGGGCATGTTTGAGTTTCAGAAGGCCAGTGCGAATGAAGCAGAGTTGGCAAGGGGAAATGGCACAAAAAGCCAGATATAGACCATCCAGATGAGGCACTGATATTTTCTTCTAAGTAAGATGTTACAAGTCATTATTTTTCCCTCCACATACAAAATGTCTTCCTCTTCTAGCCTCCTTTTCATATTTACGGCTTCACCATCCAATCACAGAAAAAAGAAATCCGAAAAACAAAACCAATGCTCCCTCTTGCTTACACTAGATGGCCCCCATTTCCTGACTACCACACAAAAGTAAACAATAGCTACAGGACAGGACAGAACTCTTTCAGATTCCCAACACCAAATTTACAAACCTACTTGCATCTGAACACTTTTCCCACTTTTCCTCACTTTATCCTCCGGATCCATCTCCCTGCAGCCTATTCCGGGATCTCAGATTACTCATTATCCCATTCTTTATTTCTTAAATCTTTACTGAATACTTTCTATTATTATTTAAATATTTGAACTGCTCCCATCTTAAAAAAGTTAAGGGGAAAGCAACCTCCTTTTCTCCCACCAGCTGTTTTATTATCTGCTCTCTTCCCTTTTACAGCTAACTTTAGAATTATCTACACAACCAATCTTTAATTTCCATGCCTCCTACTGATTCCTCAAACCTTTTGGCTGCCACACTCAAGGCACACCAACATAACTAAGGAAATCAATGACCTACATGTTGCTAAATTTAATGGAAATTCCTTAGTCCTCATCTCAACCTCATTGCCACATAATACTATCAATTACTCCTTTGAGGAAATACTTTTGTCGCTTCTTTTTTCTGACCCCCATGCTCTCCTGATATTCCTACTTTTGACCTCTACTAGTTCATTCTCTTCTACCCAACCTTTAAATGTTTAAGTCAAGTTTCTAGCTAAGTAAATGATTTGAGTTTCCAGAGAAATTCGTAATCTAATAGAAATTTTCTAAATAAAAGGAAAGTTCACCGAGGAGTAGCCCAAAATAAAAACAATCTATTCATCCGTATCTATCACGGGTAGTGCCAAGCACTATTTCCAGCACTAGCAATTCAGTGGTAGTAAAAAAAAAAAAAAAAAAAAAAAAAGACTGTTTCTAACAGAGTTTACACTGTACTGGAAACAACAGACAAACAACTATAGATAACAATGTCAGCTAGTGATAAGTAATAGATACTATAAAGAAATATGAAGCAGAGTAAGGTCATGAGAATGATAAATGGCTAGAGAAAACCCGACTCTGGAAGTAACATTAAGCAGGGACCTGAATAAAAGAGAATAAAGCCATACAAAGACCAAGGCAAAGAACATTTCAGAGGAAACAGCAAGAGTAAAAGCCCTTAGGTAGACAGGAGGTTGGCAGATTGAGAAACGGCAAGAAATTAGGTCTACAGTGGAGTTAATGAGGTTGAGCAGTAGTTGAAATTGTAGGGAGGCAGAGACCAAAACAGACAGGACCTTGTAGAGCAGGGTAAAAGTTTGGATTTTTATTATGACGAATGCCACTAGAAGGTTTTGAGCAAGTAAATGATCATATTTGATATATACTTTTATAAGATCATAATACATGTTGTCCAATTAAAATTTTGATGAGAATTACTTACTTTTTAAGGGCTCCCATAAGTGGCTTTAAAAATCAAAGCAAATGAAATACATTACGACAAAGAAATTACCTTACTGCAGCACAATTTATTTAAAAATCACTTAGTATTAAGAATAAAACACTATCATTCAAACATATTCCAATTTATCTTCACAAGTTAAAGTCTAAACACAGGCATTCAAAGCCTTTTATAATCTACAAGGGTTTTAATCAAATAAATACTTCCCTTTCGAAGTTTCTTATGAATGTATAGATGCTAAAACTAAAAGCCTTGGGATTTACGTGCTAATCAGAATACATCATCCACTTACAATACTGATTATCAATACTGCCTAGACCAGGAAAATTTTAAGTTTTACTTTCTGCTTTTATAATATTATTGTGTATAGTATTATGCCTAAAGATGAAAAATGAGAACAAACATATATATCATTGCTGTCAGTTTTATATACTCCTACTCTAAATTTATCATTTACATTTTTATTACAAAAATGATTTTCCAAATACATTATGATTATACAAGTCATTTTACCGTAAATAAAATCATGAAAATATTATTCACTTTAATGTTCGACAAATGACACACGTTTGAAATACAATTTTTAAAAAAGTCTAATTTCCTTCTTGGTGTTTATTAGAAAACCTAACCCACGAAATGAAATGCATATAGTAAAACCTCAGTAATTGGAACCAAGGGAAGGAAAATCAATATGAATGGTAGAATATTTAGAAAGAAATGCAATTTTGCTAACTTTTCCAAGCCTTGTAACTTTAGCCTATCAAAATATTAAGAGGCAATGCTTGGCACATAATCCGAGCTTAAAATATTCCTGCATTCAAAGTCATTAGTAGTTAACTTCTATTGCAATTACACTGTTAGTTAGTAAACCATTTTTAAAGGCAAGGCTTTCTTCTCTCTCTGAAGTGGCTGGTTTCCCTGAAATCTTTTTTAAAACTTCTATTAAATTTTGTTTTTACATGTTGTGAAACAGTGTAGTTCTAATTAATGAAGTTTTATTACATTTGAGAATTATTTGGGGCATTGTTTTGACATCAAAATAATATGAATTCAATATAAAAATCCACTTTTTCCCTAGAGTAAGACTTTGTTCTCTAATACTATGTCAACTAGTCATGGCAAATTAAAATCTGATTTCTCCAATGTTATCTCACATGTTTTTTGCCTCTTTTATACCAATCAATCTCTGTTGTTTGAATACACTCATGGAATACAAAATTACCTTATCGAAACAAAAATAGGATATGAAAAATCAAAATAAACCATACAGCATTATGAAGACAAATTATTCCATGATTATATGCTTTAGAATTATACTCTCCAACAGTGTAGACTCTAAAAAGTTGACTTTTCGAGATAAAAATAACATTAGTTCCCAAGCTACAATAAAAGCTGTTATCTTGAAGTCAGAGGCTTTGAAAATCTCAATGCCCTTTTGCAAATGCTATCTCTCTTTTATAAAGTCAAATACACTCAAACCGGTAACATTATATGAAGGTCATCAATACAAAAGAAATCAGCAAAAACTATGACTATGTTCTATGACTTTAAAAAATTATACTAGTTACTGGAATCTTCTAGTAGCAGTTAAATAATATGATGTAGACCTGAGCTAAAAGGGAGGGAGAAATATATACAGTAAGTAGACAAATGAGCTAAAAGGGAGGGAGAAATATATACAGTAAGTAGACAAATGATAAGTTTCACATTATCTTGAGGACTGTAATAAGTTATTTTTTGAATTGAAAATACACTTTAATCCACTGCCCCCTCCCAAAAAAAGAAAAAAATTGTTATACACTGATCATGTAAATAACTCCATATTGACTCTATGGGAGGTTCCAGGAAAGAAATGGTACAATATTTTAGCTGCCGATACTGTCAGTCTCAAGAGGCTGAAGGCCTAGTGCATCCCTTGGAAATTTGGCAAGATAAATTCATTCCTTTTTTTCTCCAAATGAAATTAAATAAACAGGTACCTGCCCCCCCACCCCCCGCAAAGTAATGAAGACTCATTTCAAGTAATTACTCTGCTTATTTTTATTTACACAGTTATTGTTAATAGTGGGTTTTAGTGAATTTCTTTTATTTACATTTTATATACACATTTATACTTGAAAGGTAAAGAAACTGTACAGTAATAAAATGAGAAAAAGAAATACAGCAATTTAGGTCCAACTCAGGAAAACAAATACATAAAAGGAAAAATAAATTCAAGGAGGTAGTATAACCTCAATGAGATTACTGCCAGGGCTTACACTTCCTCTATCAGGGCCACCAATACGAAGGAAGTAGTTACCAGAGTTAAAATGTCATCCTAAAACCTATTAGGACCCTGGACACTCCCTCAATATTTTATTACATACTAGTTTCCACTAAGCGAGCTCCTATGACAGGAGTTAACTTCTGAGGTTTCCAATAGTGGTCCCTAGGCTAGAATGACCCATGGGGTAAAAATATATGGACATCATCTGCTCCCATACTTCTAAAGAGGCAGCCAGTACACTAACAAGGTTCTCAGGCTTGTTAGTTTGAAGACAATATACCACTAACAGAAATAGTGTGCTTAAGTGTTGTTTCAAACCAAACTGCAACACAAAAGCACACTATAAATCTAATTATTAACCAAATAGCATGTTATATAGATATCACTCATAACACTCAAGGGATTTACTTTAGGTTTAAGAATTAAACATATTATAATAAACCTAATGAATATTTACCAAAACTTAATAATTTCTCTATCTATTATATCATCAAAGTTAGACTCATTAGAAAAAGTTAATTTTATCTTTTTCTTTTACTCTTATTGCCATTAATTAGAAAATTATGCACAGTGTTTTACAAGTCATGGACTTGACTACATATTAAGATTTCGAATTTCAAACTGGAATCAACAAATTGTTTCTAAGGACAGTGAAGGAATTTTAACTAAAAATGTAAAGTCTTGCCACATAGCATGCTATTTAAGAACTCTCAGAATTCATAGTTTTTACTCCTACCAGTGAAAAACCTCATTTATATTTATGGACTTACTTCCAAAATCAACTCTTTAGTCCACTAAAGTGCAAAGAACTTTCCTTCTACCAGTTAGCTTTCTTAAATTACTAGATGAATAATTTCTTAGACTAGAAACAGGCTAAAATTCTTCGAGTGGTAAGAATTCCGTAAGGGAAAGAAACAATTTCCCTCCAAAAAGAAATAGACATGATACTGCGGAAAAACACCTAAACAAATGTGAAACAATTTCCCAGCAATATTTCCAGTTCTCAGATAACTCAAATTTGCCCCAACTTGTGTATGAAGATAAACAACTCAGTAGCTTAAATAATTTACAACCAAAGTTGCTTACTCTTGGTCTATAATATCTTCAAATGGTCAGAACTGACCTTTGTCAGTTGGAGATGGGCAATATAGAAGGTAAAGTGTTTATTTCAAATAGTATTTTGGAAGTTAAAGTAGTATTTAACAGTCCTGCTCTGACCTCCAAAGTGCTTTTATGGTAACTGTTAAAAAAGAAAAGATGTAAAAAATTTGAAGTATCGCCAAACTGTTAAAAAAAATTTACTGCATTACTGTTCACTCCAAATTATGAACTATGAACCGGCCATTTAAATTTTTTCCTTTGTAAAATGGCTCTCCCTAAAAAATACTTTCTTACTAATACTGTCAATAGGTTACTTATTTCATTTACTTCATTCATGGAATTCAAAATTAGCAGTTTTCCATGTCTTGATTCTTTTAGATTTCTCCAACATTTTCTTCCATACTTTTTACATAGGAAACAAAAAACTTGTACCAAAACCATGTTTATATTCCAATTAGTCTGTTAATTTTGAAGATCAGCTTTTCAGAGCAGGACTATTATTCTTGTCTCCTTCTTTAATATCCTTCATTACAGATGCAAAGACCTGGAATTATATAGGGTAAAGATTAATCCTCAAAAAATTATCATGCAGATTAAAGAGATTTAAATACCTATAGTTTATTAACATGAAAAAGCTTTAGTATACTTAACTCTGTCCCCAGAAGACTGCCATTCTCAAATCCTTTTGTTTCAACCCAATGTTATGGTATATATTAGATTCCAGTTTTCATCACTTGTCAAATATTCTGAAATTACTATTTGGTAACAGAACATTTTCTGGACCAATATGCTTTCATTTAATTTTCCTAAGCAATAAAACTGTGAGCTTGTAATGCCTACTGTCTATCATTCATGGAGCAAATGATAATGCTTTTGTCACTTAACTTTAGATTGCCAATGTTTGCTCCCCTACTAAGACTAAGCATCTAAAAAGCCAAGATCACACATTAAATTTCTATTGCAAATCCTTAGTACAGAGCAGGTGTTTAATATAATTGTTGTCATTTGAAATATCATAATAATTACATATTTGCTCTGGCAAATACTTGACTATTGTGGATGAACTTCGCTAAACTCAAAGTATTACTGAACTTAATAATAACTCTGAAGGTTTGGAAAGGTAAAAGAGGAATAATCTGCTTTAAAATCTTGCTTTTTCTTTTTTTCTTTCTTTTTTATTTCAAGTATTTATTTAGGATAACTTTCACTCTTGTGCACTTCTTTATGCTTTCTGAATTTTTTTTTAATTTTTAATTAAGTTGTTTGGGTTAACATTGGTTAATCCAATTACATAATTTTCAGGTGTACATTATCATTTGACATCTGTATATTCTATTGTGTGTTTACCAACTCTTGCTTTTTCAAAGTCAAAAATTTATTTTTAAAAGATTCTTTTTTAAATTTAAGCACTAACATTTCAGAAATACATAACTTTTTCTTTTACAAGAAGTCGACTGTTTTAACATATTTACTGGAAGTAGGAAAATGTCACTCTACCTGAGTCCATTTTTTGGTGCTATTTTGCATCTGAATGGCTGCAATACAGCTGAACAACTTTTCTGATGTGATGTCTTCTGGCAATTTAGTTAGAAACTGTGCTATATGAATAAAATCCATCTGTAGGAGAATATCTTCATATAATCGGAGGATCCCTAATCCAGTCCTAAATAAAAATTCCTCCCCATCTCTGCAAAATACATCCCAGACTCGACAGGCCAGATCAAGTGGTAGTGATTTGCTATATAGGGTGAAGATCCTAAAATTAGGGGGAAAAGAGTCATTGAAATTGTTCATTTATTCATTCATTCACTTATTAAGCAACAATGTATAAAAAGTGCTTAATTAGGGATAAAAAGGCTCCTTTCCTCAGAGAGCTTGAGTAGTAGGAAATTAAGTAATAAATAATGAAATTATGTGAATTTACAACCTTATGTAGAGATATGGTCTAATACAAACTGGAGTGGCAGAACAGCCTAATTAATGGTTAAGGGCTTGGCTCTGAAACCAGAATGCCTGAGTTTGAATCTTAGATTTGCAACTTATTAGTTGTTTTACCATGAGCAAGATAATTATCTATTGTCCCTCGATTTCCTTGTTAGTAAACAAAAAATAATACTATCTACCTCTCAGGATTGTTTTGAAAATTAAAGGAGTTAATAAATGTAAAGTGTTTAGAACAGTGCCTGGCACACAAGAAATGTTCAAAAAAAGTTACTTATTATTATTGTATTAAAAAACCCAAGTATCATCTTCTTGTAACCTAAATGCAAAATTATAAAGTCTTCTCTTTTCTCATTCCATTAACATCCACTGTTTTATCCTCCTTAATCAAACTTTATTTACTACTTCTTTTGGAACATTTATAATAACTCCAACAGAATCACTAAAATGGTTTTTTTCCTCATTCTTTCTGACAATGTCTGATCATGTAATTCAGTAACCAATGGTGCTTTGGGGTAGCATTCTGGTTGGGGAAGTAGGGAGAATAGGTGCCAGAGAACTTCTCTTAAAGTTGCATTGGCCAAAAAAGGGCACATTTTTTACAGACTGCATTTATCTGAGGTTAGGGCTGATGAAACTTGAGAAAGGGAACTAGAAGCTTGCCTACCAAAAAAAAAAAAACCCTTTAGCACTGCCACTTATTTGTTTTCTTACACAAGTGATTTTGGGATTTGTATGTAGTAAGTTCAACAGAGGCAGTGAAACAAATATCCACATCTACTTCTTTATAAATACACGTTTAATTGCATAACAAAACTAATACTCTTCGTGGCACAGAGAATACTAACAGTATTCAAAACCAGAAAGGGTACCTGCAGTGCCTAGGCACTTCCTAGTACACAGTGCTCCCTCATTATTAACTCCACCCTGTTCCCTATAGTAATTGTGGTCATGATTTGCCTTATGTTCACATTCCTCAACACTGACAACTGGGTTATTTTTTTCCCCTTTCTTTATACATTTAGTGTTTGGTCTTGATCCTCTGGGTCCCCTGATATAAAACCCTTTTTCTCCCCCATTACCTTGGGCCTTTCCCAGAGGAACTCCAATGTTCCTAATGGGAATGGAAGAGAATATATTGAAAAATAACATAGCTTTAAAAAAAAAAAAAACTAAATAAAAGAAGCCCCCAACTGGGAAGATATTATATTTGACCAATGCCGTTATTTATTTTTCTATATTAAAACACAGTATCATTTACATAAAATCAAATGATTTTAAATGATTAGAACTTAAGATTTAAATATTTCAAATGTACTCTTAATCTATCTTAAGATCACTGGTCCATCTCTGGCAAAATTCACCACCACCACCACCCCACCACCCATTCTATGATCAACTGGCTACTGCTCATTAGAGTCTTAGGCAAACCCTTCAAGTTAAAACAGAAGAGCCGGAATTATAAAGTTGAAAAAAGATATCAGCACCTATATAAGGTATCATTCCTCTGTCAGAAAGCTGGATAAACCTTGAAAAAACAAAGCCCTGAGTAAAAAAAAATACAAAACAAAACATTCATAACTATCACAAGTCCTTGTGTGTTAAGTAAAATAAAGGGATAGCAACTAACTCTTTTTGAAAGCTTTGTATGTACTAGGCACTGAATGAGCTAATCCATGTAAAATACCCTCACTACAACTCAAAATGCAGATACTATCATTCCCCTTTTATAAAGTAAAACACAAACTGAGAGATTCTGATTTCAACCCCAGAGTCCATGCTCTTAATCTAATGCCTCCCCACAAAAATGTGAGTTTCTCTATTTGCAAGAGAAGGACTTTTGATATGTACATAAAATTTACTCTAGCTGATAAAACACACAAAAAGTTATACTTTGTTTCCTTTTAATTATTATAGTTTATGTATCTTATGACTTACCAGTCTATCAAGTATATGTCTGGTGTAAGACTATAAGATTTGAAATGAAGAAATAGTTTGGAGAGATTTTCTTCAAAAAATACTTCAAATGTTGCAAAATATTTCAACATCTAAAGATAGAAATATCAATAAAATTATTAAAGAGTATATTCCAAAAATAAATTAATTATAAATTAACAAAATCTTGCTTAGCACCTCTTTCTGAGTGTTTTCATTAAGAATTTATAAAACTATAATTCAATGAAAAGTTTATTTTAGATCAGATTATTTTAGTCTTCTATTATTTTTACTCTAAAAGGGCATTCAGACTACTGAAACTGACAGTCAAAGGAAAACATAATTCATTCCAAATGTCCATACCATACTGTGGTCCACACGGAAGAAGGCCAACTGGCATGGCTTATTCAAGAGATTTGCAAAGGCAATGAAGGCATCTGCCTCTTCCAAATTGAGAATGAGAACTGCTGCTATGAAGGACATCCCTTGGACCTTCAAAGGGAAGAAATTAATCAAAATCTGCTTATAATAATTCTATAGTTTATTTTATTATATTCCTGAAAAATTATAAGGTGATAGTACAAGGTAAAATTTTTAAAAAAAGATTTTTTTTCCCAACAAAGGTAAATACTGAGAACTCATTAAAAATTATGAAATCTCCTTAATTTTAAATCTTGATGATGTGGTATGGGTTAAAAAGTATTAGGGAAAATTTGGGGGGGGGCGGGGAGAATCAGTTTTTACTTGCTACAAAAGCCTATCTCAGCGTACCACCTAGTTTTCATTTTTTCTCAGTCTGAAGTCTTTCAAAGTAGAGAATCACAAAGTTTACTGAAAATCAGGTAACTGTCTTCACTGTTATAACACATCTGTCTGGAGTAGAAAGTGATGAACTAAGAATAAGAAATCTATGAGAAGTGCTGTTGAAATTCCAAGAAAGACGAATTAGTTTGTGGAGGTTGAGAAAGTAAGGCTGGATTTCTGAAAAAGCAGGAAGAGTAAGAAAAAAAATCATTCCATGATGGGGAAAACATATGAGTAAAGACACAGAACCAGCCCAGTTGAAGCACAAGATTTATAACTGGAATAATGGGAGAAATTATAAAAAAAACAGGATATATTTACAAATTGTGAAACATCTTGAATAAAAGGCTAAGCTACATATAGAGGTTTGCTTGTGAGCTGTGGGGAGCTACTGTACATTTCTGAGCAACTAGGTGGTATGGAACAGCTACTGTAAAATTATTAATTCTTTCACCAAAAAAAGTTTATCCAGCACTTACTTCTGGTAAAGATTTGTATAACAGAATTACCACAGAGAGGCCACTAAGAATATTTGCAATGATACCTCTGTCTCTTTCTACTTTCTCAGCAACCTTTAAACTCTTTAGCACACTTCAATCTGGATTCCCACTCCATTATATACTATCTTGAAACTTCTCTTACCAGAGTGACCAATGATATTTATCATAAAACCCAATGAGCACTTTCCTACCTGCTTAGCAGAATTCCCTTAGCTTCTGTGACTCAACATTTCTTTGTTCTCCTCCTACTTCTCTGGCTTCTTCTGAGTACTCTTAGCAGACTCTACAGTGATTGCCTATTTGATTTTCTAGAACATAAGTTCCATGAGAACAGAGCCTGTGTCTGTTCACAATTATATTCTTAATACCACAATATTTGCTGAATGGATACAAGGGGCAAATAGTTAACTAACTGTAATAGAATAGTAGCAGAGCAAATAGAAGGAATTAAAAGTATATTTAATTAAATATAAAATGCTGTTTATTATTAAGAAACATCATTATTTTACATATCACTAAAAAAGAAAAAATGCTGCCAATATGCAATTATGATGCTTACTTAGAATTTTTATTTCATGCATATTCACGGAGCTATTTAAAGCTCATTTAGATTTACCATATATTACTCTTTTGTATACATGAAAAGTAAGAAAAAGTTATTTCTACAATATCTCGAGTCCATTTTTTCTGAATATTCTGTATTATTTATCAACTCGTGCGATGCAGTAAAATGTGCACATCGTTTATGCAGTATTTCTACAAAAAAATGTATAACCTAAACCTAATAATAAGAGAATGATCAAAAAATACCATAAAAAATATTTAAAAGGGTCATTGTGAAAACATCAAGTTTGACTCTTCGAAGTGCTATTGTATGACAGAAAAGGCTAGATTAAAGGAGACTAATGAAAAATTACAACAAAATGCCACACTTAACTATGACTAGATACTGGAAGGGTAGGTGGGGTAGAGCTACTGCAACTTTTCTGTTAGTTTGAAGTTGTTCAAAATAAAATCTTGAGAAATAAACAAAAAACCACAAACAATATTTAAAAACAATATATAGACCATCCAGCTTAAGAAATCCAGTTGAAGCACCTTTGTAACCCACCCACTTTCTGTCACTTAGTCTTTCTACCTTCCCCTATGACAGGCTAGGACATGCGAGGAGGTCATCTACTGATATTCCTCATTCTTTATTATCCTTGCAGACACATGCACAGATCTTATTTTATGGGTTTTACTGATAATCACTATAGAGAAACAGAGAGCTATAATGAAAAATAAAAGTGGAAAGTTACAAAGCTTACAAACTTCTTATGGAATATCTAAGTCCTGGTCTACAGGTTCTGACTCCTGAGATACTAGGAAGTTCCGTTTGTCTTCTCGCTTCCACTTTTATGATATGCCCACCTTAGAGCCCTACCATAATGCAGGCCCACTTCATTATGTGTGCCAGTAGATACGATCCAGGCAAAATACCTATCTAGAACAATTTCCTCCCAGTGAAAAACTAATACAATTCAACAATCTAAACAACAGTAGCCTTAAACTGGGACAAATGTCCCCTGGAGATACAACGAAGACTTTCCAAAGAGCACACTGTACACTGTCATGTATTATTTTAAGGGAATCTATTCAAAGATCCTCAATTTACATATGTTTTCTTTCCTAAACATGGTTTGCCTCAGTAGCAAGAGAAAGTCACAGTCCTCAGCCATTACAAAACTTACAATAGTGAATTTCTCTGAGGCATGAAATGTGAAACAAAAGGATCATTCTAAATAACTGTTTTGGGAAAGTCTCGGGCTTCCCTGTCACATATAATAAAAATATGAATTCCATTATATGGTAGAATAGAGATGAGTAATAACAATTTTCATTAAGTGACCATGCCTCTTCCATGCCACACTTAAAAAGACCGCAGAGCCCTTGAGAGAGAGTCCCAGGAAAACAAATAAAGAAAATAACAATATGGATTGGTCACCTTGGTTCTTTTAAATATAACTGGAATACTAACCATCACAAAATTTTTCAAGATATACTGAATAAATTCCACATATAAAACTTTTGCATGATTTATTTATAGATTCAGCATGTGTTATTAGTTAATGCAGTTAAAAACCTATTTTTCTAATCACATCATGAAATTTGTATTACAATATAGTTTATATTATTCTTATCTTATAAAATAAGTCTGATTTGGCTTACTGGTTTGCCAATGAGGCTTGGCATCACCAGTTAGGTTATACCGTGCTCATTTTACATAAATTCAATGATTTCATAATCGTATATTCTATAAAATATTAATGAAGAGTTTTTCATATATTTTTCTTCAAATGGATAATGATATATAAAATCACTATAGTGTTTAAATTCCATTGGTCACACTTTTTAAGAGATACATTTTATTTTAAAATAGTTAACAAATGCTCAAAATTAAATTAAACACTTTAAAATTAAACTCACAATGAAAAAATTTTAATGTCAACTTAAAAATGTGAAGCAGTTTCATAATGTTTTTACAATTCTATTACAGAATACATGAACAAGGGAGTTTAGACTCTGTTCAAATTTCACTTTCTCCATAACAACTATCTGACCATATTCCTTAAATACTACACCCAGTACCATCCCCAAATCTGGCGCTTTCCCTCTTTATCATGCCATAAGTTTTCCATAGCATTTATCACCTTTTAATATAACATACAATTTACTTATTTGTTTATTGTTTATTGTCTGTCTTCTCCTAAACTATAAGCACCTTTTATTCACTGAAGAACCTAGAACAATGCCTGGCATATAGCAATATGCACACAATAAATATTTGCTGAGTGAATGAATGAACAAATGTACAAATAAACATGCAACAAAATAGAGGAAGTTGTACCAGGTAGTCACCCTATTGTGAGGTCTCCAAAATTATTTTACTTTTAAGACAAAGGTGAGAAGATGAAGGTTTTATGACTCCCAGTTAAAAAATGGCAAACTGAACACTCACATTTTTCTTTGTTCCTTCCCAAATCCCAATTAAAATGACAGTAAAGAAAAAAATAAATATTAACCTAGGAGGACAAAGAGAACGAAAAATAAATAAACGTAGATGATAGACATCAATAGCATTTAAAAATTTTTAATTTAACTAAATGGAGCAAGTCAAACATAAATATCTGCAGAGGAAAAAGCCAATAAGCAGCAAGCCAATTCAGCCACAAAATCTGGAAGGCTTAAAACTGAAGTTATCAGGCACCTCTGAAATTGAGGGGTAGGGCTAAAACTAGGATTGGCTGAAAATCTGGAAAAGGAGCAAATTCCCTGCCCTATCTGGTAAGGATAGGTGCCTATCCTTCCCTCGGCCTGGCAGAATATGAGAAGTTTATCTCTGGAGGCACAGTCAGGAAAAGGAAGGTTAGGGAGAATGGGTAAAGGCACCACACCAACAGCAGTGACAACAAAAGTTTACAAATCTTCAGCTGCTCTCCCAGAAAGCTGGCAGCCAGTTTTATAAGCCTCTGGTAGGAGATGGAAAGATTCCTCTCTAGCCAGGTAAGTTATACGCCCAAAAGAAAAAGATAGAGATACACACGTTTGGGAGCTAATACAAAAGAATATTCTTAAATAAGATAGATTAAATGTTTATATTCAAAAAACAGATTGAAATAAATACTTACGTAACCAACATCAGGTCTATAACATGTATATGCCCCTAAAATACTGTGTAAGACATCATGATATGGGCCACCCTTAGGAGAGAAAAGCAAAATGTCAAACTAGACAGATAATTGTCTCTAATTGTCTCTAAGTTAATTCTCAAAAAACATGTTGATAAACTTTAAATTTCCTAAATGACTAGTTTTAATTGGTATATTTAACCATTGTTAGAAATATTCTAAATGCACTCCGCCAAAATGTTTTCTAAAGAATAAAAAATATTTAATCCTGAACAATAAAAACAAACGAACTCAATTGAGGGATACAAGCTATATAGTTTAAGTATAATTTTAAAGACTTCTAGACTTGAGACAATAAGATTATGAGGAAAACAGACTTTCATTTTACATAATTTCAGTTAAAAAAAAATACCATAAAAAAAAATACCATCACACTATAATAAAAGGGGTGGCTCCATAGTGTAGTGGTTAGCACGTCTGCTTTACACACAGAAGGTCCTGGGTTCACGCCCCAGGTGGAGCCACGCACTATATCCCGGGTCGTCAGGCCCCCCGGGCATGCCATGTTCTGGGTGCGCCAGCACCTCGAGTGCGCCGGGGGTGCCAGGCCCCGGGCGCACCAGGCCCCGGGCGCACCAGGCCCCAGGTGCACGCTGCGAGACACCCCCGCCTTCAGAGATCCAGTTCTTAAAGGGAAACAGCATATCCGTAGGTCAAGGGTAGAAGCGGCAGGGGGGTGGAATTAAAGAGGGGGAAAAAAAAAACTATGGTAAAATAAGTTTAACAATTTTAATCTTAATGGTAAAAATTTTTATCTCATTTTATCAATCTAAAGGTAGAGAAATTCCATGTATGAAGATTTGCGTCAAATATAAAGTACACATAAAATGTAATCATTTCTCATAAAGTACAAGCAACTTAATAAGAGCCTCTGCACATACACAAAAAACTTTTCTTCTACTTCAAAAATAACTGAAAATTTTTAAGTTTTGGGACAAGTTTCTTTACAGTTTAACAATTTACTAGGCAAAAATGTTAAAATCCAGTTATCTCACCAAATAAAAAGTAAAACAAAGAAATTCATCTTGATGAAAATTCATCAAATATCTACTACATAAAAGATATTGTTCTAAGCTAACTGCAATGCATTCAATGAGTGGAATAAAATTTTAAAAATTCTTTTAAAATTTTCCTACTGTTTCAAACTTTTTATATACAGTTCCCAAATCTTTATAGTTTTGACTTTTAAAAAATAATAGCTATGAATTTAAAGAATTTGTTCCTTGGATTAAAAAGAAAAGTAGTTTAAAACTGCTTAGAAACCCTCACCTTCTGAAAGATGTAGAGAGATGGAAATGTACGGGATATGTCCAACTTAATTAATTCCAGACTAGCCTCACGATCAGCAACATATACACCTGTATTTGCCAGGCAGATAAAATTAAAATGATTACTTGGCTATACCCAGTGAAATTTTGTAAACACAGAATAATCACACAGCATCTGTTACTTAAGGAAAGTTAAAAGCTGAATAACCAAGAGATTTAAAGAAATGCCACATAGCTTTTGCTGGAACTTAGAGCCTCTTAAATGAAGAAAATATCTATACATTCATCAGAAAGTTATATGGTGAAAGATTTTCACTTCCAGTTTTTATAGAGGTAGGAGATTTTTGTAGAGAGTAGGTAGATTATCACTCCCACAATAACTAGGGGGAAAAGATATATTTCAAATATTACACGTTTTTTGAAAAGGCAGAAGACAGTTGTGCACACAGAGAGGTCTAGAAAATTTAAACCCCAGGAGAACAACCTTTCCTAGGTGAGTGGATACCAGTTGCCATTTTTCTTTCTAGGGGCACCTGCCAAGTCTGGGAATGGGCTCAGGATTGAGCGTGTCATAGACAAAGGTACTTTGCTTGGGGAAAGAAAAACCAAAAGAGCCTTTTCATGGCCAAATAAGACTGATATGATAGATAAAGCCCGAATGTATATCTCATTTTCCCCTATGGGACTTTTGCTGAGAACTAGTGTAGTACAGAAAGCCAGCTGGAAAGGTGGACTGAAATCACCCAAAATCACATGGTCCTTAGGAGAGAGTCTCATAGAGAAGCCTGTAATCAAAAAAGGATAGTTCTTACCACCAAGAAATTTGAAACCTGAGATGAACTAAGTCTATCTACAGCTGAAACCCTGCCCTAATCTGGCTCAGTTACTGACTGAATTGAGGTGATAACCCAAATGCCTAACAAAAAAAGAACGTGCTTCCTCTGCAGGGAAAATATCTACCTCAGCTTATACATTCTTTCATATATGACTGGCATAAAATTAAAAATTTTAAGATATGCAAAACAACAGGAAAATAAAACTTCCAACCAATACAGCAGACATGCAGATGATCTAGTACTGAAATTAACAAATAAGAACATTAACTGTTATATGTTAAATAAAACAGAGGAAAAGATAGGGAGAGGGGAGTATATGGGATGGAAAGATGAAGAATTTCCAGAGATATAGAATCCATAAAAAAAACCAGGTAGACATTGTAGAATTACAAAGTATAATATCTGAAATCAAAGATTCATGGGACAGATTTAATAGACTGGATATAGGAAAAAAGATTAACGAACTTAATTATAGGTCAAAAAAATCATCTAAATTGAGAAACAAAAAAAAACTTTTTTTATTTTTTTATTTTTTTTTTAGCTATAAGAGACTTGTGTGGGACACTGTTAAATGAGCTAACATACATGTAACTGGAGTCCCAGAAGGAGAGGAGATTTGGGGCAGAAGTAATATTTAAAAAGATAATGTCCAAAAAAAGTTAAATGACAACTGCAAATTATACACCCAGGAAATAAGACATCAGTAGTTTAAATAGAACACTGCTTCTAATTGAAACAATTCATTTACATTCAATTAATTTCTACTAAAGTATAACTTATACCACTTAATCGTGACAAAATATCTGAGAAGTAAATCCTTACATTTTTAATTCTTATACTTTCAATACTTCATAAAAATGAGTTTAAAAAGAATGATGAAATAGCTACATCTTCCTCGTACCTCCAGTTTCCCACAAATAGTTCACACAGCTAACAGGCCTCAGGTGATACTTACATGAACCTTCTCAAAATTAAGTCTTATCTCTAACCCTGCTTAGTCCATTTTCCCCCACTCTACTGTTCACTTTTCTAAAACAGAAAAAAAGTATTTAAGGAATTGAACAGAGTTGTTTACATACTCATAGAAAATCACTATGAGATATGCACCATTTATCCTAAGCTATGTTCATTTTTAGCATTATACTCATGGCAAAAGAAAAGGGTTTGCTTTCCATGAAGTAGAACAAATACAGAAAGAAAAATGACTGGCAGAAAAATAGATTCTTCACATTTCATTATTCAAGGACAGAGATGGTTGAATAAATTTACCTAAATGTAATAAACTCTGTTAACAGAAAAAAAAAGTATTCCTGTTTTATCCAAAATGATTAGGAAAAATATTTCTAAAAATGGAGGGAAAGATGAAGGGTCTATGAGTGAAAAGGCATGATATGAATTATAATATATTGAGGAGTGAGTGAAAGGTCAGTGAAAGGGAAGACAGGAAGCCACAAGTGAGGTATGAAGATCATCTATCTTTAAGTTAAATAAGAATTGACCTAAAAATACTTCACCCATTAGTCTTACTGTTGTGATTAAATCATGGGCTCTGGAGTCCAATAACTTGGGTTTATATCACAGCTTCACTGCTTACAAATTAACTACTTACAGCCTCAGTTTCCTCATATCATTCAGGATAATAGCACCTACTTAAAATGTGATTAACATTAAAGGAGATAATATATGTAAAGCAATTACTATAGTTTACTATATAGCTCCTCACATCCAATTAAAATCATACTATTATCTTCAGTGACTGGACTCATCCAGAAATTTTTACTAAAAAAATAATCTCACCTTCTGTATCATTCTCTGAACTTGTTTCACTGAAACTTTTCCAACGTTCTTTTGCTCTTGATAGGAAGATTTCATAAAGTTCTGGGGGAAAAAAATAACAAAAATTCATAAATAGTAGGAATGAAATATATTCACATATTTTTAACTCTTAAAAATAAAGAGAAAAAAATTCTATTATATAGGTCAGGTCTCCCTTATGTAGCAAGCATCAAAAATGTGGCAAATTGAAGTACCTGATTCTACCGAAACTATACATTACATAACTAGAAAGATAGTAAATAAAAATACTACAGAGTGGTCATCCAAATAGCTATAAAACAGAATGTATGAATGAGGCAGGAAAAGATGCTTCTGCTAAAGGAGTATCACTGCAGAATAGCAGAAACATGATTTTTGGAGTCAATTAGACCTAGATTCAAATTCTAGCTTGGCCACATGAGACTTCAAGAAAGCTACTTGGTAACTCTGGAACTTGGCTTTCTTCATCTGTAAACTGGAGAAAAATAATACCTACTTATGGGGTTACTAATGATTAAAAAAGATCATTTATGTAAAGCTCCTAACACCTTATAGATCAATAGATGTTAGTTCTTGCTTTCCTTCTCTCTTGAATCTGGTTTCTCTATTAAGATAGTTATTTAAAGCTACCTAAGCCAGACTTGGTAAGAGGATCTACATACAAAAAATCTCTACCCCTATATCTTCTTAAGTGCCAAATCCCTTTTTAAGACTATCACTCTATATTTCCATATGCAGGATGTCATCAAAACTTCAAAAACAGAAAAACTGAAAATTTTTTCTTAATTCTCAAATTTCAATTGTCTTTACTTTCTAACTAACCATTACAGATAATTTAAATTATTCAAAAACAGTACATTTCAATGACAGAGAAACAGCAAAAAAATATTTCTTGCCCAAACACCAACAATTATATATTGCCCAAAATACCAAGAACATTTTTTCTTCAATATTTTTAAAATTTTATTTATTT
Organism: Pteropus vampyrus; assembly: GCF_000151845.1. Taxonomy (NCBI): domain Eukaryota; kingdom Metazoa; phylum Chordata; class Mammalia; order Chiroptera; family Pteropodidae; genus Pteropus; species Pteropus vampyrus. The sequence goes on from NW_011888849.1 coordinate 92,257, forward strand.
TAAAGGTAATACATGAAACATGATTTTTAAAAAATTCAAACAGTACAAAACAGTATAGTTAAAAATAAATTGCCTTCCTTCAGATGCATCTATGCTTACCAGAGCTCTAAAGATGAAATATGCATGCACAAGTATGGGCATCTTCATTTTTTCAAACAAACAATGTAGCAACATATCAATTATAGCATTGATCTGTATCTTGCTTTATTATACTGGAAATTGTTCCAAATTAGTAGAATAAATCTGCTTTAGTTTTCTTTTAATTGCACAATATTCCAATGTATGATTGTACCATAATAAGTATTCTTATATTGCCAAAAGTCATATCATTATAAAATAACTGACAAGATGTATTTCAAACATCAAGTTTGAAGTAAGAGATCTTATTACTCTGACCTCTTCTTCCTTTTGTTCACTTTCCATTATTACTAATGGTTTGGAAAGCAGAAATTTTTTTAAAAAATCAAAACTCCAAATTTCTATTATTTGGGCCCCATTCCATCAACGATTTGGTATAAGAGGTGAATATAATTTTTAAATTTAGATATACAAATTTTTTTTGCAGTTATCAGGTACCAAATTGAAGTTTGCACTTTTTTTACTTCAAACTGCTTCCAGGTCCAGCTTCACTATTCTACTCAAATTTTAAAACTATCTTGGAAAAAGAAATGCTGACCAAACAAATCCATCACCTTTGGAAGCCACGAATTGATCCAATAGTAAAAATGTGGTAATGCATTTCAAAACATCAAAGGACATCTCTCCACAGAAGATTTACAGTGCTTATCTATAATAAACAGACATGCACCTCAGATCAATCCTTGCTTCATTCTGCATGTCATTTTATTTTGAATCTACAAATTAGTGCTTGAAGGAGACAAATATATATCCTGGACTTGAATAGAAAATACCTTGAGATCAGAATTTCACTTTCTGATTTTTTTACAATGATGCTATTATATACAGTCTCAGCAAATTTAAGTTTCACTATAATATTATATTCATTATCACAAAAAACTGTTATAACAATCCTATGAGATAGCTAATAATCTCACCCCCATTTTACAGATGAAGAAAACTAAGACTTTTAGATGTTAAGTAATTTGCCCAAGATCATAAACCTAATATATGGTAGAACCAAGATTTGAACCACACTTGACTAACTTTAGAACCCTTATTCTTAATTACTATTCTCTAATGGTTATAAATTTCATGATTAAAACAAATACAACAGGTAAAGAGTCAAAATACTAGAGCCATGGAAAGTAAAAAGGATTACTAAAAGTAAATTTACTTCAATTGAAATTTAGCTTCATTCCTACCACTTATGAAAAAGAAGAGTACCCCTCCATTCCTGCATATGCAATTGTTTAGTAGAGAAAACGTAAAATTACTTTGAAAATAAATGACCCAGTTATGTAACAAACTTTATAAATTTCAAACTTAAAAAAGAACTTTTTGCTTTTTCAGCATGGTATCACAAAAGGTTAATACCAACTTAACCAATATTTTAATGTCTAAATTATCAAGATACCTAATATTCTAAAGCCAAAGGTCTCAACAAAACAAGACTGCAAACAAAACTTCAAACAGCCACCAATATTTTATCACCTCCTCTCTATGCAAAACCAATTCCTTTAAACAATTACACCTTAATTCCCTAACAGAAAGTTCTGACTATAATGTAAAAACATGTCCTTTTAATCTGCTCTAAACATAGAAAGCAAAAGAAACATTTGTTTCATTTGGAGAGAACAGTTAAGTCATGTAGAATCTAACCTTTTCTAAGCTAAATTACAAACTTAGTTCTTTCTTTAAATTCTATTTTTAAAATTTTTTTAAAAGTCCAATTAAAATAACATGTTTATTATGGATATTTGTGAAAGTCAATTTTAAAAATCATACATGATCATGCTATTCAAAGTTGGCATCACTTTTAGATATAACACACATCTCCTCATAGAAAAGCTTTGCACCCAATTCTGATTATTTCCTTAGAGCAAATTCTTATAAATGGAATAAATAGGTCAAAGGTTATGTTTTTTGAGGCTTTTCATAAATATTTCTAAATTATTTTCAGTCACATTTTATGTAGGTAATTCTCATTCATTTTAATCAATTTTAATTTAAAAAGTAAAAAACAGTACCTTGATGTTCTTTTAACATACATGTTATTGATTTGGCTATCACTAGGAAAATGTTTAAATTATGGTACAGCCAAACTGTGGAATACAGTGCAGCTACAGAAGGTACATTTGTATGTACTGACACAAAAGGATGTTCAGGATAGATTATAGTATCAAAAAAGCAAGTCACAGAATAATCTCATGACATAAAGATTTTGTGGGGAAAAAAATAAAAGGAAAAAAAAGAGAAGCTTTAAAAATTATCATATGTAGAAACACACTATTTTATGTGCACAGAAAAAAAGACCAGGAAGAACATATACCAAATTGCTTACTTGTACTTATATAATAGAATTAAAAATTGGAATTTGGGTAGAAGAGAGGGTGGAAACATATAGTTTGCACTTTATTATTGCTTGACTCTTTTTCAGTAACCATGTAAATAAATATTTTAAGTAACAGTAACAATATATTATTTTTATTATTATATTAGAGTCCCTAAGTCTTTCTGTGGTGCCATCATCGTCTAGCATTATCATTACCACTCAGACCTATTTAGCACCTTTTAGTACTATTGCACATTTCCCTCTATTTGATGCTATCCTAATTTTTTTTTTTTACTTCATCAAAACTACTCTACATTTTACTCCTATCATTCAAGGTTTTAAGAAACTTAAGAAAATAAAACAATTCCTTGAGAGTCTTCTTTTTCTGTTTTTTAAACTTTAAAATTTTCCAATAAAAAAATCCAAAAGGACTGGTTTGGGTATATTGATGTAGAAAAAGATATTTCTAGATTTTTTATGTTTTATTAAATAAAGGGGAAACCTTTCCACAATTAGACTATTTTATTTTTCCTTATATATACTTATTTATTCACTGCTACTTAGAATCTCGGAATTTTTTGCAGTTACTTATAGTTAAGATATTTGGATATCAAGAATATTATTGATGGTTTTAAACTAAAGGAAAACCCACAAATCTTATTTTGATGTATGAAATATAGTAACTTATTAAGTCATACCAGGTTTTAGAAGGGGATGGAGAATGAAGCATGCTCTCAAAATGACATTATATATAGTAATGCCTTTTTAAATGGCCAATCAACTAATCTGCTTTTTAACTCTGGAGATGGCTTTTTGTATGTGTGGGAGTAACTGAATATAGAATACAAACCAGGAGTGATATTTAGTTCATTTCCTACAGCTAGACTCCAAACTTTCCCACGAACACTAGGGGGCAATCCCTGCCACCACAATTCTCGAACTCTTCTCGTACTACGCCTAGAATTAAAGGGGGAGAAAAAGGAGAAAGTTACTTTTTATACCAAAAATACTAGTTGCATGATGGTTTACCTAGTTTACGGCCAAGTAATTAAATGATTTAAAAAAACGTAGAGATTTAAGTATGTGATGCATTCTTTCCATTAGGTTCATGCTTGTAGGCAAAAAAAAAAAAAAAAAAAAAAAAAAGCCAAAAAAGTATAGTTCTAAAGAGAGACAACAGTAATTTAAAAAGAACTGCCTTCTATATAGCTGCTATTTACACTGATAAAATGAGAGGTTCAGAAATATGTGAACAATTATAAAACAGGATAAAAGAAACATAACAATTTGTTCTCAATTTAATACCAGAAAGAAAATCACAAAGTATTTACTATGGGTAAGGCCCTAGTCTTTGAAAGGCAGTGTAGTCTGCTGAAAGTGTTGGCTTTAGAGTCAGATTGACCTGAGTTCAAATCTCATTTAACCATTCACTAATTGTAGAACCTTGGGCAAATTACTTAACCTCTCTGACCTTGAGATTCCCTGTAAGATAAGTGGGAGTAAATTTACGGTTTTAAGAGTCAAATGCAATTACTTATGTAAAGAGCCTAATATATCCGTCACACTGTCTAATATTCAGCAAATTCCCAATGCACATCCTATACTGGCATTGCAGAAGACATCTCCTACCCTCCAGTCTAGAGGGAAGATAAGGCATATATAAAAATATCAAAAAATAAAAGGTAAAGCAAAAGTATATTAGTTTCAAAGTACAATGATACATTACAGAAAATAAACATTATATATATACACATACCATATTCTCTTGACTAGGAGAGAACCATATTAAAAATCACTTTTATATTCACATTTAATAAATGCATCTTACAATGAATATACATATTTAACAATTTCTTTGCAAAAACCTGCTATTACATCAATAGTGCATCTTGCAATAAACGGTATGTTAGAATTTTTAAAATATGGCAACTTAGGAAAAATTAAAAGTTTCATGAATCAACTAGCATTTCAGATGGGATGCAAAGAATAGGTAAGATTCTAACAGGCATAGAGGATGATCAATAAAGGAAGTAGGTATTAGGGACTGGGAATTTATAAAAGTAAAAGAAATAAGCATGAAATTTTTCAGACATTGGTTAACAGTATAATTTAGCCAAAGCATAAGCCACATGGTAGAAGTAATAAAAATAGAGAATTGGAAATATCAGATCTTTGGAGACAGACTGAAATTCAGGAAAAGTCTGCTTACTTACATTATTTCCCAATTGGGCAGTATTTCATTGATCCAAACTACCATTGCATTTGCAATATTTTCTTCCTGTTTAAATCGTTCTTTCATTATTTTTTTCCTTTTATGTGCTTCTTTAATTTCTGTTTTAAACAAGTAAGAATTATTTCAATGCGAAAGAGCTAGATCAAAACCCCCTTTTCATTCTACCAAAGTCTACAAAAGAGGCTTTCTCAAAAAGAATATTTTGATAACAGGAAGGAAGGAGAAAAGGAAGGGGAGGAAGGGAAAAGGCGGGCAGAGGAAAAGAGGGAAAAAGAGAAAGAAAATGAACTTGATTAATTTTAAAATAACATATTCTATAAAATGGAACAAAGACCAGAAAAATCATTTAAATGATTACTGTATCACAGATTCTATTTATACTTAATCAATGAACCAAAAATTGTCATAAATTAACTATGTAAAAAATAAACTGTGAACAACTAACCAATACCCTTTTTTTCATACAAGAGGCTTATAAACTTCCTCACATAAAACCACATTAAAAACTGATTTGCCAACAGCACTATTACAGTGAACCCTTTTTAGTATGATGTTTCATTTTACTAATCAGACTGAAATTCTAAAATCCCCCTAACACACATACATGCACACAACATCTCTCTGAAAATCAGAAATCACCATTTCGTAAGAAGAGATGCCTCAAAAATAGAGAAGTGTTATATATGGTTATATATAATTTTAGAACCAGTGGGGACTTCAGAGATCAGCTAGCCAAAGTGTTCTCTAATTGTGTCTCACATATGCCTCAAAAACCGTCTTAAGGGGCACTTTCTAAAGTAGGCAGCTCTACTTTCTAAAATTTGTTTTATGTAAAATTTCTTTGGAGAGGGTTCCATTGCTTTAAAAAAAAAAAAAAAAGTGATGTTGGGGGTGCTTAAAAGCCTGGATCTAGTTGACCTGCCCCTAACACTTTACAGATGAAAACTAAGTCTATTTAGAGTGTCACATCTAGGTAGTGTCAAATAGAATTAAAGCTATAAACTTCTGATTTCCCAATTCAATGATATTTCTATATGGTTTTTTTCCCTACTTATCAATAACTATCTTAAATATTAAATAGTAAAGTCAATGTTGAGAGTCAATTAAAATTTGTTGGGTATGTTAGAAATATTTCAAGTTCTATACGGTAAAATAAACTCAACCAATGTTTAAATAATTAGGCCTTTTAGAAAGATAACTGGCCTTATAGGTTTACTATAACATTAAAGAATTAACTTCAGTTCCAAAATAGTGCCACAAAATAGAACTATATACTATTATAATATTCCATTCACTTAAGTCAAGGGAAAAAAATCTGTTACTAAAAAAGCACATGTCTAAAAGCATAATATTTCCTAAAACTACATCCTGAACTAACAGTATTTAGTAAATAAATACTGTTAAATTATCTTTATGTTTTATTTTTTGGTTGGAGAAGAAAATGAATAAATAAATGTGTGAATTTACACACATGAGAGTATACATATATGTGCCTGTTAAAATAACACAACTGGGACGCTAGAGAATCCATCAAGTCACAAAAGCACATTTTGATTTCAAATCACATTCCCTCAGCTATAAAGGAAGTTACCTTAAATTATAAGAAATCAAAAGCCTAAAAACTTTATAAAAGTGATTTTAATTAATAAATTTATGAATATCTTCATTTATAAGTTAAGATAAAAGTAGTTCAAGGTTTATGACTGAAATTACAAGGTCCCTCATAGATAGTCTGCTGCCTTTCTCCTCCAGTTAGTTTTGTAAAAGTACCTGGAGAAAAACTATGATCCTAGTATGATATTTCATTTCTCTTTAAGAACAAATGTAGTTATAAAAAATAAGAGATCAGCATCATCCTAAAGACAGACTTCAATTTTCATCATCCACCTTCCTGTTGAAATCAGTAAATTAAATTTACCAATTAGAGTTAAATTTTATACCTCGTTTTTTAGCCTCAGCCACCATCTCATCATATTCTTGTCGGTGCCTTAAAGCTTCTTCCACAGATTTGGCAGGAAGATTTCTGGAAAAAAAATTTTAAGTCAATTTTTAAGACCAATCTTTAAATGTATTAACTTCTTCCTTTTTATAGCCACATACAAAGAATTTCTAATCCAACCTCATTTAATACATTAAGAAAATAAAAGTTAAAAAGATCTCAGCATTTTAGAAAAGAATCAGAATCCAGGTTTCTAATATTTGTTGTATGTATTATGTATATTTATATATATTTATATGCCATATCTATATGTATATATTATTTCAAATGTCAGATTTCAGCCAATATTTCTAAGTTATTTGTTAAACCCACTTATTACAGTTTTTTTTAAGTCAACTTTTTGGAGGTATAATTTACATTCATATGAAACATATTTTAAGAGTTCAATGTGACAAGTTTGAACAATTGTATATACCTGGGCAACTAACACAACAATCAAGATATAGAATATTCCCATCATTCCACAAAGTTTCCTTGTGACCCTCTGCACTCAATACTTACCCACCTCCTACCTTAGGCAATCACATCTCTGATTTCTATCACTATATATTAGTTGGTTGCCTTTTAAAGTTTCGTACAGATACTTTTGTGTTTGGCTTCTTTTGCTCAGCAAATTTCTAAAATTCATCCATGCTGTTCTGTGTATTACTAATGTATTCCTTTTAATTGGTGAGTAGTGTTCGATTTATCCGTACGGATGAACATTTAAACTGTTTCCAGTTCAGGGCCACTACGAATAAAGCTACTATAAGTATTTATTTCAAGTCTTGTATGGGCATCTGCTTTCATTTCTCTTTGGGTAAATGCCTAGGAGTAGAATTTTTGGGTCATATGGTATATGCAGGTATACTTTTCTAACAATCTGCTTTATACTTTTACAGTTTTAAAATAACATTCTGAATAAAAATTTGATAATCAGTTATTCACTTGTATATACTTGTATAAAATCAATGGCTTCACAGAGTCAGTGATTTAAACATATGACTATACAAAATGAAATACATTTAAGTATTACCACATATCAAATATATCATCATAATAATGTCCAGTTTGGGGAGTCAATTTTTAAAATTATTTTCAACAAGCTAGGGTGAGGAAAGGTATGTGACAAACTTTTAAATTACACATTGTACCTCTTCCTCTCTTCTCAAGTTAGGTTCCTGAGGTATGTTGTAGTAGGAATAATGGTTAGAGGAATAATGCTTCAGACTATAATGGAGTAAGAGGGGCCAGGTTTACCCTCTCACCTTAATTAGAAAAATGAACACACTATATTAAACCACAGTGTTTAGACACTGGATAACAGGCAGCACCAGACAGTGATCATTAAGAAAGGAAACAAGGTAATCTGACAAGGACCTGAGTTTACAGCCTGGAGTTTCCAAGTCTCAGTGCTAGAAGGGAGTATCTAAAGAGTCCACCACCAGCCTGGCAGTGTTAAGGAAACAGTTTGGAGTTGGAGAGTTCAAGGCAGTGAGACTTTGCAGATCAGAGCACCAAAGAGAAGAAGCGACAGAGTTCTTTCAAGCAGCAGTCCCCAACCTTTTTGGTACCAGGGACCTGTGATCCTATGAGAATCTAATGCCTGATGATCTGAGGTGGAGCTGAGACAGTAATGCTAGCACTGGAGAGTGGCTGCAAATACAGACAAAGCTTCACTCGGTTGCCTACCACTCACCTCCTGCTGTGCAGCCCAGCTCCTAACAGGCCACAAACCGGTGGCCTTGGGCCTGGGGACCCCTGCTTTCAAGTCTTTGGCTGAGTACTGATTAATGCATGCATGTGATTAAACTATAGTAGCTAGGGAAACACCAGAAAGGAATAAGCAGAACATGCTCAAAGATCACACTGGAGCAGCCTGGGTGGACAGACCTACTTATAGACAGGATATCAGGGTATTAAGATATTGCTTATCAGTCATAAGGATAAATTAGCCCTAAACTAAAAGCTGTCCTGGAACCACTCTAACAATGATTAGATCAAAAGAACAAACCATTTCCAAATAATTGCATACCAGATTAAAGCCTAAAAATATTTAAAGGAATATCAAAAAGTCTAGCACCTAACTATGTAAATTCATAATATTTGGTATCCATAAAAATTACCAGGGATGCAAAGAAGCAGAAAAATACATTATGGTAGCAACTAGTCTAGCACATATGGCTATCTTAATTTAATAATTAAAATTAAATAAAATTAAAAAGTCATTCCCTAGGGCACACTAGCCACATTTCAAGTGCTTACTAGTTACATGTGGCTAGTGGCTACTGTATTGGACAGCACAAAAGGACATTTCCATTATTGCAGAAAGTTTTAATGCTGGTCTAGACCATGTGGGAAGGATTATGGGGATGTACAGAGAAAGGATCTGTTTAGATCTACAAGTTCTACCTTCTCAATAAATAGAAGACCAGAACCCCCAAACTGTGTCCTTAATTAAATCTATCCACAGGTGGTTTTTAAAAAATAGTCCTATAAGCCTAAATACTTTAAAAAATCTAAAAGGCTCATATCAACATGATCAGCTAGTATGAATGCTCTTATCTTCCTATCCAAGGCTGTCTTTATATTGAAATGGATTAAGATAGGCACAGGGAGAGAAATAATCAACAAATGATGAAATTATAGAAATGTCTATATTTGAAATCCTCTGAACTTCAAATGATTAAATGCTATAATTACATCATACGTGAAGAAGTTTTGACTATAAAAACCTATGTCGTCAATGATTTTGGACGCTTTTGCAAATTAGAGGCTAAGAGAGGAAAAGTAGCACCAATTCACAAAGTCCCGTTGCAATGGGAAACGCCTCCTCTCCTCATACTATCAACTTTGACCTAGAAGAGGACATTTCCAACATTAATTTCATGCTGAGGAAAAACTCCCTCTTTCTCCACCTTCTCACTAACGCCACCTCATAGTTGAAGTAGTGGTGTTACTAGAACATGGCTGCATGCAGAAACAAAAGAAACCTAGATTATACAAATCTCTGCTCCAGCTTCTCAAACCTGTGAAGAGGTAGATGTTAGCTGGCCCAAATCTGCTACAAGAGTGTTCTGGAGGAGATAAGTAGAAAGTGCCATTTAACACTCAGGTTGTATCCAGGTATTCTCATCTGGTTTTATCCTCAATAAAACTTAAGTTTTCATTCTCATCTGTTCTCTATATCTGTTTCAATTGCTGAAGTAGGAGGGCTGAGTGATTTGGTACTCCATGGAGATTCCAACACCATGGGAAGCCTTTGTTTGTTGGTTTGTCTTAGTTACATAAATGTAAATCATATAAATCACTTCCCCAAAAAAGACCCCCTCAAATTTAAAAGGTGGACAAATTTTTAAATTAAATTGCATCATCTTAGAGCTGCATGAACTGTACCTATCAAGTTGAATCTGTGTCACATACATGCAAACTTGCACAGAAACAGCATGAAAGCTACAGTATTTATTATAATTAATAAATTAATTTCAGAAAGTCAATAGTACAGTAAAAAAAGAAAGTATTTTTTTCAATTGTTTACACATTTTTGGTACAATGAGATCTTAAAATGTTATTGTGCCTGGTATATTTTTTCAAGTAACAATTTCACAGAACTACATGTATGAATTACAAGAAAAATTTAAGAGAAGCAGATATCGTTGAAGGTTGAAGATGAAGACTTGCCTAGATAGAAATGAGAAAGTCTAATCCTTTAAGGATTAGGTAGGTGAACAGTATAAATAATAAGATAATTGCATTCCCAGTGAAGGTAATAATATGAGCAAAGGCATGAAGGTGGGACTTAGATAGGTTTGATTATAAAATCGAGGATGGTGGAAAGAAAAATGTGTCCCAAACACTGTCTAGAATAGAACTTTTTGCATATTGTTTTTATAAACTCCTTCTGGGAAGAAATTAACATTTCTGGTAAGCCATTTCAGATGAATTTTAACAAGTTTAAGAAAACTCTTCAGGAACTTAATTATCTACCTATTAAGCTGTCAGTCAGTCAAGAGTCTAAAAGTCTTCAACCAGGTATTCTTTTTTTGCTCATCTAACCACTCTTTGAATCAGCCTGGTTCATTCTCCTCCCTGCCAACAAGACTGAAATAAAACTTTGACATGTCCTCATAACTAAATTTCTGAAGAGCTGGGGTTTTTTTGTTTTTTTGTTTTTACCAATGGAAAAATGAATATGAACATATCCACCAAATCCTAAAAAAGAAATACCAGGATCACAATTCTTCAGCATGAAGAAATGTAACAATAATTTAAAAATAATGTGCTTATGTTCAACTTTCTTCTCTCACAATGTCTAAAAAATATTCAACCTCCAGATCCTTTTATTATGCTTCTCAGGATAATGGGTAGAAAAAGCTACAGATCAGGAAAATGACTAAAAAAAAAGGTTAGGAATTTTTATACTGGAAGGAAAAAGAAGTCAGGAAGAAGAAAAAAATACATCCAGAGACCCCAAGAAGGGAAAAAGGAGTTAAGAACCAAACGGTCTTGCTTTAAGGAAGGTATGCTTTTTCTGATAACAAACCAGAATCAATATTTTGAAGAATAGCAACTCTGTGGAAACCTGAGATGGGAAGGGCAGAAATGGAAATGGAAGAATTTAAGATGGTTTGCTGGGTATTAAAACTATATTCTTAATAACAGTAAACCAACTAGTTGACAGTCAATAGTTAATATTTCAATTTCCAATTTCAAAAACTGTCTAAAAAACAAGGACAAATACATCTTATGTACATATTAAATGTCAAGAAAAGAAAAATAATTGCCCTATCAGATTAATATAAGGCAGAAGAAGGTTGAAATAGGAACAAATACAAAGAACCAAGATTTTACATCTCACACACTGGCTCACAGAGACTTCTGAAAAATATGTCTACAGCTTGAACATCAATAATATATTCCTTCCCATTAGTTTTAGGATGCACACCTGTGATTAAAAAAATTTTTTTAAATAAAACCACTCTGTATCTAATTTCTTGATATTTTTGTGTGAAATAGTAAGCAAAATTAAATTTAAACGATAAACTTTGTGCTTGATGTTCACTAGAATACTTACGATGGTCGATCCTCAAGAATCAGGGCAGTGGTAGAAAGCGGCTCAAATTCAAAATTCTTACGTCTTGAAGACTGAGGTGGTGGTTTACAGGTCCTCCCTGTTCGTGCTTCATATTCCTAGAAAAGATAAAAATATACTTTATGCAGAGACTTTTCTAATTTTCAGTTTGTATTATTAAATCTGTATTATTAAAGATATTATGCTACGAAAGGGGCACATTCAATTCATACATTAACCTGGTAAAAATATCAGACCAAAAAAAGTAATTTCTTTTCACTGAAGCAAACTAAATTATGAATTTATATTACACTTAAAGTGTCAAGCTGTGTCAAGAGAGGGGAAGACAGAAATGCACTAGATTAATAAGGTGAGGTTTCACAGACATGTTCTTGACTACCTTCTATCGTACCAGCTATCCAAGTCCAACTCTGAATAATCTAAAAGTAGATAAGCCTGTTTCCTAAACATTCAGCTGGATCAATGATGGATATGTTGATGCAAAATAATCCCGTTGTATGTTTTGAAGATTTCTTTCAAGGGTGACACTGAACCCTTGAATCAAAATCTGGTTTTGACTTCCAACCTACTTTGAATCTAACTACTATAAGTCTACCAACTTACTCTGAATTTAACCAATTCACTAATATATCTTATTCAGTAATATGGCCAAAGACTGTTAAATATTTCACCAGAATTAAGAAACTGATACTACAGTGTCTCCCCTTATCTGTGGTGTTGCTTTCTGTGGTTTCAGTTACCCGAGGTCAACCACAGATCAAAAATATTAAATAGAAAATTCCAGAAATAAACAATTTGTAAGTTTTAAATTGTACACAGTTGAGTAGCATGATGAAATCTCGTGCCATCTCAGTGGGACATGAATCATCCCTTTTAGTCTCTCAGTAGTCCTGTAGGTTATCAGATTATAGTCTCTTACTAGTCTTCTATGTTATCATATTGATGTGTTTGTGTTCAAGTAACCTTTTTCATTGGAAAGTCAATAGTAGCCTAAAGCTATGTCACACTGCCTACATCAATCACTTTACTTCATCTCATCACATAGGCATTGTATTATCTCACATCATCACGAGAAGGATGAACATAGTACAGTAAGATATTTTGAGAGAGAGCATATTCACATAACTTTTATTACAGTATATTGTTATAATTGTTCTGTTTTATTAATGTTGTTAACCTCTTACTGTGCCTAGTTTATAAATTAAACTTTATCACAAGTATGTATGTATAAGAAAAAACATACTATACATAGGGTTCTGTACTATCCATGGTTTCAAGCACCATTGGATATATCGCCCATGAAAAAGAAGGTAATTACAATATGCTATTTTTCTAATTCATCTGAACTGATAACCTTATTAAAATAAATGAAGTTAATTTGACATGATATTTTCTTGGTGGACACATTTAAATTTCTACATTTGAGCATTTTTTTCACAAATGTTCACAAACTTCTACTAAAATTCTAGAAATTTGCCAAAGATTATTAACAAGTCTACTGGCTTATAATCTCCAGAACGCAAGTTTTCCCTTTCTAAAATAATCAAGCTAGTGTTTGCTCATTGCCAGGTAACATATTTTTCATAAAATTCACAAAGATTACTCAATGATTTCATAAGCAGATCTGCAATCCCACTGGGAGCTAGAGAAGACATTAATTTAAATGAAGAAAATTCAGTGCAGTTCAGGTAGTCAAATGTTTCACTTTTAGCTGCTTTCTTATCATGGCCTATTATTCTTTTAATATTATTATCTGCTTTTCCAACTCAAAGACTATTTTTTTCCTACTAAGTCAGACAGTTGCAAAATATGAACTGATGGCTTCGCCCTTCTTAAAAATTTGATGATCATGTTGAAGCTTAATCTTATTTGAGATATTACTTTAAAAATTAATTTATGTTGTCTTAAGCATTTTCTATAAATTTCAGCTTACTTTATGGTTCCTGCTGTTTATCAAGGTTTATACTACCATTGTCATTAGTTCTGCATCTCCCCTTTCATTTACATCTCTGTAATCTAAGAGTTCCTTGTTTGCATAACTGCACTGGATTTTTAGACTTCTTTCTCAAATTATATAGAACAGTGTATGATCATTTTTAATTCCCATCTCAAAGAACTGTACAGCCTTTCGGAATCAAAAACCATGGGGTCACTCATTTCTTTTTCTCTTTCGCAATTTTCTTTCCTAATAACTAGGACATATATGTAATTATGATCGATGTTTCTTTTCTTCATTACGACTCAAGTGCAACAAATCTCCCTTTCTAGTAATGTTTTTCTAATTAAAACTCATAGATGACATATGAAGTTTGCTATCATTTAAATGGCACCATATTCCTACAATGTGACCTGGGCTACAATGTGCCAGACAGAATACAATGAGTACTAAACAATAAAGCATTTTCCATGCAAATAAATGCCAGTGCATGAACAGCAAAATAAAACGTCTAAATCAATATACTAATAACTAATTACTAATTACTGACACAACATACCATATGCACTGTTTTAAACACTTAACACATTTAATCATTGAAACAACCTTGTGAGGCACCTAACTCACAATAAAAGAAACTGAGGCACAAAGATCATTTGTCAAAGGTCATAAATGGGAGGCAGTGTAGCTCTAGAGACTGACCTTTATACATCTACATATTAGCTTACTATGGTAACAGTCAAGTAGCTATCTATGAGAAAAATAGATAGATTTAAAAGAATGAGATAGATAAAATCATTGAGTGAGAGGCTAGGTAGATCAGGCTGATAGTACCTCAATCACTGATCCACACATGAAAGACCACCAGATAGTATATGTTTCCAGTTATGTTGCAATATAATGTACATACACCATTCTTAAAATATTCTTGCCAAAAGAAAAATCAAACTTAAATATGATTAAGCCTCTAGAACTGTTTTCTCCAATATGGTAGTGAAAAGAAATGATAAGCAAATAAGTCATATATATTTAAATATATACAGAAAAGTATCTAGGAATCAGAACTATTAAATTCTCCTCTGAAGGGCTGGAGTAGAAATGAGCATTTGTTTTGCTTAAAATTATTCAATACTGTTTGACTTTTCTTACAAGAAATAAAAGTAGTTTGCTTGTAAGTGAGATTATGCATAGTCATGGTGGATAACTGACAAAGGTTTTACTGAAGAGGTGGAATCAAAATTGGGGCAAGAATGATGGGTATTAATTACACAGGCAAAAGGACTAGAAAGAACAAGGCAGGGGAAGAAAGAAAGGCATGGATCAGGGAAAAACATTAATCTCACTGAATATGAAGAAGGGTGAAATAAAGTTTAAAAGATGTAGGCTAAATTATGGGGCCTTCATTGGCAAAAATATTTGGAATTCACGATAAACAAAATGGAGAGCCACTGAAAGTTTGAGTAAAGCCTAACTTTGATGAATGTAGTCTTTCATTAAAAATTAACTGAAAAAGTATACATTTAATATAAAAGGCAACAAAAAAAATGAGGTGCCTAAATATCATTTATTTAACTTACAAATTAGCTTTATACACAATTGTCACATGAGAAAAAAACTGTATTCCAGCATTTCCCATCACAGATCCTTAGCAGAAAAATGCTTTTAAGTGTCTAGAGGGGAATATTTTAGAAAACTCAAAAATGTAGTATCAATCCATCCTTATCTAAAAAAGTACAGATTTATATATCATGAATAACTCAAAAATTTGCTGAATAATTAAAGATCTATTCTGATGTGATTAAAATTGCAAATTAAATTAGAAATAGTAAAGTATTATATATCAGTACTTTCAAAATTGACCACAAGGTGATATCCTATTTATTAGTTAGGATGCTTATAAAACAAAAAAAAAACACCTCGAACCAGTTTAGGCAAATTTATCAGATCACAAGACTGAATATTCCATACACACAGCTAATTTTGGACTCTTGCTTGACCAAAAGGTTCATAACATCAGTCGCAGACTCCACTTCTCTATCACTCTCTCAGCTATGCCCTCCTCCATGTGTAAGCTTTACCTGGAGGCTAGCTTGCTGCTCAGAGAAATGACTGCAGAAATGCCAGCTGCTCTTCCAGTAACCCCCACAAAAGAGAAACAAAGCATCCTGCCAGGAAGTTCCGAATAAATATCCCATTCTACAAACAATCACAATGACCTGAGAAATAAGCTTTACAGATGACTTAAAATCAATCAGAGCCTATCTCTGCAGCTGAGGCAAATCACATGACTCTTATCTCTTGAGTTGAGGAGAGTATAAAGAGGTAATAGTGCTCAAGTTATTGAGAAGTAGTTAAAATACATAAGACTTCATTTAAAAATATAACCAAACAATATCTCATGGGTGAAATTCCTGAAGTCACTTTCACTTTAAATCTATATGTATCATG
>NW_011888849.1:109665-112596 GCF_000151845.1 Pteropus vampyrus
AATTATATAATATTAACTTGAGTATATAATTAGAAATTTAAATAAATATTTCATCTATATCTACATTTCTAAAAGTTATATATGTTTGACAAAAAGTTATTTGGAAAGAAAGGGCAGATTCCCACTTGGTGGACTGGGTAATTCATACCACCTTTCTTGCTGAAAACAACCTCTGTGATCCCTGACAAAGGGGAAACAAACAAGGTGAGCCTAATGATCACTTACTGTTGTGCATGGACGTGATTCTGGACATCAGTACAGGAAGGGGGAACTCGAAGAAAGCCTGGCTGTTAGTTTGGAATGGCAAAGAAGGGCCAGGAAGAAAGCATTCCATTGAGAAAGAGCTCCGGAAATCTGCACAGGAGGCTTCTGGAGTCTTTAGCTGAATACAAATCTCTACACGTACAAGGCAAAACTCTACAAAGCTGGGCAAAAACTTCTGGGGGAAAAAAAACAATTATAGGGGAACAGTAAGTAAAACAGTTCCCAGAGCTCACTCAGAGCTGAGAAGTATTCATATTTCCATCAACCAGAATGGAAAGCCATCGCTGAATAATCAGGACATTCAGGAGAGACCTGAATGTTCCGACTCATTTGAAATTGTGCAAGTCAGAAGACAATGGATAAAAATCTTTAAAACAATAAAAGAAAAAAAAATAGAGTAAAAACAACTCTTGTTGACTTAGAATCCTATACCAAGAGAAAATACCTTTCAAAAATGAAAGTACAATAAAAATTTTTTGGACACACAAAAGCTGAGTCCGTTATCAGTAGACCTGTACTGTAAGATATTTTAAAGGAAATTTTTCAGGCAGAAAGACTATATCATAGGAAAACATGAACCTACACAAAGAAATGAAAAGGACCAAAAATAGTAAATATAGATAGATATAAAAAACATTTTAGAAAAGAAATAAATAAAAGACAAAAATATAAAAGTAATTTTAAAAGTTTTTAAAGGATATATGACTACTTAAAACCAAAATAATACCAATGTGCTGAGGGGTTTATAGCACAAAACTCAGAAGGGAGAGAATTGGCAATATGCTATTGTAAAGTTAATTACACTGCATTCAAAGTGGTATAACATTGAGAGTAGATTGTGTTAAATTAAAATATCAGAAGCCCAACTGCAGCAGTTATCAACTGTTTCAGAGATGCTTTCATGAGGTCTGCAAAGTCAAAACTATATTCATAATAGTGCCAATAGTTTGTCAATGTACTGACATTAGTATTAATAGTGCAAAAACAATGTTGAATAAAACTGTTGGTGCCTAGCACAAATCAGAGAAATGACACCAAAATCTACTACTAGTCACTGTATTCATCGTGACATGCACTTGTCAAGAATTTAAAAATCAGTTTCACTTATGAATGACTATAAAACACTAAAAATTATTAATTATATTACACCTTGACCTATGAGTATATATCTCTTTAATATTCTATATGATGGATGAAAGAAGAAGTATAATACATAAAGAACTTCTATTACACACCAAAGTACAACAGTTGACTAGAGAAAAAGCATCTGTGCAATTATTGAGTAGTGAACTGAACAAACGCTTTTGATCATGAACATTATTTTTACTTAAAAGAAAAACTGGGTGTAGTGATGTCAGAAACATGGTGGACTGAGAGATGTCTCTGGATCTCTCCCCTTAAAACAACAATAAGCTGACATCTAAAACTCAACAAAAAACACCCAAACTGCACCCAAACTGCACACCAGCACATCTGAGCATGGGATCTGCGCATAAAAGCTATCACAAATCAGAACCTCAGGTGTCAGGTGGTAAACTGGGAGAAACAAAGAATCTCCCTCTCACAGGTTCCCTGTAGGAGAATAGGGAGGGAGAAGATGCAGCCATTTCCCTTAACAGTTCTGACTGGGAGTGCTCCGCGAGGCCAGGAGCAGTGCCCAGTCATCAGGGCAGAAAACAGAGAAGTGGGAAGGCAGAAAAACAGTTGATTTTTATCAGCTGTGGTTGCAAAACCGAGGCTGAGCCACAGCTCCGATCCCTCAACCCAGAGGACTCCTCCCCCCATACCCACCAAGACGGAACACTGTGGATCCCCAGAGGAATCTGAGCAAACGCTACCAAAACTGTCGCTAACATTGACAGGAACTGAGACTGAGGGTAGTGAGCATGATTAAACATCTATAAGGAAAGAAAAAGACATTATTAAGACTTTTTTATATAAAGGAGAGATCCAAGAGGCATAGACGCCATTTACTGGAAACCAAAGCAAAAACACCTTATTTACAACAGGCTATGGACCATTATATAATAAATCTTCTTTCTGGAAAAAAAAAAATACAGGATACATTTCCATTAATGCCCAGGCGGGGAAACAGTCCATTAAACACCATGAACAACCAAGGTGACAAGAAAGAGAAAAATCTCCAGTAAATAAGCTTACAGACATAGGAATATGTGACTTAAATGACAGAGAATTCAGGATGATACTTCTGAAAAAACTCAGTGAGATCTGAAACAAATCATATCAACAATTTCAGGAATTGAAATAACACCTAGATGAGCAGAGCAAGGAGATTGAAACCCTCCAAAAGAATCATATAGAACTTCTGGAGATGAAGAATGACATAGCAAGCTTGGGAAACAGAGTCGACCAAATGGAGAAAAGGAGCAATGATATCGAAGATAGAAATCTAGAAATAAATCAGAAGGAAGAAGGGAGAAGCCGAAGAATGAAAAATAATGAAAGAGAAATTACAAAAAGTAGCTGATACCATCAGGAGAGAAAGCATAAGAATAAAAGGAATTCTCAAAGGGGAGAAAAGAAGAAAGGATTAGAAAGCATTTTCAGACAAATACTTGACGGGAATTTCCCAAATCTAAGGAACAAGCTGGGGCTTGGAATTCAAGAAGTCAAAAGAACACCCAATTATCTCAACCCAAAAAGGCC
>NW_011888849.1:114006-172798 GCF_000151845.1 Pteropus vampyrus
TAAAAATTATTAATTATATTACACCTTGACCTATGAGTATATATCTCTTTAATATTCTATATGATGGATGAAAGAAGAAGTATAATACATAAAGAACTTCTATTACACACCAAAGTACAACAGTTGACTAGAGAAAAAGCATCTGTGCAATTATTGAGTAGTGAACTGAACAAACGCTTTTGATCATGAACATTATTTTTACTTAAAAGAAAAACTGGGTGTAGTGATGTCAGAAACATGGTGGACTGAGAGATGTCTCTGGATCTCTCCCCTTAAAACAACAATAAGCTGACATCTAAAACTCAACAAAAAACACCCAAACTGCACCCAAACTGCACACCAGCACATCTGAGCATGGGATCTGCGCATAAAAGCTATCACAAATCAGAACCTCAGGTGTCAGGTGGTAAACTGGGAGAAACAAAGA
Source organism: Pteropus vampyrus (assembly GCF_000151845.1). Classification (NCBI taxonomy): domain Eukaryota; kingdom Metazoa; phylum Chordata; class Mammalia; order Chiroptera; family Pteropodidae; genus Pteropus; species Pteropus vampyrus. Next base: position 114,434 of record NW_011888849.1, read on the forward strand.
ATCTCCCTCTCACAGGTTCCCTGTAGGAGAATAGGGAGGGAGAAGATGCAGCCATTTCCCTTAACAGTTCTGACTGGGAGTGCTCCGCGAGGCCAGGAGCAGTGCCCAGTCATCAGGGCAGAAAACAGAGAAGTGGGAAGGCAGAAAAACAGTTGATTTTTATCAGCTGTGGTTGCAAAACCGAGGCTGAGCCACAGCTCCGATCCCTCAACCCAGAGGACTCCTCCCCCCATACCCACCAAGACGGAACACTGTGGATCCCCAGAGGAATCTGAGCAAACGCTACCAAAACTGTCGCTAACATTGACAGGAACTGAGACTGAGGGTAGTGAGCATGATTAAACATCTATAAGGAAAGAAAAAGACATTATTAAGACTTTTTTATATAAAGGAGAGATCCAAGAGGCATAGACGCCATTTACTGGAAACCAAAGCAAAAACACCTTATTTACAACAGGCTATGGACCATTATATAATAAATCTTCTTTCTGGAAAAAAAAAAATACAGGATACATTTCCATTAATGCCCAGGCGGGGAAACAGTCCATTAAACACCATGAACAACCAAGGTGACAAGAAAGAGAAAAATCTCCAGTAAATAAGCTTACAGACATAGGAATATGTGACTTAAATGACAGAGAATTCAGGATGATACTTCTGAAAAAACTCAGTGAGATCTGAAACAAATCATATCAACAATTTCAGGAATTGAAATAACACCTAGATGAGCAGAGCAAGGAGATTGAAACCCTCCAAAAGAATCATATAGAACTTCTGGAGATGAAGAATGACATAGCAAGCTTGGGAAACAGAGTCGACCAAATGGAGAAAAGGAGCAATGATATCGAAGATAGAAATCTAGAAATAAATCAGAAGGAAGAAGGGAGAAGCCGAAGAATGAAAAATAATGAAAGAGAAATTACAAAAAGTAGCTGATACCATCAGGAGAGAAAGCATAAGAATAAAAGGAATTCTCAAAGGGGAGAAAAGAAGAAAGGATTAGAAAGCATTTTCAGACAAATACTTGACGGGAATTTCCCAAATCTAAGGAACAAGCTGGGGCTTGGAATTCAAGAAGTCAAAAGAACACCCAATTATCTCAACCCAAAAAGGCCCTCTTCAAGACACATTGTATTAAAATTATCAAAAATCAACAACAAACACAGAATTCTCAGGGCAGCTAGGGAAAAGAAGATCATAATCACTAAGGGAAAACCCATTAGATAATCATCGAACTTCTCAGCACAAACCTCACAAGCCAGAAAGGAGTGATATCAAATATTCAAACTATTAAAAAAAAGGAACTACCAGCCAAGAATAATGTATCCAGCTAAGTTCTCCTTTAGATATGAAGGAGAAATAAAGACCTTTCCAGACATACAAAAATTGAGAGAGTTCTCCATTACGAGGCCTGCACTACAAGAAATACTGAAAGGGTCAGCTCCCCGAAAACAAAATGACAAAAAACATAATACATAATAAGGAGTAAGGTGACTATCAGGCAAATAGAAGCAAAAGAGTGTAACCCTTACTAAGAACAGGGCATTACAAGCTTAAACATTAAGAGAATTGCTATAGCAAGATAGTAATAAACGTTCAGCATACATAGGAACAAACTGAGATAACAATGACTGAAAAGGGGAGGATTCAAAGATCCAAATTTGCAAAGTGGAATGGAGATAAGGAACGTGCAGAATATATGTGTGTGTGTGTGTGTGTGTGTGTGTGTGTGTATCCTTTACATATTCATAATGGTAACCCCACGCCAAATATTCAGAACCGAAGTATATAACATAAAACAAGAAGGATCAGAAGGAAAACCCACAAAAGCTGACCAAAATAAAGAACATAGAAACACAAGGACAAGGAAGCAATGGAAACACCAAGCTACCAGAAAGCAAAAAGATAAAATGGCTATAAGAAGACCTCATAGTTCAATAATCACCCTAAATGCAAATGGACTGAACTCACCAATAAAAACGCACAGAGTTGCAAATTGGATCAAAAAGCAAAACCCAAAAGCAAAACCATATTCTGCCTCCAGGAGACATATCTCAGCTCCAAAGAAAAATATAGACTCAAAGTGAAAGGGTGGAAAATGGTATTTCAAGCAAATGGCATTCAGAGAAAAGTGAGAATAGTGGTACTAACATCAGAGATGAAAGAGGGTATATTACGACAGACACTGCAGAAACACAAAGGATTATACAAGAATACTATGAAAAAGTATATAATAACAAATTTAATAACCTAGAAGAAATGGACCAGTACTTAGAAAAATACAACCTTCCTAGACTGAATCAAGAACGGGAAAATCTAAATAGGCTGATCAGCAATATGGAAATTGAAACAATCATCAAAAAACTACCAAAAAGTAAAAGTCCAGGACCAGATGGCTTCACCAGTGAATTCTACTGAACATTCAAATAAGATTTAATACCCATTCTCAAACTCTTCCAAAAAATCGAAGAGGAGGCAACACTTCCCAACTTATTTTATGAGGCCGATATCACCCTGATACCAAAACCTGGTAAAGATAACACACGCACACAAAAAAAACTACAGACCAATATCTCTCATGAACACAGATGCAGAAATCCTAAATAAGATACGAGCGAACCGAATATAGCAACATATTAAAAAGATTATACACCACAATCAGGCTTCATCCCAGAGGCACAGGGATGGTTCAATATATGCAAATTGATTAATGTGATACACATAAACAAATTAAAAAATAAGAATCATATGATCATATCAATAGATGCAAAAAATGCCTTCGAGAAGATTCAGCACCCATTTATGATCAAAACACTTAACAAAATCGGTATAGAAGGAAAATACCTTAATATAATAAAGGTCATATATAACAAGCTCTCAGCCAACATTTTACTTAAATGGTGAAAAACTAAAAATCTTCCCTCTAAGATCAGGAACGAGGCAAGGCTGTCCACTATCGCCACTGTTATTCAATATAACATTTGGAGGTCGTAGCGAGTACAATCAGGGAAGAGAAAGATATAAAAGGCATCCAAATAGGAAACAAAGAAGTCAAACTCACTATTTGCAGATGACGTGATTTTCTATATAGAAAACTCCAAAGACTCCACAAGAACACTATTAGAAACAATAAGCAGATACAGTAAAGTTGCTGGATACAAAATCAGTGTTCAAAAATCCATAGCATTCCTATATTCTAATAATGAAGTGCCAGAAAAATTAGTCAAAAAAATAATTCTTTTTGCAATTGCAACAAAAAGAATAAAATACCTAGGAATAAATCTAATGAAACATGTGAAGGACCTATATAATGAAAACTATAAGACCCTATTAAAAGAAATCGAAGAAGATACAAAGAAATGGAAAGATATTCCGTGTTCTTGGATGGAAAGAATCAACATAGTTAAAATGATCATATTACCTAAAGCATTATATAGATTTAATGCAATCCTCATCAAAATCCCATCGGCATTTTTTAAAGAAATAAAACAAAAACTCATCGGATATCTATGGAAGCACAAAAAGACCTCAAATTGTCAAAGCCTTGAAAACCCATATCCGAAAAGATATTTGCACACCGATGTTCATAGCAGCATTATGCATGGTGGCCAGGGCATGGAAGCAATGGAAGTGTCCTATGATAGATGATTGGCTAAAGAAGCTGTAGTACATATATACAATGGAATATTACTCAGCCACAAGAAAAGATGAAATACTACCATTTGCAACAACACGGATGGATCTTGAAATAATCATATGAAGCAAAATAAACCAGACAGAAAAAGTTGAAAATCACATGATATAATTTATATGTGGAATACAAATCTAAAAGCAACAAATGAACAGGACAAACAGAGTCTCATGGACATAGACAATGGACTAGTGACTACCAGAGCGGGGAGCAGGGAGGTAGACGGGGGAAAAAATTTAAATCATTTCTTCAATTAAAAAAAAAAAGAAACAGTTATATGATTTCCGATTCCACAGTACAACTTCCCTTTAAGACACTACCGCTTGTCTACAGCCATGCTACCCTGAACAAGCCTGATCCCTATATGATCTCGGAAGCTGAGCAGGGTCGGGCCTGGTTAGTGCTTGGATGGGAGACCACCTAAGAAGACCCGGTGCTGGAATAGAACCAAATAAGAATATCCACAATTATCTAAAAAGTCTATTAAAACTTCTTCTCTTTACTATCTACATATCTTTGTGAAGCCAGATTTTCTTCACACACTTAAATTAAAACAACATAGCGAGGAACTGAATGCAGGAATAGATATGATAATCCAGTTTTCTTTTGTTAAGCCAAACATTAGAGATCTGCAAAATGGTAAAACAATGCCACTATTCCCACCAGTTTTTTAAAATAGTTTTTAAAATAGAGTTAATGTAAATGTTACTTGCATTAACATGTAATGACTTTATTATTGTTGTTTTGAATGAATTAATAAAAATGTCAACATTTCAATTTTGGGTTTAGCAATGATTGATAAACACCATAAACTAAAATTCTTCGAGGTTCTTAATAACTAAGAATCCAAAAAAGTTGTGCTGCTAAAATGTTTGAGAATTGTTGACCAAGAGAAACCACTGAAAAACTAAAACAAAGGTATCTCTAATAAGCTAATAGTAGAGATAAAATGGAGTACTAAAAATACCAATTTAATCAAAAGAAGGCAGGAAAAGGAAATAAATAAATACCAAATGGAACAATTTAAAAAGAAATAGCAAGATGGTAAATTTAAACTGAGTCACATTGATAATGACATTAAATGACACTCACTTTAAAAAGCACAGGGTATCGGACTCCATCAAAAGATTCAAATAAATGTTGTATACAAGAAATCCACTTTGAATACAAAGACCGATAAAACATTAAAGGATGAAAAAACAAATTATCATGCAAACACTAATTAAAAGCAAGCTGCAATGGCTAAATTAAAGTCAGACAAAAACGTCATAATAAGAACTATTACCAGAGCAAAAACAGACATTACATTAATGGTAAAGAAGTCAATTCATCAAGAAAACAAAGCTTCAAAACATGTGGAGCAAAAGGAGAAAAAGCCAAGTAGATAATAGTAAAGAATAGTAATAGTAATAGTTATAGTAATAGTTATTACTTCTATCTAAGTAATTAATAAAATAAGTAGGCAGAAAACCAGCAAAATTATACAAGACTTGAACAACGCTATCATCTAACATAACCTAACTGACATTTATACAATACTTACCCAACAACTGCAGAATACAGTCTTTTCAAGAGTGCCTGGCTCAGACGGATTCATTGTTTAATTCTACCAAATAAGAAATGATATCAATTCTCTACAATCTCTTTCAGAAGACAGAAGCAGAGAGAATATTTCCTAATTTCATCTATGAGGACAGCATTACCTTAATATCAAAACAGCCAAAGACATTACAAAAAATACTACAGACCAATATCTCACATGAACACAATGCAAATAACCTCAACGAAGTATATTAGCAAATGGAATCCAACAACGAAGAAAAAGGATTATATACCCATGACCAAGGGGAACTTATCCCAGGTATGCAAAGGTGGCTCAACATTCGAAAGCCAATTAATATAACCCATCACACATCAACAGACTAAAAAAGAAAAATCACAAGATCATATTAATAGATACAAAAAAAGCTTTTAACAAAATTCAACACCCATTCATGACAAAAATTCTCACTAACTAGGAATAGGAGGGTATTTTCTCAACTTGATAAACAACATCTATAAAAAATCTGTAGTTACTATCATATACAGTGGTGAAAAGCTCAAAATTTTCTTGCTAAGATGAAGAACAAAGTAAGGATGTCCCCTCCTATCACTGCTTATTAATATCATATAAAAAGTCTCAGCTAATAAAATAAGACAAGAAAAGGAAACAAAAGGTATACTGACTGGGAAGGAAGAAATAAAACTGCCTTTGTTTGCAGATGCCATATTCATCTACGTAGAAAATCCAAAAGAATAGACAAAAAACTCCTGGAACTAATGATTATAGCAAGGTTGTAGGATACAAGGCAAGTCAATCACTTTCCTATAAATCAACAATGAACATGGAATTTGAAATTTAAAACATATTAACATATACATTAGTATCCAAAATAATGAAATTCTTAGATATAAATCTAATAAAATACATACGAGATCTATATAAGGAAAATTATAAAAGTCTAATGAAAGATATCAAAGAACTAAATAAATGAAGAGAGATTCCATATTCCTGTGTAGAAGAGTCAGTATTGTCAACATGTCAATTCTTAAATTTATAGATTCAAAACAATCCCAACCAAAATCCCAGGAAGTTATTTTGTGGATACTGACAAAGTAAATCTAAAGTTTCTATGTAGAGGCAAAAGACCCAGAATAGCAAACAGTGAAGAAGAAGAATAACGTTGGAGGACTAATACTACCTGGCTTCAAGACTTACTATATAAAGCTACAGTAATCAAGACAACGTGATATTGACAAAGGAAAAGACAAACAGATCAATGGAACAGAATAGAGAGCCCAGGAATGGACCCACATAAATATAGTCAAATGATCTTTGAAAAAGGAGCAAAGAAAATACAATGAAGCAAAGACAGTCTTTTCAGTAAATGTTGCTGAATAACTGGACATCCACATGTAAAACAAAAATAGACACAGACTTTATGCTCTTCATAAAAATTAATTCCATAGGTCTAAATGTAAAATGAAAAACTATAAAACTCCTAGAAGATAGGAAAAAACCTAGATGACCTTGGGTATGATGATGGCTATTTAGATATAACACCAAAGGCACAATCAAAAATAATTGAGAAGTATGACTTTATTAAAATTAAAAGCTTCTGCTCTGTGAAAGACTGTGAAGAGAATAAAAAAACAAGTCACAATCAGGGAGGAAATATTTGCAAAAGATACATTTGATAAAGAACTATTAAAAAGTATACAAAGAACTCTTGAGTTCTATTCTTACTGTTTTAAGAAAATTAACAACCCAATTAAAAAATGGCCAAAGATCTGAAGAGACATCTCACTAAAGACATACAAATGGCAAGGAAACATATGAAACATATGAAAAGGTGTTCTAAACATTATATGTTAATAGGGAATAACAAATTAAAACATTTTTAAGATGTTTAATTTAATTAATTAAGATACCATTACACACCTATTAGAATGGTCAAAATCCAAAACACTGACAACACTGAATGTTGGCAAGGATGAACAATAAATAGGAACTTCTCATTCATTGCTAGTGGGAATGCAAAATGATACAGCCACTTTGGAAAACAGTTTGGCTGTTTCTTATAAAATTAAACATGTGATTACCAGACAATCCAGCAATCAGGCTCCTTGGTATTTACCCAAATGAAATGAAAACCTGCACATGGGTGTTTGTAACAGCTTTATTCACTATTGCCAAAACTTGTAAGCAACCAAAATGTACTTCATGGTGTGAATAAATAAACAAACTATGGTACATCCAGATAATAAAATAGTATTCAACACTAAAAAGAAATGCTTTCGAGCCATGAAAAGACATGAAGGAAACCTAAATGCACATTCCTAAGTGAAAGAAATCAATCTGAAAAGGCTGAATACTGTATAATTTCAACTATATATGACATTCTGGAAAAGGCAAAACTATAGCGTCAGTAAAAAGATAGTTACCAAGGATTAACGGGATAAGGAAGGATGAACAGACAGAGCAGAGAGATTTTTAGGGCGATGAAATGACTCTGTACAATGCTGTTAATGGTAGACACATGTCATTTTACATTTGTCAAAACCCATAGAATGTACAGCACAGAGTGAACCTTAATGTAAACTATGGACTTCGAGTGATGATGTGTCAGTGTAGGTGCATCGACTGTAACAAACGCACCACACTGTGATGCAAGATGTCAACAGTTGAGGAGGTTATGTGTATGTGGGAACAGGGGAGTATACAGAAATTCTCTGTACTTTCTGCTCAATTTTGTTGTAAATCCAGAACTTCTCTAAAAAATAAAGTTTATTAATTTAAACACACACACACATACAAATTGAATTTAGCAAAATAGAGAATAACTGTGACTAACTGTAACTAACAGAAATGCAAAGTTGGTTAAACAATCAAAAAACTTTACAACGTTTTTACAATCCCTTTCCAAGAAAAAAGGCCAAAACAGACTGCATCTGAGCTTTCCCTCATCTGGATGGATGAAGAAAACTATATAACTAGTGCCACCAAGAACCTGAGACATAAATTCAAATCTCTGAAGGATGGCATCGCCTTAGCCTTCAAACTGTTTTCTACATGTAATGTTTTAAATATTATATCCAGCACCCAAGCAAAGGTACCTACGCACATACTGAGATAAAATAGCATCTGCTAACAAGAACTATCAGAACAATATTCAATATAAACAGACCTACAAATTTCCAGACATGAATAATAAGACACAGGCTATGAAACAACTATACTTACTATGTTTTAAGGAGATAAAGGTCAAGCTTGAAATTTCAGCGGGGAACTGTAAAGTGTAAAAAGTGATATAGCAGATTTGAAAAAAAGAACCAACTAGAAACACAAGAACTGAAAAACACAAAATCAACAGTAAGAACTCAATGTATGTGGCCAAGGGATCTACATTCTTAACACATTCCCTAGGCAATCCACTGTGTTTAGGAACCAGATTCACAGACAACTATAATAAATCTTAAATTCTTCATTTGCACATTTCTAACTTAACTTCTATAATGCCTCCAAAACTACTTTTCTAATATATGAATTTAATGTCTCAGTACCTTAATAAAATCCAACTCTCTTACCTTGTGACTAATGATCCTTCACCATCTACCCTACATTCCTGATATATTGGCCTACTAACTAAACAAGTCTTATGCATTCTTGGTTTGCTCATTCAATTTTCTCCTTCTAGAATGGTTTTCCCTATCTTGTCTACCTAGTGAACTCCCACTAGTACACTTCAGAATATATGACTTGCATGTGATCTCTGAGCAGAATTAATCATTTTTCTATGCTTTCATTAATCTGTACTCTCATACTTTGTTCACAATTCAACCACAGCACTCACCAAACTAGATCAAAATTATGTATAAGCCTCTCTGTCTCCTCCACCCCACCAACCACCACAGTTATACTAGAATAATTCAAAGGCTAGGCTCATTTATTTATATCCCAAGAACCTGAACCATTACTATTGTATTACACACAGTAAATGTATGTTGAATAAAGTATGCATTCATTGAAATGACAGCCAGACAATTTTAGAGAAGAATCTAGGATTGAATCAAGAATTTTATCCTTCAATTTCTGCTAGAGAAAGGCTTAGAGTTTGCTGATATGATGCCAAATGATGAGTTGGTGGCAGAACGGAATTCTACCACACTCTGATGCCTTGGGCTCTGTAGCTTAAAGGGCTCAACTAGAGCAGTGTACTAGGAGGAAAATGTGAGACAAGATCAGACTATTGGTTCAAAGGAAGGGTGGCGGGAGTCCTTAAACAGCTTCTTAAAGAAGTAAAATACAGGAACTGAGGAGAATAAAGAATAGAATAGGAGCTTCTCTTCCAAAAGCAATATTAAAACCAAATAGCCTGATACACACACACACACACACACACACACACTTTCTCTCTCTCTCTCTCTCTCTCTCTCTCTCTCTCTCTCTCCCCGCCGCTCCCTCCCTTTTTCCCTCTGTCTTTACCTCTGACTCGACTTTTAGTTTCAGTGGACAGTGAGAATAATCCTCTTTAAGGGTTAATGTTAAACTCACAATTAATAACTAAATTCTCGTATTTCTATATACTGTGAACAGTTTATAGACATCCAGAAAAATATTTCAGAAATGAAAGAAACTCCCCATAGGGGCATCTCTACCACTTTAAGACCCTGTCTGCTTAAGATAAAGAGGTTCTTTTATGCGACTTGGCTCAATGCTTGCAGTAGAGAGGGTTAAGGCAATTATGGTGTCATTATTAATTCTAAATTTTATTCCAGAATCTATGAATTATGAGAGATAAAAACTTACCCCATAATTCAAGCTTAATTGAAACCTTGGGGTGAAACATTTCATCACCCTCTGGCATATAGGAGTACTTTATTTTGGCAAACTTCTTAGCACAATTTTGTTTGTTTAGTCTAATTTGAAGTCTGACATAAAGATAAAATGAATACAACTTTTACTATAACTATGATATTCAAACTGTATTTATGGAATCAAATAATGGTAGGCAGAGTATTTTCAAACTGCAACCCCTTTCCAAGTCTGTCTCTAATAATAGGGGAAAAATGTTCCCTCAAATCCTAAACTGTTCAATTTGAGAACTTTTTTTATTCTTTTAGTTTTCTTTAACTAATTTAAGCTTCTCTCTTAAAGCTCATTCTTCTTCCCTCTCCCTGAAGCTCAGGCCCAGAACTATTATGAATTCCTCCCTCAATCTTCAGACCAGACAAATTAACTTTTATAAAACCAATTTATTCTCACACAGAAAAGACATAATTTATCATTAACTATAAATAAAGAACACACATTCACCTGAAAAGGTAGTTATGCACTGCCTTTTTAAAGTGACAATACATTAGGTAAATAAAGATGAAAACTTGCAAGGGTGTAACAAATTTAAGGACTTTTCAAAAATAAATTAGGACATAGTCCAGCCCCTCCACAAGTTTAACAACAGTGAAGGAAGTAGTTAATTTTTGCAGTACTCAGTCAAATTTTACACCAAAGTTATTTATATTTAAGCTTAATTAAAACCAATGAACTGTTCTCAAATGTTCTAATGCTACACATACCAATGAAGTTAGTAACCAGAAAATTAAGCTCTAACACTTTCAAAATGTTATATATTTAGCTACTGCTAACAAAACACATGTATTCTAGTCCTTCCAATAATGTTATTATTCCTGCAGTAAAAAGTTTTAAAAGCAAAGGCTTAAACTGAGAAGAGGGACCTATTCTACCTTTAGACAATTTGAAGCGCTAAGATTTAAGAAGTCAGTCAGTGTCTTAACCCTTTTTTCCCTTGCCAGTCAAAAGTTGCATGAAAGTGATTTAACCATGCAACTAAAATTTCATTCAGAAAAAGACATGAGTTATGGGAAAAAACTGAAACATCATCTAAGTACTACAATCTCATTTTCTTACTAAAGATGCCAATAAAAAACAATGCCTGGCCAAAAAAAAAAAAAAGATTACTTTCTAAGGAAAGATTGTCAATTGACATAAATAGGGTATATTCAATCTAGTATAAAATTATACTAGATGGCTCATTTGTAATCATTCTCACTTGCAGTTTGGAAGTCATAAGACAAACTATGTAGCTGCTTTCTAGCTTAGCCTATTAATTTAGAAAAAACAAAAATTTAGGTCAGTTGAACTAAAGTATAACTGAAATACTATTTACAATTAATAAATGCAATTTTTAACATGGCTCACCAACTGGTTCAAAAGGCCACAAGCAGGAATTTCACACCTGCAAGAGAACACATGTGATAATCCTCAAAAAAGAATATTATGAATATTCATGTGATTTGGGAATAGTCAAGTTAAATGCCAAACTTGAATCAGTCTGACTTTGCTCTTATCCTAAAATGATTTTTATGTTTCTTTGTTAACATGGAGAGTACTAAAATTGATCAGAATTTTAGTAAAATTTACTATAAGAATAAAAATTTTAAAAAATATTTAACCTATAAGTATCTTCCACTTATGAACTTCATGCATCTCTGAAAAGCTAAAGGTGTAAAACATGTAAAGATAAATAAGGCAAAACGAAAAAATGTACATATAAATGGTGACATTTTGGTTTTGAAACAAGCTATAGAAAAATATATGTAACACCATATATGTAAAAATATACGCATGTGAAAATAATTATACATGTTTTCCACACAAACAGAAAACTTTTAAAGGCCTAAAAATGAGAAGGGAAAGTGAAATGAGACACTTCCTATGTTCTATATTTTATAGACAGAATATAATCATGTTATTTGTGTTATTAACAACAGAGAAAAAAGTTTGTAAAGCAAACCTTACTCTCTCTACTTAGTTTATAATCTTATAGATTATACTCTGCTAAAAAATTTTTAGCATGATAATCTAATTACACTCAATAATATGGCAACTCCTTTCTGAATATCTGCTTTAAAAAAATAATTATCCTATGAAATAATACTAATACTCTAATCTAATACATCTTGCTGTTTTGCCACTTAAGAGTAAGGCATCTTTAGAAAGTGCAAAGGAATTTATTTTTCCTTAGTACTTTTAGTACTGTTCATTTTTTCAGGCAGTTTTACATGGGAATTACTAGCTATCTTCATTTTCTATAGCCTTAATAGTTTAAGATCCTGTCCTAAAATATGACAGATATGGCCTAACATTCTTCAAGACTGGTAATATTTTCATTTTTGACTTGTGATCTCAAACAGATAACATCTTTTTGAAAGGAGTGCATTTTATATTCATAATGTTTTAGAGAGTTTAAAAGTCAGACCTGTGGGAAAAAATGTCTTCAAGTGGGTAAAGAAACACAAAGTTGGAAATTTACTATTACTAATAAAAGAATATCATGCCCACCTTGAAAATGACAATTGCAGGGAAGAGGAAGGTTAGACAAACAGAGAGTAGAGGACACACACAGAAGTAGGGAAAGAGAAAGCAGAAAAAGAGAGGCAGAGACATCCCATCACATGATGAAAGAGATACATATTTTTAGGGTGGAAAAGGGTCAGTGGAACAATGGCTTCACCATCCATCACACCTCCCAGAACACAGAGGAAACCATGAAAAAGCCACCAACATACACAGTAGTACAACTAGAAAGCTCAAATATTAAGAGCAGTAGCTGATAGAAATCATTTATAAAAGGGGATATAGAGGACAGCAACTGCATTTCAACTCCACTCCCTCTTGCCATATGAAAATAAGTTGTTCTTTCCTTGACCGGTCATCAAATTTTCACACAATATATATAAAAAAGAGAGAGAATGTGGCTTTCCAAATAAAAAGAGCAGATTAAAGGCATATAGTGTATCAATAAACAGATAATTATCCACCCAGTAATTTAAACACCTACTTTAATAAAATACTGCAGAATGTTAGTTTACATAAAGATATAAAAGTGTATGCACATGCATATTTAAGGTAAACTACCATAAAGTAGGAATACAAACCTTCAATAGCAAGACCACTGTTTTGCCTCTAGAGGGCGAACTTGGTCTTCTGGAAAACTCTAGACAAGAGAAGTTACTTTCAGACTTTACCAAAAAAAAAAAAAAAAAAAAAAAAGGTTAAAACTTAAGATGTAGAGATAGCAAAAGTTCCCACACTTTCTTGATTAACAGTGTCCTTAATGTCACAGTAATTTTTTCATGGTGCCCTCCAAAACCAACAAAAATACTTAATCATTCTGTTTAATAACAACAGCAGTTATGTCCAATGATTTAATAGGATTTGTGTCCTAACAGTTAGTAGCCGTTTGAAAAAATAATATACATAAATTGAAAGAAAAGTTTTATTTCATTCTTAAATTAGCTACTAATTAAATAACAACTGATTGTACGCTTTTGTGAAATGGACAGTGTATGCCTGTTGCGCATTGTGTTATTTCACAAAACTTGAAATTGCATTGAACACCATCACCTTCATTTCCTTTCCACACTAACTTTTGCACAGCATCTGATTTTTATCAGAGCAACCTCAGAAAAACCAGATTCACAAAGATATGTTACCAGAGAAAAGAATACAGTGCCATTTAATGTTGAAATTGTGTACTACCTCAAGCTACCAGTCTCCACCATATCCGACAGATGCAGAGTAGCACTGAGTTTGCCATGGTTCGTGCTGTGCATTAGATGCAGCACATGGGGTACCCAAGCACACAGCATAATTTTAAGTCCCAGTAGCTATTTAAACTAGTCAGTACTTTAATTACTTGTAAATAAAATTAACTATAACAAATATTTTTTAAAATCTAAAAAGTATTTTCTTATATTACTTGGGAGCAGTAAAAAGAACACTATTAAATACTTTAAAGGAAGATATTTTTCCAATTTCAATGACAATTATTGCCTTGATGCAATTATTTTTTTTAAATGCTGGTTGTGTTAAATCTGATAAACTACAACTGTGGAGAGAAATAGGAAATTTCTTTTATGTCTCCTGAGCAACACCTTCTCTTAACTTAAAAATGCTACAAATTGATCCAGTCTCACTGCTTTTCAGTCTCACTGATCTCCTGGTAGTGAGGAGCACGCATTCAGGAATCAAATAAGATCCGAAATTCTTAAGAACTCAAGAATATGAATATTAATACAGATATTAAAATAACTGGCTCCTAAGTTACTAGAAACATTATACACCCACCCATCTCATAAAGTTCTTGGTTTAGGCGGAATACCAGAACAGTAACCAAGGAAAGAGTTCAACCTCAAATTCTCAGTTTTTGCTTTTTACTGTTTCTTAAGTTCACAACTACCTATATCCATAAAATCGGTGCCACTGGCAAATGCTACCATGTTCAATGGGCAAAGTATGTGGTAGAGTAGTTAGCTAACAACAACAAAGATGCTACCCAAGGAGTACCTAGGAAACAAAATTAATGTTCCGTTACTTTATAGAACTTTCACAACCACAAAAGATAATTGAAAATGTGTCGTATTTTAAAAATATAAAGTTACTAAAAATACCTATAATCCCAAAACTTTTATGTAGAAAAATAAGTATGAAAGCGGGACATGGTTAATTATCAAGAAAAGAATATTTTAAAAGCTAAGATCACATGGCTATATTAGTACTTACCTGTTGAATAATTTTAGAAGTTTTCTGAAGATTCTCTCTGGGAGGGACTTTACCAAATAATTTCCAACCAGGGGCACTATGGACAACTGATTTGAGTTCCTTTGTCCTTTTTGGAAAAAGGTTTCTGAAACACAGAAAAATTACGTGAATTGTGTTTTTGGTAACCAGGGAAATACTTAATAATAATTTTTAAAGTAGTTTCTTCCCAAAACAAATACAAAATACTTTCAAACAAAATTATTTCTACTGCTTATTTTACTGACTAGTAGACTAATAAGACTCAAGAATATCTAGGAATATAGAAGTAGTAGAATTATCAAGAGATACTAGGGAGATAAACGTATTAAAAAGAAAATGACAGCTATAAATAAAAGGTAAATATTTTAGCTTTGAATAAGCTGAAAAATGACACTAAAAGCCAAGAACTTGAGAATAAAATAAAGAAAGCTTGAATGGAATATGTAAAGGATTAAGCAATACAATCTTTTGGGTAAATATTATTTAATTATTTTCAGTAATAACTAGTTGGTAATAAAATGGCACCTACTGATCTTCCATTGCTATAATATATATATATGTATATTGTTTTGTCTAGGACAGGTATATACAAGAATACTTATTGCAAAAGAGTCAATATATAACCAAGGAAGAAAGTGCCTATCACTGAAAATCTAAAAAAGGTCCGTACATAGATCAAGCATTTTACTTATCTCCATGCCCGTATCAACTGATCATCATATTGAGGTAGTTGCTAGATAAACCTTTCATACTAACAATCAGCTCTTGGGGTAGGAGTGGTCGGGGAAGGAGAGCCTATAATGAACAACCAGCTTTGTTTGTTTGTTTGTTTTTTACAGCTACCACCAACTCTGACCACTGACCAGAATCAGATCTTTACAATCTTAATTATTCCAAATCGAAAAGCCCATAAATTGCTTGTCTCCTCATAGCAATATGTGAACAAGATAGTGCTTTTAAGGGGAAAATAATAACATTTTATTCTCTATATAAGGAATGCAGAGTTATATATATAATTAAGGCAGGATAACCATAAAATAGACGGGCATAAGCATTTTTTTTTTCAAATTCAGTGAAACACAGCTCCAAATAATATGACCTCACAGAGAATCCAGACATAGCAGCAGAATGTGGAGACCACAAGTGTAAGAAGCAGTTGTACCAAAGAACAGTAATAACCACAGATCAGAAAATTCCCCATATGTAGAGTTTTTTACAAGGCACCTTTTTGGGGTGATTATGTCTCTACTCTCTACTCTTTCTTACAATCAGATATTGTAATCCCTACCAAACACATTCTCATATGAAAAACTACAAGCTATTCATATTAATACTAAACATCAGACCTCTGTAAGTTATAGAACTCTATAAATCACAGCCAAAATGCCAAATATACATGAATCTTTGACTGTTAGAAATAATCTTGCATCACAAAAAAACCTGTTAAGATGTGTGTATGTGCTTATGTGTAAAATTAATTTATAAGAATATTTTAGACTTCCAAAATTAAGGTCAAGGAATACTAACTTCTTAAACCAAACAACAGTAGGTCTTTCAATGGCTGTAGTTTCTGAAGAATCTTGCTATGACTGGCAGGGATAAAAAGAAAAAAAAGCAAAATAAAAAAAATAAGCTCCACAATAAAAAGCCTGGTTCTAACATGTAGTATAGTACAATATTGCAATCATCATAAGTTCAGAATGAAGTTTAAATTCTCATTAAATCATTTAAAAAAAAAGCAAAATACTTAAATTTCCAATAAACTTTGGTTACTATAAGAAATTTCCATAAAATAAATATGAGCCCATGGGTATCCAATTACTAAAAAAGGCCATCAGATAATGTTCCACATTATTTTCTTATGCTACTAAGAAATTTTGGATTGGGTTTTCAGGTTATTCCCTGTCATGAAAACTATTTATAATATCCACTGTCACAGAAAACTATTTATAATGCACCTAAATGGCATATATCTGTAAGAAAAGTAATTTTTAAATATTATTACAAATATATGAAATTGCAGTAAAACAACATTACAGATCACCTGGGCTTCTTCTACCAGTTAGCCTAGGAAGAGAATCACCTCTTCATTAAATCTTAAAGAGAAAAACACGATGAACAAGTACATAAGTAGGCCAAAAATGTGTCACTCTCTGTCATTCTTCTCATGCACCATTCCTTGTCCCCCTAAACCCATTTTCAGGGGACTGGTGAAGTAGAGGTCCCAATGAAAATAAATGTGTGAGACTAGGTTCCTCTTTATCACCTTCTCAAACAGAAGACAGGCAGACACTCCACTCCATACCATACCTTCCCCAACCCAACACACATACTCTTCCCTTTATTCTATCCCCCAGGATAATCAAATTCTTAAATTTAAATTAACACTAAAGGCTTCTTAGCAAAATAAACCATATTCAAGTACCCACACATGAAAGAGAGCACAATTCTTTCTTTCTGAATTCTAGAGGTAGCACTCGACTATATAAAGAAGATTTACATGGCAGTGCTGAGGAAAAGGGTCACTCTTATTCTGTAGTCTTCTAGTTTGGGGGGAGGGGCAGAAAGGAGGAACATTCCTAACTTCTCTCTGCCCCTTTATTCATCTTCACCTGTGGGGTTGCAATTTGGTGACAAACATTGCTGCCTACAGCAGAGAAGATCTTTCTGCTTTCCTAATATGAGGGTAAGTTTTCCCTGTATCCATCTGTCCCCCATCCTCACAGGAAAGGCCTTCCTGTGCCAGTAACTAGCTGGATAAATTTAATTCAGATGAAGTATTAGGAGGCTCACTGCAGCCAAGGCACATCTTTCAGTCCAGATTTCATCAGTATTAAAGCTGATGTTTTGAAGGCCCATTTGTCTGAGTCTATGTCTTTTTTTCTACTAATTCCAAACTCAGATAGGCTAATAAAGAGGTGTTATTTACTGGTTCTCCCTAAACCCTAACAGTCAAGTTTTAATAAGTTGAAAGGGTCTTACTGCTTCAGAAATGCTGGAAATATTAAAAACTATGTGTTTTCTAATTTGGGTTTGTTTTTTCTTATTCTGTGACACATTTTGTCAGTATGTATAGAGAATAGGAAATGTCAATGGTAATCCATCTTTCCCCCATTAAATTCATTGTCCACTCCAATCAACACTATCTCCACACACACAACTATCTACGCATACATGGAGACACAAACACTTTATCTTCCATTCTCTCCACTGATCTGTGTCCACTCTTTTCGGCAAAAAGGAAATGAGAAAATCTGTTGCACGGTTAAGAAACAGCACCAGTTGAGAAAGAGCAGTCTAATGTTTTTATATTGCTGAAACAAAAAAGAAAAAAATAAGAGGCATACCTAGAAAAAACTGATATGGGGATGGGGGCTGGGGGGGGAAGAAAGCCCTAGCCTTCTCTTAGTGGCTTTTATAATAAAGGTTGATGAATGAATGATTCTTGCTTGTTAATACCTGTTAATATTTGCTTGACATATCTGTGTTTCCTTTTCCCAAGATTTCTTTTATTTCACCACACAAAAAGAGTTCCATATGATATAAAAGAGTTAGAAAACTAGCCTACTACACCTTTTTAAAGGACAGAGCTAACCAAAAGGGACAAAATTTGTTTATGCCATGTAAGTTCTCTACTCATGATTTCTAAAGTAGAAGAATCTCCAATGGGTCTTTAAGAATTGGTAAATCCACTTATAAACTGAGATGAAGCCATGTAATCACCAGTTTCTCAGAACTGGAATTTGGTACTAGAGAAAACTGTGGCTGCCTAATTCTGAATCTTCTTACCGCCAACAATGTCAGCTCTAGCCAAAAAATTCAGTTTTTGCCTAACATTTACATCTATACGACTATTTTAACTTTTTAGATTGATTAGATAAATTCTAATCATCACTTAAATGGAGTTGTACATGAAAAGAGGGTTAAAATACTTTTCCAAACAGGAAAAAAAAAAATCGAACTTCAATCAAATGAGTAAAATTGGTTTAAAATATCTGAAATCATGACCTGATCTTTAAACTCTCTCCATAGAAATTGGACTGCTTAAAACACATCAACTTCCTGGACTTTCACTTAAGTTTCTGCAAAGTATAATAGAACGCCAAAAAGAAAACATTATCTAGTGATCATGGAATGCCGCAGCTGACTACATAATTAATTCAAAGAAGCACTATCTCTTTAAAATACAGTACACTTTGGCTACCCTTGAGTATTTTGGATTAAAGATTTGGCATGAAGATTACTTACATTCTTTCCAAACCTCAATCATTTCTCATTGAAAAAGCCTTTCAGCTGACTATACACACATACAAAAAAGTATTTTTTTTTTTTGCCAGATAAGCTTTTTTTAATTTCAAGAATTTTCATTTTTCAGGCTCTTTCTGGATCTTGTCTTTGTCATTATTACAAATCCTAAAAGAACTGTTTTTAAATAGAGAATTTTTATTTAATACATGCTAATTAACATAAAAGTTTTTTTAAAAAAGGATAGAATTCAGTATCATTTACTCTTGGTCAAAAGACAGAATTTCAAGGCTGAGAGTAAAGGTTATAATTTTTTTAAGTATTTTAAAGTTGCCAGGGACCTTAGAGAGCAACCAAGTCAAAAGATCTTCAAGAGTCTACGGCCATGCCATCCTGAACGTGCCCGATCTCGTCTGATCTCGGAAGCTAAGTAGGGTCGGGCCTGGTTAGTACTTGCATGGGAGACCACCTAGGGAGACCAGGTGCTATAGGCATTATTTTTTAAAGAAAATATCTTCAAGAACCAATGAACCTATATGAATGGACTATAGGTCCCTCAAACTATATGAAGTAAACAGTGTGCTTATGAACATTTTTCTTGGGCAGCTGTCTAGAGTTTTCATCAAATTCTCCAAGGATTCAGTGTGCTACCCCACCATCCCCAAGAAAGGTTCATGAGCCACTTTCCACGGTCACATCACTAACAAGTGTCTGAGCCAGGTCTCTTGCATAGTTCCTTTTCTTTCTAATCACACTTATCCTGTTCACGTCCTCCAAAGAACAATCAAGATATAAGAGCTTTCAAAACTATCCGTTTTTTTCATCCCACACATTGTCAAAAGGCCTCTTGATATTCATTTAAACAGTTCAAAAATATAAATTATTTTCTTCTTCCTCCTGTGTTCATGTCAGCAAGTCACCTTATGGTATGTCTTATCTGTTATAGTAAATAAGTTTCAGACAATATCTTAAAGATTTTTAAAAATTCTTTTGTTGCAGGGAGAGAGCAAAATTGAATTAAGGGAAAAAGAAAAAAAATCACAAAAATATTCTTGCTTTTGTGCTGGATACTACTTATATCATGTATCAAATGCTTCATGAACAGAATCTCCATTGGTTTAACCTCAATGTAGTATCTAAGACATTCGGAAGGAAGATAGAAACCACCAGAGGAAGAAAAGAGGAAGGGTACAAGAAAAAAACTTTTAGGACAAGAACAGAAACAGTAACAAGGAACAACATCAGCAAAATATGAGCAAAATATTCCAGTCACCAGGATATAAGCTATCTTTTAACCCTAAGAGGAAGTTGGGAAAGAAAGGCAAGAAAAGATGATGATGAATAAAACTAACCACATGTGTGAATATTTTTTTATTTATGCCTCTTGTATAAATAAAACGAACTATGTTAGTGTTTTTATTTACAATATGAGTAAAATAGCTTCATATATATTTAATCTTCATAATGGGTACAGAGTTTCCTTCCAGAGTAATAAATATGTTCTAAAATGGACTGTGGTGATAGTTGCACAACTCTGAATATACTAAAAACCACTGAGTTATATACTTTAAAAGAATGACTTGTATAGTATGTGAACTATATTTCATTTTTTTAAGTGAAAAAAAAAATCGAAAGTGACAATATGCGAAAGGAAATATAACAAGACCAAGTAGGTTTATCTCAGAAATGCAAGGCTTATTCAATGCTCGAAAGCCAATCAATGTAATTCACTATGTTAACAGTCTGAAGAAGAAAACACATGTGATCACATCAATTGATGCATTTGACAATATCATAAATCCATTCCTGATTTAAAAAAAAATACACAGAAAACTAGCAATGGAAGTTCTTTAGCCTATATAAGGGCATCTACCAAAAAAAAAAAAAAAGCCCTACAGCTAATGTCTAATGTCATACTTAATCACGAAAGACCATATGTTTTAGAGATCAGAAACAAGACAAGGCTGTCCACTCTCATCACTTCCATTCAAAATCATACTGAAAGTCCTAGCCAGTGCAATAGGCAGGAAAAATAAGTCTCATAGATTAGAAAGAAAAAAATTACATTTTCCGCATTTACAGACATTATTGGCTAGATAAACAATCCCACAGAATCCACAGAAAAGCTCCTAGAACTAATAAGTTTATTAAAATGGCTACAAGACACAAGGCAAACAAAAATCAATCATATTTCTATATACTAGCAATGAATAATTAGAAACTGAAAAATTTTTTTAAATAGCATTTTTTTAATGATATATTAAAAAAATATTAAATAGATATAAATCTAACCAAACATGAGCAGGATGTGTATGCTAAAAACTACAAAAGACTGATGAAGGAAATCAAAAAAGACCAAAATAAATGGAGAGACACACCGTGTTCAAGAAATGGAACATTCAATGTAGTAAGGATGTCAAATTCTCCCCAATTAACAAGGATTATCTTAGATACAAACAAACTGATTTTAAAATTAATACAGAAAGGCAAAGGAGCTGAATAGCCAAGACAATTCTGAAAATTTAGATATTATCTTCTGCATTAGAATATGAGCTCTATGATCACCTTGTATCTCCAGTGCTGTGCTTGAGCTCATGAATGAAAGAAAGTCTGCTAATTTGGGGGAACTACAGAAAAAAAAATCACTTTTGTCCTCAAACTTAGTTGTCTTAGTAGGATCTGGCTGCTATAACAAAATATGATTAACTTAGTGGCTTATAAACAACAGAAACTTTTTTCTTACAGCCTGGAGGCTGAGAAGGCCAAGATTAAGGTATTGGCAGATTCAGTGTCTGGTGAGACCCCACTTCCTGGTTCATAAACCACCAGTTTTTCAATGTGTCCTCACATGGTGGGAGGGACAAGAGCACTCTCTGGGGTCTCCGTTAGAAGGGCACTAATCCCATTCATGAGGATTCTACCCTCATGACCTAAGTGCCTGCCAAAAGCTCCACCTCCAAATACTATCTCACTGGGGATCAGGTTTCAACATATGAATTTGAGGGCTGGGGCAACACAAACAAACATTCAGTCTACAGCATTAGTCTTACGGAGGAGTATAGTCTGGTGAGCCATTATTTCTATGAAGCTTTCTCCTCTATAAAGTCACTAGTTCTAGGAATCATACTCTTCTGGTACTTTTCACTTTCTACCTTAACTGATCTGAATACCACTTTTAATTATAAATGCATTGAAAATGAGATTTGTGTAACCTTCACAATGCCCTGCATATAAAGTATTTAAAATACCCAGTAAATATTTTATTTTTTAAACTACTACAATAAAAATTGGCTGTCTTTCTACTGTGTACAGTTCTACAAGTTTTACCACGTTTAATTTGTGTAATTACCACCACAATTGAGGTATAGAACAGTTCCATCACTGCAAAAACTCCATCATGTTACCTCTTTGTAGTTACCCTCTCCTCTAATCCCTGTAAAGCACTGAAATGAGCCTGAAGATTGACTTACACAAGCCAAATTTAGTGCCAGAGAAGTAAATCTTGTTTTCTCCATCTCATGTTCCCTGCCAGCATCACATTGTAGCATTTCAATTTATGTTTACAATGTCGTCATCACTGGCTGCACCAGAAAAGCCTTATTCTACCTCCTTCTTTTCCTGCTATGTAGTCAGTGCTCAAATATGCTTGCTGAATGAACCAAGGAAAGAGTCAGACAAATAGAAATTAGAGGAAAAGAATGACAGATAACTCATTCTGGCTAGAATGACAATATACAAGTAGGAAAGAATAGAGCATTTCATTTCCTTGCCTTCAAATCCTAATCCTAGCATTAAGGCTCCTCACAATTTGGACCCAAATTATCTTTCCAACATCATTTCCTACTACTCCTTGTACAATTAAGAGAAATATATGAGGCTTTAGCATCCCTACAATCCACTCCCATTTCTTTGACAGTGCCTTTGACCCAATCCCTACTGAAGTAGTAACCCCAAAGTGACCATTTTTATATCTTATGGTATTGCCTCTCAGTGAGTGCTGATTAGATAGGACTGCTGATAAAACAGGGACAAATTCATACATAGGCTAAGACAATCAGATTCTCGGGGTTTTTAAATAGAAGACTTAGAGATTGACTCAGTCAAGACAGTAGATGCTTGAACTGATAAATCATATAAAGCTGGAGCAGCTTTACAGTATTTTTGCAGGTGGAAACCACATATTGAACAACTAGGAGACAGAAAAGAGATGAGAAAAAAACAACTCTTGAAAGGCAGAGAAACCAATGTTCCAATGTTCTGTAGCCTGGGTATATTATATTTTCTATCTTCACAATGTCCACAAGATGCCTAGTACATGCCTACAGCAAACTTTCCTTCATTTAAGGTAGCTTAAGTGGGCTTCTGTTCCTTATAACTAACATAAACCCTAACATATCAGCCAAATTGTACTCTTTTTCACAAATTCTGGACTTTCCAGCCTCTGTGCTCTGAACAGCTACATACAAATCTTAGTTCCCCTATTAAAGTAAAAACAAAGTTACACATACTTAAAACTATAATAAACCAAATTTAAATCCAGAAAGTATAAAGACAAGCCAAAGAATTAGAGAAAATACTTCCAATTCATGTATCTGATAAAGGTATAGTATCCAGAATATATAAAGAACCCATATAACACAACAACAAAAATACAAACAGCCCAATTAAAAATGGGCAAAGGACTTGAATGGGCAACATTTCTCCAAAGACATACAAATGGCCAACAAGTACATGGAAAGATGCTCAACATTATTAGTATTAGGGAAATTCAAATCAAAGCCACAATAAACTACTACTCCATACCCATTAGAATGGCTATAACTTAAAAAAAAAAAAAAAGAAAAGAAAATGATAAGTGTTGGAGAAGATGTGGAGAAACCAGAACCCTCAAAAAATTCCTAGTGGAAATGTAAAATGGTGCAGTTGCTATGGAAAACAGCTGGCAGTTCCTATTATAGTTGCTAGAGGGTTGGGGAGTTTCGGGGAAGGAGAGTGACTGCTAATGGGTATGATGTTTCCTTTTGGAGTGATGAAATATTCTGGAACTAGACGGCAATGATGACTGCACAACACTGAATGTATTAAATGTCACTAATGGTAAATTTTGTTATATGTATTTTACCATAATAAAAAAAAAATTGTAAAAGGTTTCTAATACTGAAATTCCAATTATCAGTTTTTAAAATATGGTTGCCAGTTTAATTTAACAGATTAAACTCATGTCTTTCAGTAGGAATAAGTATGCCAAACCAAAACCATAGCTAAACCACAGATTTTTGTAAAATAAGAGCTATTTCAAGGAAATCTATCTGGCTGTTTGGTATTAAATATATTAAGTAGAAAACTAAATTCCACTGATTAAGGCTTTTTAAACAAAATACAAAAATGATTGTTCATATCGAAAGCTGTTTATTCCAGAGGAGATGTTTTTAAGTTTTAGCAAATCTAAAATACAGGTTAATGTATTAAAATTATTAAAAACTTCACTGACAGTAAAAAAATTTCATTTAGTATGGACTCCTAAGAATGAATTAAATGACAAGATGTTTGCTATTAATAAAAAGATCAAACTATAAAAAGAGTGCAAGAAAAAGCTAGACATATCTACTACTGAAACTGATAGTACTTGTTTTACTAATTAGAAAAGCTAAAGAAAATATTTACCTCACAAGTGGAAAAGTATAAAGGATACTTCAAAACTAGCAGCAGCATTAAGGTAATATTTATAATACAAAGTTCAACACTTCTTTTACATTATAACATTGTCAGTTACAGATGCTGTATATGGATTTTACTGCAAACTATTAAGTCAGTCCTTTTAAATATGGACTGCTTTGCAAACTAGTAACAAGAATTTTAGGCTTCATCAAAATTGAACTGATATAGCTAGTCTCACCTAAAAATGACCAAATTTAAGGATGGCAGACCCCAAGTCTCTGACTTTATTTATTCCTTGAAAAGAGTACCAGGTGTGAAATCATTTATGCCTGTTTGTACAAAATTCAACTATTTACATATTATGTCTAACTATTTGCTTAGGAGTGAATCTATTATACATAGGATACTGGAGTTCTTATTACAGTTAATATACAACTGAACTTGCTTAGTTTGCCTTCCTAATGTATTTCAGCTATGATTCCCCTTCAACATTCAGTTCTTCAGTTCTATCTTACATTGGACAATTGATTTCTCTCCTACAGGAACATCTCCCAAAGACAGGTACCAAATATACTCTGAGAAATGATACCACTAAAGTAATAAGTGAAGAGCCTCCCAGAGTGACCACATCAAAAATTCCAATCATTTGGCTATACGAGTGCTGGTACCTTTAAAAAAGTTTTTAATCCAATAAATCTTTGTGTTATTATTATATATTAAGCTATATGTCTCTATGCAGAGACAAAAAAAAGCAAAAAAGACATGTTCCCTATGTCCAGGGGGTTTGCATCTTAGAAGAGACACATATACATAGAAGTAATTATGAAAGCCTCAATACTCTGTCTTAACCTCATTCACTCCTCAAAAATGGCTGATGGGTATACTGCCACCACCTATTTTTACAAAGCAATGTATAGAACTTGTGCATGGAACATGTGCAAGTCTTGGATGTAAATACTTGATTTTACAGTTTTCTCTTAAGTTGTTTCCTTTTTGATCCATGACAGCAAAACAACTAGTCTAATAGCTATTCTGGCTCTTTTTCTTCCTCATCAAATTCCTTTAAAAACATGGTACCCATAATGCGTCACATGACTCTATTTTCATACCATCCCACTTCTCTCAAAACAAAAATCAGATTCAAAGTTTACCTTCATTAAAGCTTCACAAAAAGGGTACTGGTAAAAGCAAATGTCAATTTGTTAGCTATCCCTCAAGCAGGGATTAAATTTAATGTTATTTGAATCAATTATCTGGATATCACATATTAATAAAGAGACTGACAAGCACCAATAAACTACCACAAGTGTATCCAAGCCCCAGTTTCTCAAGTTTCAAAGCATGTGCCACACTGCTACAAGAGTCACTGTTCTAAAACACAATCTGAAGCATGTTGACCACGTTTTAAAAACCCATCAAAGGTCCAATGCACTGCCATCTCTCATGGAATCAATTCAAATTGCTTAGTTCTATCACACAAACCCCTTCATTATTTAGTCCCAATCTTTTTTCCTGTTTTTGACACTCTACCTCTCCTGCCCTAAGGATAATCATACTAATGAGCACCTGCAGTCCCAGAAGTGCTACTGCTATTTCATCTACAAATTTTGTATATGCTGTTGTGTGCGTTTACTGACCTCAGTCTTATTCCAATCCAAACCCTCCCCATCCGTGAAGAGTTCCCTACTTCCCACCCCAATGTTAATCACTCCTTCGGTTCTACTGATGCGTCCTTATAGCTTCTTTTATAGCACTAATCAGGTAATATTGTAAGTATTGATTTATATAACTCCCCCATCTTAAATTTATTAATATTCCATCATCTAATTTCCTTAGTGATTCATTTACATAAGACTCAATAGCATTTGTGAATGAATAAATGGTAAGAAAATTGCAAACTAACTCAAAATTGTATATGCTTAGCTAGGAGAGTCCAAAAACAAACAAACAAACAAAAAAATGGTTCCATAGCAATCTTTAACTTTCTGAAGGAAAATCTGTAAAAGAACTGACTTGTTCTTTATGGCTCTAAAGGGCAAATTAGGACTAAGAACATTACAAAGAGATACACTGTGCTGCGACATAAAGAACCTTCTAACAATTAATAACCACAGTAGGCTGCCTTTAAGAAACTGAGCTCCTTGTTAGTGAAAGAATTCAAGCAGGCTAAACAATATCCATTGGGTGCCTAAAAACTCTCTAAGAATAAAGCTGCAGAAACTTAGCTCTAGGGTTGTTGTTCTTGTTACTTTGTTTTGTTTTCTTAACATTCTGTTCATGTCTAACCTAGAAGTACTTCCTGAATTGATAGAACCTATGACAGAACCTATGACAGATCCTACCTTCCAGTAGCACAGTTGAAATCTTTCTCCTGACCAAAGTAATTGTCTTTTTTTGTCCTACATGGTGTTATGATATTTCTATCAACAAAGAACTAAATCAAAAAATTATATTTTGGTGGTCTCATATAAGAGCAAAACTATCATGTATTCATTAAAACATGGAGCTAGTTAATCTTTTACCGAAGAAAGTTTTATAGTGGTTGTCTTCTAAAATTTTTCCTTCATGCAGCATAATTCTCAGCTATTTTATTAGTATGCCTAATATTAAAAGTTAATCACTGTCCGACTATTTTTGACTATATTAATGTGCTTCTGGGATTATATTACAAAGATAGACATCATCCTCTAGTTATATATTTAATTGTTGTGCCGGTTATGTTATATAATCATTATCAAAAAGTTTATTTTATTAGTCTTTAGATACAAATTTTGTGCTCAACTCCCAATTTGGAATCATAACAAATAATACCCAAGAATTATCAAACAATACCCAAGAATTATCAACGTTTTTAATTCTAGGTAGTACTAACGAAGTTTAAAAGTCAGTCCAACAGAGATAGAATGAGGAGTGTCAAGGGCCATGTAAATAAAAAAAGCAACATAAATTCTATCACTCTTCCAAAATCCAAAAACTACTTAGTTGAGACCTTTTACTAATTTAAAACTTCAATAACTTACTTCAGAACTTAAATTTCTACACAGTATATCTTTCTGATAATAACAACTAACTTTCTCCTCATAGGTGAGGGAGATTTTAATTGTTTGCTAGATTTACCATGGTGCTTGTAAGAGAAATTTTCCTTTTAGCACTGGAACTCAAGTAAGAATACACTGTGTAAAACTGTATTTTGCATTTATTTTGCCCTTTGATACGTGTACTTTTTAATAACCTGAATCTATCATACTAACAACCTGAACTTTTAAAGCCTAAATTAAGCCTTATATATACCAACTGTCATTAAAAAATATTTCACTTGCACGATTATAGGCAAGTGAAGTTAGGCTATGAGGGCACCGAGACATTAGGGAAGTTAAGAGGTAGGGGCACTGCAGATATCTTCAAGGAAAGAAATTGCCAGAAACATCCACAAAGGCCCTGAAAATAGAAAAAATAAACACAAAGATAATCTGAAGCCCACAGGCCAAAGTACAGAGCTAATTTCCAGCTAACAATTATTCTCTCCAGCATTTTTGCTCTATACAAACCTCTTCAAACTCCTCTCTCTTTCTCCTGTCTCTAATCATACCTCCATACCCTTTATCTTCTTTCTTACCACCTTAACCGGAATAGTATGGAAACAAAGTATTTATCTTTAGTTTTATTTTATATTCCCTGCCCTGCTTTTCAAAAGCAGATAATATGAGCATTTTATGTTTTTCTAACAACAACGAAAAAATGTTGTAGTGTTTGGATAACTTTTTCCTAGAACAACAGAAAAGCATTTCCCCTACTTGACTAGAAAATGACTACAAACAGTCTAGATGAAAACCAGATTTGGAAAATCTAAATAATGCCCAATGTATGATGAGTAGTTGTACATTACAGTATTTAGGAAAGTATGAGAAAACAGCACATAACTTTATTTCAAAACTATCATGTTCAGTTCCAAACTTAAAATATTTTAATCTGTGTGGGGTTAGAGACAGGCAGATGGAAATATTTTTAACCAAGAAATGTATCCCAAAATAAAATTCAAATTAAAAAGAAACCAATAACAAAATTCAAAAGTAAATTAAACACATTACCAAGTTCACTGCCAAACTAGCTTTAAGTAGGAGCATAACTTGTAGCTTGGTTTCCTAAGGTGAACTTCTCTTAATTACAGGAAAGAGCCTGCTGAAAACCCAGACAGTCACATGGGTTTCCTTCTTTCTTCTTTCAGCCACAGAAATAAGTCCAAGAAAGGCTGAAGCAGCAAATTCTGGAGGGGCATAAGCCATGTGTAATGTGCAGGATTTTTTCGCAAAGGCATGGAAAAGAATTACAACAGCAGAAGGAAGGAAAATTAACACTCTTTTTGATAAGCTATAAATAAGGAGAGATAAAGTTATGACTGCACATTAAAGAGACCTGAGTAAGGTTTTGTGAGCTAAAGCTTTTTACAGAACAGGTAAGCATGGCAATCTAAACAGCATAAAATCAAAGTAAAAGACCCTTCCCACCAATAAAAAGGAAGCAAAGATTTAATTAGGCAGAGATAATTTCTCAACTAGTGAGGGTTAACAAAATACTTTTACATTTGTATTTATATCAGTTCTCTATTGTATTTCTATTTATACTCACCAATTACGTAGTAAAGAAATATGACCCAATTTTAAATAAATAAAGCAATCTGAGCTATAAATGTATGTTGTAACTTCTTTCAATTATTACCTGAAAAGACCTGCTTATCAACAATTACTTCAGTAATTATAGTCTGGGAACCACCTGCATCAAAATCACTTGAGAGTACACATGTGGTAAATATTTGGATTTCTGCTAGTCCCCACCCAAGTCTCCTGAATCAAAACGGGAGCAGGGGCTCAAGGAATCTGCATTCTTAACGTAACCACAAACACCACAACCACCACCACCACAACACCACACTACACCACCCCGCCCCCATAATTTTAAACACTAAAGTTTAAAAATTACTATAGTAGGGTCCAAGCAAATATCAACCAGAACTAACTGGGAAAAACTTTTAGTATAGTTAACAGAGTTCTCAGGAAGAAATATGCAGCCTCAAAAAGGACTGACTTTCCCTTTCTGAATAATACATTTAGAGATGGGTAACAGATGTATCACCTCAAAATCTCCAAATGTTTCCACTCTTCCCTAAAGCTTTCCTACTACAACATTCTAAGTATGAAATGCATGAGTAAGCCAAGTTAAACATTTCATGAACTTAAACTTAAAAATTGGCTTTGCCTGTCTCTAGGAGTTCCTTAAAACATTAAAGATACAAATATTTTAATCTTTCTCAACACTCCCGCCTTTCAGTCCCTTCTCAGATTTGTTCTAGTCAAAGCTTCAAGACTTCTGTAAATTTTATACCACTATACCAGAGTCCTCTTTAACACTCATCCAACCCCAGAGACAAATTATATTTTAAAATCTACTACACAAACTGTGTAAAGAGTCTTCAGGTCATACACAAAATTCATTCTAGTCTTTTCCTTTCTTTGAATCAGTGGATTTCAGTGATGGGATTGGGAAAGGGGCTGTGGTGGTCTTGCTGCAGCTTGAATAATAACATTTGCATCCTCACTAAATGCCACATAATACAAAGCACTTAAAATATTATCTCATTTAACCCTCATGACAATTCCATGAGGTAGATATCACTATTACCCCCTTTTTATGGATGAGTTGCTTAAGGTCCACAGAGGTCAAGTAACTTGTCCATAACTACACAGCTAGTAAGCTAATTCAAACCCATGCTCTCTAACTTCCAGAACCAGCCTTTTTAACCACTACACTTTCCTGTAGTTTTGAAGATGCCACCTGCCAAAAGCAAGTCCCCTGAATTCAACCAGGTAAGGGTTGTGGATTTTGCAGAATCTAATTGCTTTTCATGTGCTTTTAGGAGATTTTGAAGTATAACAAAGGATAGGAACTACTGCACTAGGCTACTGGTTCGCCAGAGTGGAACACTGGTAACCTCTGAGAAATAACTCATGGTCTGAAAGTTAATTTCAAATTCTAGTTCATTGATTAACTAGAATTTACTTATTATCCTAGGCATTCTCTCTCCTATTCCAAAGAAATTTTAAGATTAAAAAAATATATATAATTTGCTAAAGAAAAAAATTAGAACTGCTGGTCTATACTGCCTACATATGAGAAACTAAATAAAGATCACTGATGTTTAACATGATTACTCTGAGGCAGATTACTCTGTTAGAACTTACTGAAAGAAATGTTGAAGGTAGAATCTAGAGTAAAGGAGGATATTTCTACCTCTGGCAACCTTCTCATTTTACAGATGAAAAACATCTTGTTTTTTTTTAAGCATCCTCTTTAACTCAGTTCACATCTGTAATATTTAGCCAGCAAATGTCTGAGGTCTACAACAGTATGTGCAAGAGGCTCCTGTAATGCAATATCACAGTATATTGAAGCTGGAAGGGACTCTGAATCTCCTGATTTCACAACTGCTCCTCAAATTAAAACCTTTCAGTCAATAATCCTATATCAAATAAAGTGTGAAATTTAATTAAGAGTAACATACAGCAGGTCCGCGAATAACGTTTCATTCAACATCGTTTCATTTTAAAGTTGATGAGATGCTGTAGGACTCAACTCATTTACATCTCTTAGTCTATGGTAAAACTGGTTTCGCCCACATCATTTCACTGAAATTCGCAGAACCCATCAACGATGTTAAGTGAGGCCTTACTGTACAAATGTTGCTTTCCAAGTTATGAGAAATGAACCACAGTAATGTGATGTTGATAGTAGGGAAACTGGGTGAGCATTATGCGAGAACTTTCTGCACTATCTGCGCAACATTTCTGCAAATCTAAAACTATTCTAAAATAAGTAGTATTTTAAAAAATAAAAAGTTGTCTACAGCCATGCTACCCTGAACGTGCCCAATCCCATCTGATCTCGGAAGCTAAGCAGGGTCGGGCCTGGTTAGTACTTGGATAGGAGACCACCTAGGAGGACCAGGTGCTGTAGGCGTTAAAAAAAATGAAAAATAAGGGATTGTAGCCTGACAAGGTCCTTGCAATCTGTGAGGTCAACCAAGGGCTGCCTCGCCTAAATGAATGAATGAATGAATGAATGAATGAATGAATGAATAAAAAGTAAATCTCTATGCCCATTTCAAATAGCTCAAGTAACTCCAAACAAGTAACTTCCGGTTAATGAGATTAATAGTCTGCTTTGCTTATTACCAGGATATAGTTGTTAAAATATTAATTTAGTTTAACATTTCAAAATAATACGTTTGAGCACTTAAAATTATCTTGGTCCCACAAAAATTGGAGTTTCCCAATACCTCTACCTAATTTATATTCACATTGTCACATCGCTAACTATCCACCTTAAAATCACAACTACATTTCTAAGGTTAAGTACTTGACCTTAAAATGTGGACTTAAAATGGTTTAGTGTAGATCCCTACAGTTTTTTGTGGTTGTCTGGTTTTTCCTGTTTTTTGGGGTTTTTTTAAGAAAATATTTGGGAAAAAATACTGGATCTTGGGGGGAAACATGAATGAAAAGTTACAATAGGCTTTTGAGCCATTGGCTCCCCGATCTATTATTATAATGGGTTTAACAGAAATGATATATAATGAAACCAATTTCACCATTATAATATTATAATGTTTAACAACACTCTACAATCTATACACTTTTATTTTTATTCTAGAGCAATTAATTACACATTCTTTTCAGCTTTTCTAAAATTTTAATTTTAATTATCTTAAGATGCAAATAATGCCAAAGGCGTTCCATTAATGACACAAAAATACTTTTGCATTTATTTTTATAATCTCTTATAGTAACGAAAATTTTTAATTTATATCCTGATGTTTTATCATTCTATTTATAATTATTCCACACCTATATTAAAAAACTGCTTGCTTTGGAAGCCATAAAAATCTTTTAAAACTTATCAGAAGTTTAATATTTTGCCTTAATCAAGATGTTGAAGAAGGAATTTTTAAAGAAACAGGTTTTGAAACTGCAGTTTTTATTTTAGTCAGCTGAGAGAAATACACACAGGAACAAATAAGGAAGCCCATAGAGGTCTATGATGGTTCAATCGAGTGAATTATGATTTTGTCAACTAGTGTAAATTCTGGTGGAAAAAAAAAAATGTGGTTGATTTTGTTGTTTCTGAGAACCTTAAACTGAGAAAAATTATTACTTAAGATTTTAAATGCTCAATATCATAATTAACAAAGAGAATATATACTCTCAACCATTTTCATATTGGGGAGAACAGAGACTACCTAGATGTGAAAAGAAATGACTAAAAGAGCGTCTAGTCTTCCCTATCCAGCCTAACTAATAAAAAGGGCTCTGTGAAAGTAGTTTTTTGCCACAACATTTAGGAAGTTTCAAAAGTCAGTAATTAAATGCAAATCTACCTGAATCTATATGTTCCAGAATCTATAAAGTCAATTTTCTTTTCAGACAGAAGGAAAAAAATCTTCAATACTTTCTTCCGTACTTGGCTATGCCTGTTAAGACCACCAAATTCTTGTAATTCATCAATGAAGACTATAAAAATTACCAACACTACCAGGAGACACAGATAGATACCTGTGTATTTTTAAATAGCAGTAACTATGCCAGTGTATTCCAAACAAGCCCTAAAAGTAAAAATGGCTTTTAAAAAAATACACCTATAAATACACCTTTAAAAATATACATCTATGTATATTTTTATATACATAGATGTATATAAAATATGATCCATTCTACTTGAAATGTATATAAAATATGATCCATTCTACTTGAAAACAATGGATCATATAAAATATGATCCATTCTACTTGAAAACAATTAAGACATAAATTTGTTTTAAGGGCCCATAAAAATGGTTCAAAGCCACTTTAAAAAAAAAAAAAAGAGTAAGATCATTGAGGAACAAATCTAGCCTGGAAACAAAAGTTTTTGTTTTCACCTCCTCACTGCTGAGTTGGTGACAGTGGAGGTAGTAGTACCCATCTAGCATTTCAAGACCTTTGTAGACAGGAAAGGGCCAAGGGAATGTTACTTTTAGAGTTTCCACAGTCAAATCACCATAAACACAGAGATGCCTGTATAAAGCTGAAGCAAGCCCCTGTTCTGTCCCCAAAAGGGACAGAACAACTCAACTCATCTGGAAGGAAGGGAAAGCAGGAGATCACTAGAGCAGTCCCACCTGGGCCAAATTGCTCTCTCTTATTAGATGTCTACCTCACTCAATGAAGCTTCTGTCAATGATGTGTCCAAACCGAACATAACTTTGTAATAATAGATAGATTGCTGTAAAATGTTTCCCTCTTTACTTCTGTTAAAAGAAACATGAAGCTATTCTTTAGAAGTATTTATTTCTATTATAGATTTTTTTTTTTTGGCCCAGGGAACGAAAAGAGAGGAAGTGGGAAGGGAAAGATGGAGGATAATCAGGTGGGAGAGAAAAGAAGCCACAGGTGAGCAGCAATAGTGATGGAATGTAAACCTGGACTGAAAACGAGAAATCCTGGTTTCTAATCGCAGCTCTACCATTAGCTAACTAAACTAACTACCTTCTTTAGACAGTGAGCTTCTTCATCAAAAAATGAAGTGAGGGTAGGGGTTGCATCCAAGAACAAGAATACATCCTAGAGCAAGATATCCTAAAGGGAACCCTCACCCAGAGCTTTAGAGTTGAGAATGACAACTGTGCATAGGAACCAAAAAAACCTCTTAGGCTTGAGAAACAAGGGAAATTTCTGATTACTATGCTTGGGTGATGAAAGACTATTCAAAATTATTAGATACAAATTACTACCTAGAGAACAGTAAAGAGGGAGGGTCCATGCAAGTTGCCAATTCAACACCACTTGAGTGGGGTTCTTCATACCAGCATCAGGCATTGTAGATTCAGAAATGAATGTCATAGTCTTTGCCGTTAAAGTGTTCAGAATCCAGTTAAGGTTTTGGCTAATGCTAAAATAAAAACTGTGCCTATTATCAGACTCTGCCTTTTCCCACCAATGTTATGTAAAGAAAGCAATGACACCTAGAATCTTTACATTCAGATCTCAATTTAAAAAAATCAAGCTTAGAGAAATTAACTTCAGGAACCTTATGTTTTCTGACTTCGAACCCAGTCATCTGACATACATCATTAGTGTGGCCCTAGGAGTGTCAATTAGCTATATTAATTAAAGTCCTATTCACCTAAAAGTTAAAGAAAAAATTTTAAACTATATCATAATTCCTGCCTCCTGTTAATAGTATGAAAGCCTCTTATAACAGATTTACCTTGTTGTTACTCATAAATTGTAATGCATACATATGTATGTCTTCAAACTTAATCCCCACTAGCCTGCACTCTACATCCAACTCAAGGACCATTGTCCAAATCATTTCCATTCCCAATGGGTGGCACAGAGCAAGTACTTTGCATATACTGGTTGAATTACTGCTCTCCAAAGCCCCTTCCAGGTCTAAAACTGCCAGACACTTGACATCAAAACATAACCAATAAACACCCAAAGGCCACACAAGGTCATAAACTTATACTTAACTCACCTTAAGAGCTTTTAAAATATTGCCACAAGTTTTAAGTATATTTTTGCAACTACTAGCACAAATGCATATCTCACTAGTCTACATATTTTGTTCTATGACTAACACAAAATTAGAACTTCCCAATCTTGATTTAAACAACTTTATAATTTATTTGTAAATTTTACAAGCAGGAAAAATAACGGATAATAAAGTAGAAAAAAGAATAAGAACTATTCATTACAATCAGAAAGCTGTGGTTTGTCTACAAAGCACACTAATTGTATGATCCTCTATATCTTAAACTGCAGAATTTGTTGATTTCTGGTTTTTGTCAAGATTCTTGAAAATGGAACAAAAAATAACAGAGAACTCTGAAAGGAAGAATTTTAGCATTTGGAGTTACTTCTCTACATTTTTTTGAAGCATGTCAAAATCTGACTCAAGGGAGATTGCTCTTACTCTTTACTGTGAATTACTATGAGTATTTTCTGACTATTTATCCCAGACACACCAACAAAGCTCCATTTTTAAATCTGCAATGTCCTGCACCATAATTTAATTTCAAGAATAGCAGGTCAAATGATATTTACAACATCATAAAAAATTAAAAAGTTGCTGAAAAAAGTGGAGGCCTATCCAGCATAAGTATATAAGAGGGATTTTTCTAGATAAACCGCCACTGTAATTTGATTTTTTAGGCTGGGATCAAATTCTACACACCAAACTGCATATGAATAAAGACCACTGAAAGAAACGGTTAAACACAACCTCTTCTGATTTCAAGAATTCCCAAACTACTTGAATGGATTCAGATTCCACGCAGGCAACTCTGCAAAATGACTTCCCTTTCTCTTTCACAACCACACCCCTGTACAAACATACCGCCATCCGCCCTCACTCCCGACCCTAATCCTTATAGCACAAACTTTTTATTAACTGGGGACGGTGAAGGTTGTCTGCTTTTCCGACAGAGGCAAAACTGCAGACAGGGCACTACCACGCTGGCAGGACCTGAATACACAGAAACCAGGTATGAATGGCAGGTAGAACCTATAGCCGACAGGTGAACAGAAAGATGAGCTCTCTACAGAGCTCACAACTTCTCCTACAGACAGCACAATACAGACTCAGTTCCTCCTCCTCCGGTGACAAATCAAAGCTAAGTCCTGACGCCAGCGAGAGCCAGCACGGAGGCGGCCCCCAAGCTGCTCTTGGCCAGCTCCCGGCCTCGGCCCGAACCCGCCCCCAGCCCCTGCGCAACCTGCGCTGTACCTGGCGAAGAAGTCGGTGAAGCTGCCGCTCCGTCGAGCCCGGGCCGAGGTCCCCGCGGGGCCCTGCTCCGCGGCGGACGCGGGCTCCGGCAGCCCCGCGGCGGGTTGGTGGTCGCGGGTGCTCTGACGGCGGCTCACCTCGAACGTGTTCCGAGAGTTCAAATGCACGTCGAAGAAGCCGAGGCGCAGCTCGGCGCCTGCGCCCCCTCTAGTCCTCTCAGCCGAGGTGGCAAGAGACGCGCCCTGCTCGGGACCCCCGGCGCTGGCTCCCGCCCGCTCCAAGTCCTCGCTGCTGCTGCTGCTGCTGCTGCCGCCGCCGCCGCCGCCGCCGCGGGCCGGCCGGCCCCCCGCGCCCACGCCCGCGCCTTCGGGTTCCTCGGCGTCCGCCGGCGCCAGGCGGCAGCTCC
Organism: Pteropus vampyrus; assembly: GCF_000151845.1. Lineage (NCBI taxonomy): Eukaryota > Metazoa > Chordata > Mammalia > Chiroptera > Pteropodidae > Pteropus > Pteropus vampyrus. Next base: position 151,393 of record NW_011888849.1, read on the forward strand.
TCAGCGGGTCCTCGAGCGGTGAGGCCCAGTCGGACCGGCTGCCCGCGCCGTCCGCGCCCTCGTCGCCAGGCCCCTCCGAACGGAGGCGGAGGTGGCGCAGATCGCGGCCGCCGGCGCGCGCCAGCCCGCGAGCCTCCTCCAGGTCGTGGCAGTCCTGGCCAGGCAGAAAGCCCGAGTCCCCGTTGGTCATACCGCCGTACCGCGACGTGCCGGCATCCACCGCTTCCGCGCCTCGGTGCCTGGAGCCCTTGGTTAGCGGGCAGGAGTCCGAGCGCGGGGCTGCCGATAGCCGCGGGGCGCGGGGTGGGTCGGCGGGGAGCGGACGGCGGCACAGCCCGGGCTCCAGCGGCCCCCCGGCTGCAGCAAGGTAACGCTGAAGAAGCTGCTGAGGCGGCGTCCCCTCCCCTTCCTCCAGCGGCTCCACAGCGCCGACGCCTCCGCCACAGCCGCCCGGGGCAGGGATCATCATCCCCTCCTGGCCCACTGGCTCGGGCGCCGGCACAGAGAACAACTTGGGGTTTCTTCCCGAGCAGGCTCCGGCATCCTCCGGACCCACCATCTGGGGCCGGGAGAGCGTCACCGGAGGAGGCGGCGGAGACTCCCCCGCGCAGGATCGGCCCCGGAATGGCCCTTGGTGCTGGGGCCGCGGCGGCCGCCGCCGCAACCTTCCCAGACCCACCCCTCCCACCGGGGTTCGGGCAGTTGCGGGAGGGCGGGCACGTGCCTAGGCTTGCGCACGCGCAAAAGCCGGACGGGTCAAGCGCCGACCTGGGGATTCCGCGAACCATAGAGACGGCAGCTAGAGAGACCCGCTCCGTGACACTCCCGCGGCCAATTTGGGATCCGCCATCCGGTTGGTTGGCCCACTCGGAGATGACAGTTCTTAAAGAAGCTCGGGAATGGCTCGCTTAGCAAAAAATTCACTTGACATACTTAGTGTATAGGATTAGATAGAATACAGGATGTTAGCTGTATTTCCTTCCAGCCACCAGTCGACTTCACACGTCTACATCCTCCTTCTCCATCGCCATTGCCACAATTTAGGACTTCACCTCATGTCAACACCTTCTCTTCTCCACTTCATCTTCCACAATACTGCTAAAGTTATCTTATCCAATACCACGTTTTATCACATTGCTCTTCATAAAGATTTCCATTATCACTCAAGGAGGGAGGGGAGAGTCATACAGAGAGAGGCTATTGAAATAATTCCAGCACCCTGTGATAATGGATTAAAATGGGGTGATAACCGCTGAGTGGAAATGAAGTGTGTTTAGCGTAGAAATCAGTGCTCGCTTCAGCAGCACATACATGAAAATTGGAACGAAGCAGAGGTCAGCATGGCCTCTGCGCAAGAATGGCAGGCAAATTCATGAAGCGCTGTATATTTTAAGGCTAAGCAAGCAACTAAAAATTAAGCTATGGCTGCGACTAAGGTTCCCACGAAGGCCACACCTAGGCAAAAGATTGTGACACCTGTGAGGGTTTCTACTCCCCGAGTTGGTGGAAAACGCTAAATTGGCAGATTAGATTTTTTAGAAAAGATTGACGATAACTAAAAAAATAAAATAAAAATAAAGTAGAAATCACAAAACGTGATAACATCATTTCGAAGTGATTGAAGAGGCAGGAACCAGTAATTACTACAAAACTCTTGAGACTGAAAGTGATGTGGTACGAAGAAATGGGGACTGGGATTGGAAAAACTTGATTAATAGGAGAAATATATCTAGTAAAATAAAAGACTGGGACAATCCGGCCTATAGTTCAAGGTCTAAAACTTAGATTATGGCTTAGGTTTGGAGATGCAGATTGAAAAAGAGTCATCTGTATAATGTAGCTAGTGAAGTCATGAGTGACACAGCTTAGGAAGAAAAAATAAAGATGGAAATGGGGCACTTACAAATGTATATATAATTCTTAAAAATAAAATTATTCTGAATTTTTAAAGTCATTTTAGGATGGACAAATGTTATATTGCAAGGGATTAAAGAAGCACTACTTGTGGATAAAATGAAGCAACAATTATAGACCGCTCATTCTAGAACTATGTCAACGAGAGGAGAGAAATAGAATGCAGTAGTAATTAGAGGAAAGAACATTGTCAAGCCTTTAAATATTTTTTCCTTATAAATATATATACATATACATGAAAGAGTGAATATAACCTATATATGAATAATAATACATAAGTAAAAAAATGGACATCCATATTCCCAGCACCCAGTTTAAAAATCATCAAATGTCTATTATAATTAGCATTTTCGAAGGCCCTAAAAAAGACAAAGCGTCATGGGCATAGATAGCAATGCATTTATTGTCAAGATCTTTCAGAGGAAGAAATGACTTCCAGAACATAGGTGGAAGAGTTAATATAGGAAGAGAGAAAATACTTGCAAATCATATATCTGATAAGAGTCTGATACCAGGATATAGAAAGAATTCATACAACTCAATAAGAAGACAAACAACCTAATTATAAAATGGGTAAAGGACTTGAACAGACATTTCTCCAAAGAAGATATGCTGTTAATAAACATATGAAATAATTCTCAACATCATTAGTCATTAGAGAAATGCAAATCAAAACCACAAGATAGCACTCACACCTACTAGGATGGCTATAATCAAAATAAGTGTAAAATAAAAAGCGTTGTAGAGGATGTGAAGAAAGTGGAATCCTCACACATTGCTGGTAGAAATGTGAAATGGTACAGCTGCTATGGAAAAGATTTGGTGGTTGGTTCCTCAATAAGTTGAACATAAAATTAGCACATGATCCAGCATTTCTACTCTTAGGTAAGAGTGGAAAGATGTTCAAACAAAACTGAAAGAGTTGAAAGATGTTCAAACAAAAACTTGTGCATAGCTATTCACAGCAGCACTATTCATAAAAACCAAAAGATGGAAATGACCCAAATGTCCATCAACAGAGGAATGGATAAAGAAAATGTGTTATATCCATAAATGGATTATTAGATACAAAAAGGAATGAAGTGTTGATATATGCTACAAAATGAATGAATCTCAAAAACATTATGTAAAGTGAAAGAAGTCAGACTCAAAAGGTCCATATTGTATAATTCCATTTATATGAACTATTCAGGATAGGTAAAACCTGAATAGTTCATATAATACAGAAAGAATGCAGATTGGTGATTGCCAATGGTTGGGAGAAGGATATGGGGTTTCTGGAGTGATGAAAATGTTTTGGAAATAGATAAGGTGGTGATTTCATGACATTGTGAATGTACTAAATACCACTAAATTGTATACTTTTAATGGCTTTATTTTATGTAAATTTTACCTCAATTAAAAATTTTAAAGTTAATATAAGACATGTCTAGATATAATTATGGTTATATGATGGTAAAGATGAGGGTAGCTAAGAGTCTAATCTCAATCTTTTGTCTATTCATCCTTTTCCCTCTCTTATAGAAAATTCATCCTTATAATTTTCTTCATGCTGTCAAACCTTTCCTAATTATCTTGTTAATTTATTACTTCCTAGCTACTACTCTATTTCTCCATCTATGAAATTATCCTATTTTTAAGCTTCAGTTTCTCTAAATGGTTTATTTTGTTCATCTCCTTCCTCTTGTATGGTCAACAGCAGCACAAGTTTTATGAACCACACTAGCCCATACAACTATTTTCTCAGGTCACACTTCAAAGCTGGAACACATTTATTTGTATTTTGTAACTTTGTTTACAATAATATGTGTTACATAATACTAAATTTCGTTAATGTTTTTGTTAGTTAGTGGTTTTAGTTCTCACTTTCTGCAATAAACGTTTGTCTTATCTGATAAGTTATATATTTCGTTTTACAAAAAAAATTGATTTTCAAGGTGTAACATATTCTTTTTGCAGTCCTTAAGAGTCTGACATTAAAAACTTTTGATAACATATTACTACATTACTACAACTCTAGGCATAAATAATACATCCTGGTACATTCCTATAAATCAGATGAAACTATTATGATGAGAAAGAATATTTATAATCTCTGGTTTAAAATATTAATTATTTAAAATATGGAAAACCATTGATATACTTGGATTCTTACATTTTCTAAGAAAATTTGACTTTCACAGAAATTCTCAAAATACATATAATTATTCTACATGTATGACCCAATGTATTCTACACATATGACCCAATCTTCAATAGGAAGGGTGAAATATGGTACCATTATCCATATTATTATTTTGCTACAGTTGTGCTCAGGAAGAGTACAAAGACCTCAAAGAAAAGGCCACAAAACTCCTCATATTTTTCTTTAATCTTCAACATTTTTCTTGTTATACCAGATTACCAAAAAGCATTCAAACATGCTTTACCTTCTAAGGTGTTAAAACACCACCCAAATACCCTTGAGCAATGTTCCTCAAACTTAGCTTCACATTTAGGAAGTTTTATAAAATGCTGATGTCTGGGCCCCACACAAGCCCAGCTAAGTCAACATCTCTGGAGGAGGAGCCCTTACACTGGTATTAAAAGCTACTCAAGTAATTCTAATTTGCAGCCAATGTTGAGAAATATTGCCTTATATCTACAACCTTATTTCTCTGCTTCCCTGAACAAGCAAACTTCTTTGAAAAGATGTTTCCACATTGTGCACTTCCAGATGTGATATCTTGAGAAAGATACAATGTGGCTAAGAGTGTATAACCTCAACTTAATTACACAAAATCATCAGACAAACTCTAAATGAGAAAAATTACATTTAAAAAGTGAAATGGGAGCAACTCTATTCTTCAAAAAGTGCCAGTATCATAAAAGGCAAAGAAAAGTTATGGACATGTTCAAGATTAAAGATTAAAACAATATGACAATTACATGCAATATCTGCCCCTAAACTGGATTTCGTACTAAAGAAAATAACATCCTATGAAGGACAATATTAGATCAATACACATAACTGTCATACGCACAGTGGATTAAATAAAGGTGTCAGTGTAAGTATTGATATTTTCAATTGATAATTGCTATATCAGTTCTATAAGAAAATATTTCTATTCTTAGGAAATCACACTGGAGTATTTCAGATAAAGAGCCACAGTATGTATAATTTACCACTAAAAATTCAGGGAAAAAATTTGCATGTACACAAATACACACACAGCAAGTGGCAAATAGAATAAAATGTTAATAGTAGGCAAATCTAAGAAAGATATATGAGTATTCCTTGTACTATTTTTATGTTTATGACTTTTTCGTAAGTTTAAGCTTTTTCCAAAACAATTTTTTAAAAATGTCTCCATTTTCTCCATTCTAGCTTTGTTCATAATCCCATACTCTCAATAATGACTTCCCTGTCCTTAATTCAATAGAAAGTTCTCAGTCTCCATCTTGCTTGATCTTTCAACAGCATTTATACTGTTGATCATTCTCTCCATTTTGAAATATTCTTTCCCCTTTTACAAGAAACACTCCTTTTCCTTAGTATTTACTACTTTATTGTCACCGTATTCTCTTGGTTTTCCTCCTACCTCTTTGGTCAATATTTCTCAGTTTCTTCAGGGGAAGCGGGATTTCTTCCTCCTTAACTGACATTTTCTAATAAAATCGTTCTGAACCTTCTCTTCTCATTCAGCCCACTTTATCCCAGGCAAACAATTCTCATGATCTAGACGATCATCTATAAACTAATGACTTTAGAATTTATATCTACAGTTTCTATATTATAATTCAAATACCTTCTTGATATTTCCATGTAGATATTTCTAGGCATTAAACATAACATGACTATCATGAGTTTCTCCTAGTTTTCTTCCAGCATTCTTAATCTTTATACATACCACCACCATCTACTCAGTTTCTCTGGATTCTATATGCTAACTGTGTACCCAACACCCAGCTTGGTGGTTTCAAAGTCACCTCAAACTCAATACATTCAAGTCTAAACTCATAATTACCTCCTCTAAATCTACTTTTATTATAATATTTCATATCTCACTGAATGATAGTACTGCATATCCACTTGCACAAACATAGAACCCAAGAGTCATCCTTGATACCTCCCTTTTCCTTGTCCAAGGAGCTAAGTGTAGTGGGTTGAATTGTGTCCCTCAAACAGATAGGTCCAATTTCTAAACGCTAGTACCTGAGAATGTGACTTTTATTTAGAAAAGGGTCTTTGCAGATGTAATGAAGGTAACGCTGGGTGTTGGGTACACAGTTAGCATATAGAATCCAATGAGATCATCCTGAATTAGACATACACCCTCTTTTCATAGAGCTAACGCTCTTGGAATGAGATCATCCTGAATTAGACATACACCCTCTTCTCATAGAGCTAACAAATAGATGTGACAGATGTTTTTATAAAAGACAGAAAAGGACACACAGAAACACAAGGGTGTCCATGCAAAGATGAGAGAAGAGATTGGAGTGATAGGTCTACACGCAAAGGAATACAAAGGATTGCTGTCAGCCACCATAACTTAGGAGAGAAGCATGAAATAAATTCTCCTTCAAAGACTTTAAAAGAGAGCAATTTTGCCAACACCTTGATTTCAGACTTCTGATCTCCCAAACTGTGAGAGAATAAGTGTCTATTGTTCTAAGCAGCCAAGTTTGCAGTAATTTGTTATCACAATCTTAGGAAGCTAATATACCAAGTAGTCGCTGAAGTTTTACTTCCTAAGTATCTTCATTTTTTAATTATATAATACAGTGTTATCAACTATAGTCACCATGTTTTACATTAGATTCTCTGAAATTCGGTGGCTGAAAGTTCCTACAAACTTTCAGCTATAAGATGAATAAGGTCTGAAGATCTAATATAAATGTCTTCAAACTTATTCATTTCATGCTATATCCACCCACCTAGACTAAATTACCATCATCACATTCACTTGGGGCCACATCCAAACAATTTTCCATGCTGTGGTCAAAGTGCTTTTTTATAAACATAAATCTGATCATGTCATCGCCCTGCTTTTTCAGTTTTCATCACATTAATCTTTAAATCTTTTAAGAAAAAACAGTTTTTCCTGTTTTCATTACTCTATTGCTTCCATTTTTTTCTCCTACATTTTTGGCTGTTTCTTTGAAGTACTCTGGGAGGATTCTTCTTTAATCAAAAAGTAGTAGCTTCCTATTTTCTTAAGAACAGACAAAAATCTTTTTTCATGACCTACAAAGCTCTTCATGGTCTGCCTGCCTAGCCTCCTCTCCCACTTCTCTCCCAAACTCCCTGAACTTCAGCTACATTGGCCTTCTTCTCATCCTAGCTACCACAAATCTCCTTCTGTCAGTTTATCTCTCTAGGACATTCTCCATGATTATCTGGGTCTTTGTTAAACTGACTTTTATCTTCACCTCTAGCTTCATCTCACATTTTCTTTTCCTCACTTAATATGTTTTTGACACAGTGCCCTTTTTTCTGTTTCTGAAATTATGTCCTAAGCCCTTTCTCCCTAAGAGTCTTCATGCATGTTGCTCCCGCTGCCTAGAGGGCTTTTCTCCACCTTGTCAACCTGGCTAACACCTACTCTTTCTTCAGGACACAATTTTAATGTTACCTGCTCAGGGAACCCTTCTCTGATCTCTCCTCCAATCACTTAGACTCTAGCTATATGCTTTTATGCACTATTTTACTTCGTAGTCAGTATCATAGCTGTAATTTTATGAGGTTTTTTTGCTAGCATTTGTACACACACACTACAATGCAAGCTTTGTGAGGAGAGGGAGTATATTTGTTTTGTTCGCCTTCTTAGCAATAGTATCTAGCAGTGTCAAGCACATAGTAGCTGTTCAGTAAACATTTATTAAAGGAATACTTGAATAAGTGGATGAATAAAAGTATCAAAATAAGTGTCTAGTCCCCAAGAAATTCCCAACTCAACAGATTAATCATATCTGTAATCCTCAAGACCGTGATTCAGAAACTGCCCGATGCTAACTTATACTCGTAGAAGCATGCAATTTCATCATCTATGGATGAATGTTTAACGTAAACATGATTTGTTTTGCATGAGTATGCACTAGTGATACCTAAAATAATCATTGGTTGTCTTCACTGTATACCGATCTGAAAGCTGTGAGTCTTTGATGATAAATTGATTTTAAAAAAATTTACTGATTATGTCCATTTGAAATTCGTTGACAAGATGTGGAATAAATTTGGCACCAAAAGCCAAAAGAAAGTTCTGTAAAACAATGTGAATGAACAATCTTCTGTGGAACTATGCAACTTGAATTGCTACTAAAATCATCTTCAACTTCTACAAATGGTTTAAATTCCAGTCATGCCTGGTAAAGCCTCAGCTGGTACAAGGGGGACTAGGACTAAGGTTATGGATTATAGTTAGATAACAAATAGTGAGAGGATGCATATTGCAGATTAGCTCAGCAGGGTGAGATATGTGTGGGAAATGAATGATAGTAAAATCATAAACCAGCTGCTGTTTGGGAAGCCACAGCTGGGTGGCCACAAACCAAGAAACAGATGAAATGCTTTAGAAATGCACACTGGTCCTTTTGGGGAAGCAAACTGATGCCACATGTCAGGAGGTACTGTAATGCTACTCCTGGGAATCTGTCATAGGAAAGCATTCAAAAGGATACAATAAAAGCTATAAAAAGATGCTTACAGCAAAATCTTTAATAGATAAAAATTAGAAATTACCTAAATTGTTGATAATATGGGAAATGTAGGAAAAACTAGGTCTATCAAATATTTCTAAAGAAATATTGTGATGATAATTAAAATGATATAAATGCAGAAATATGAGAAAATTTTACAAATAATATTAAATAGAATATAGAGATACGCAATTGCATATCATAATTACAATGATGTGTAAAACTATATCAAGCTTGATAAAGGTCAAAAAAAATAGACATGATAAGAGAATGATAGAATTTTTTGAGATTTTTTTTATACTTTTCCTTTTATGAGATTTAAAACAGTGATTAAATGGTAACTCTTTAAAAGAATGCGCTGAAAGGCATTTCTAATTATGTGCCATAGCTATGAGCTGTGTAGAAACAAGAATTGTAAATATTTTTTTGTGCTGCAGGAGAGCATCTGGCTGAATTTGGAGGAAAAAACATCTATAAGCCTACATTTAGACACTATGGACAAACTTGCAAAAACAATGACAGATCTGTAAATAGTTGTTACTGCTATAATCTAATGAGAGTTTTTACTTAAATTCAATATAAGGAGGATTAAATTTGTCAAGCCTTAGTGTTTTCAGAAACGTTTGGGGCCAGACCTGAAGAAGGCTAAATATATATATATAACTCGCTACCCGCCGCCCACAGTGATTACAAAAATATAACAAGAGGCTATTTTGCAATAGAACAGAATATAAAAAAAATTTAAAAGCCACAATCCCATCACTTAGCAGTATTTGATTTTAATATTAATTGAATATTAATCGATACTTTTTTATAGATGATTTTAATTTGCTATGTTGTTTTCCATTCTGTGGATGAAATTAAGTATATTTAACCAATCCCATTATTGGACATTTTGATGATTTCCAATTGTTTACTGTTGCAGTTTAATTCCTCATATATAAATATTTGTACATGTCTTTGGTTATTTTCTCAGGAAAATTTATGAGAAATGGAATTGATAGGAGAAATGATATATCTATATAAATTTTATTTTTTTGAAAGCCAAAAATTTTGTATTGTTTTACATGCTTTCTTCCTATGTCTAATTAAATTTCCTTTCTATCCATTAAATTCTCATCCATCCTCCAAAACCCAGCTTTGAGCATTATTGTCTAAGACAATTTCAGTGAGTCCCAGGATGCTCACTGATCTCCCACATTTTAAATTATTTTTTATTTTTCATTTTGATATAATTTGAAACTTAACAAAAATTCGCAAAAGCAGTAAAAAGTATTTCCATATGCTCTTCATTTAGAGTCTCCAAAAGTTAACATCTAACAAAACCACAATTATCAAAATAATGAAATTCACATTGATATAATACTATAATCTACAAACTTTAGTTGTTTTCATTTTGCCCAGTAATGTCTTTGTTCTGGTATAAGATCAAAATTTCTAAAAAGTTTTCATGTCCTCTTCTACCCAACAAATGCAAGACAGTGTCTCAGTCTCCTTTATCTTTCATTACCTCAGGCTCCTTTATCTTTCATTACCTTCATGGGCATGCTACTTGTCCAGTCATACAAGGCCCTGGACAAGTCTTCTAATGCTCTGCTGTTGTCATCTTGAAATTCTTGATCAGTTTTGAAGAAGGAACCTCACCTTCTAATTTGAACTGGGCGCTGTAAGTTACATAGCTGATCCTGAATGACCTTGATGTTCTCTGCCAATTATTTTGTAAGATGTTCCTTAGTTTAGATTGGTTTAATTATTTCCTCATAATTAAAGCCAGGTGTTGCATTTTGGGGAAGAATATCACAAAAGCCATGTGTGTCCTCTTCCATGCATTGTATCGGGAAGCTCATAACGTTGGTTTATTTCAATACTAGTGATACTAACTTTAATAACTTAGTCAAGATGATGCCTCCTAGGTTTCTGCACTGTAAAGTTGCCATTTTGTTCTTTGACACATATTTTCAAATTGCTCTCAAAAAAGATTGCACAACTTTATATTTCCCACATGCACTATAGGTGAAAGTGTTCATTTTCCTGAACCCTCACCAAAGAAAGATTATATTTCTTCAAAAGATTTTCCAATTTTATATGAGTAAAATAACTTCTCTTAAATATTTCAAATTACTTAACTATTAATGTGTATGTGTGTTGTTATTGTTGTTTGAAGTGAAAAGAAATTGGAGACATTGAGAATTGGGATAAATATATAGTATAGTAAGTGGCAGATGAACCATGATGGACAACTATGCAACAATCAGAAACAACAGATTAGATATACACAGAGCAACTTGGATAGATAATAAAAACATAGTGACAAGCGTGACAAGAAATGAGAATAATACAATGTCATTTACATAAGCTGAAAATACGAATACAAAGTAGCAGAAATACATATTTTCACAAGAAATGAATCAATTTTTAATATCTATGTTAAATGCGTTAAGATGCTTGCCTATGGAAAAGAGGAGAAGAGAATTGCTGAGAGAGAATATAACTGAATATACAGATAAATAAAAAATGCAATAGACAGTCTTTGCATGAATGAATGATGATAATATATCAAGAGCTGAAGAAGGTGTTAATAACTCTACATTCAGGGAGAAAGAAAGAAGTAAAGGAAAGAAGGAAGGAAGGAGGGGAGGGAGGGAGGTGGGAAGGAGGGAGGGATGAAGCAGAGAAGGTAGGAAGGGGGAGCAATCTGGCAAGCAGCAAACTCTGACTTGTAATAAACCTGTGCTCCCTTCGGTCACAGAGCTTTGCACATGCTATTCCAGCTGCTAGAAGTTTTAATCACACACACACACACACACACACTGTTAACTCCTATTTCCTTCAGATCTCAGCTCATCATTTCTTCAGGAAAAGCCTTCTATGACCTCTCAGATGCAGCCATATCCCGCTATTATGGTAGATCTTAACACCACATGCTCTCTCCTTTTTGACACTAATTACGACTAAAAATTAAATTTAAAAAATTTACATCTATTTATGTGGTTCTTTGATTAATATCTGCTTCCCACTGGTAGACCATAGCTCATCAAAGGCAGGAATGGTATATCATTTTCCCTTTCTCAGCCCCTGACAGAGTGGCTGATATAGAGTAAGTGACCAATTAATGTTTGTTGAATAAATGAATTCATAAAAGGATATATCAATGAACTGAGAAGAATAAAGATAGGAAAAGAGAATCAGAGTGGAAGGGCTGTGCAAATAACCAGGTCTTGAAAGTGCTTGCCAGAAAGAAGAAGAGAATGTTTTTATGTTCACCATATCTTTTACATGCCAGGTGCTATATATAGATTATCGTTATCCCCATTTTAAAAAATTAGTAAAAACTGTATCTTTCCAGCCTCAACATTCATGCTTTTCCTCATATACCATTTAGGATGTGGGTATTGAGATTGGTAGGATAGGGAGACTTACCAAGAATGCTGACTAGGAGGAAAGGAGAGAGAGAAAACAAGCGTTTAGCAGAATGAAGGGGGATACTAACTAAACTAAAAAGGGGAATGGTTACCAAAACAGTACTTTTGATTTAAAGACAAAAGTGATTTGCAGAAAACAGCTTATCCTTGGGATGGAGAGTAAAAATAGGCTGAACTAGAATGACATAGTGTAATCTTATAAATTAAAATCTAGGTGCATGAGTCTCATACTCAACTGCCTTTAGGGACCAATAAGCTCATGATTATAAGACAACAGAAAGGTGGGGGATGGGCGCTGTGAGGAATAAAGAGTGAATACTGAGCATATGCCCCACCTAAAGGGATTAAAAAATCAATCAACAATAATATCATGCACACATGCACACACAATGCTGTTTTAATCAAACAAAACAATTTCACTGGCAAAGGTTAGTCCATGGGCCTCCAGTTTGTGCCCTTGTGACTGCTCTAAATTCTAAAGAAGAGAGCTGATTGTATCAAAGAAACAAGTAACAGAAAACACCCAGAAGAACCATGGTACGTACCTAGGATTCATCTTAATTCATTGGTTAAACTTAATTCAACAAACCAGTAAATATTTTTTATTATTTGTAGAGAAAAAATAGTGACCTAGGTGTTAGGCATTACAAGACGGGATAAGTCGCTATTTCTGCACTTTGGTATTTAGTTCTCGGTTCAGTTTTATGAGTGGGTAGTACAAAGTTTTATGAGTAGGTAGTAACGCAGGTTACAAAATAAGCTTTTTCTTCTGTTTAGAAGAAAATCAGTCCCTCACGTGGTCCATGATTTTTTTTTTTTTTTGTGGGGGGTTACTAACTCTAATGGTGGCAGGAATAACAACATGCTGTTCAGGATTTAAATCTCGCCTTCATGTCCATTTAGCTTTAAACCTATCATGTAGTCCCATAATGCCCTGTATTCTAAATTGCTTCTTGTTTACCTACATAAAAATTCTGAATTCTTTAGTTCTGAGTTATAGGAAAAAATTTGTGTTTGAATTCCAGTGCCTACTCAGGTATCATTAAAGATGCTCAATAAATGTTCATTGAACGTAACACTAATGGTTTTTAAATACGTCCACAAATTCTTTGATACTCTTCCCTCCAAAAAGTACGCTCTAATTTCCCTATCATTGAATGTGGTCTGAATTAAGTAACTCACTTCTAACAAATTGAATAGCAGAAGAGACAACCTCCAAGACTAGATCTTAAAAAGCATGAGAGCATTTCCCTTGCTCTCTCTTGCATAACCTGCTCTGGGGGAAGCCAGCTGCTATGTCATGAAGACATGGTGAGAAACCGAAGCTTCCTGCCAACAGCCAATAAGGAAGCGAGGCCTCTGGCCAAGAGCCATATGAGTGAGGCATGTTAGAAGCCAGTCCTTGGGCCTCAGTGAAATCTTCGGATGACCGCAGCCTTGTCCAACATCTAGACTGCAATTTCCAGAACCAGAACCATCGTCTAAGCCACTCCTAAATTCCAGACCCATGGGGACTGCATGAAATAATAAATATTTATTATTGTTTTAAGTTGTTAAGTTTTAGGGTAATTTGTAAAGCAGAAATGGATAATGCATATGCCCACTGAAACTATCATTATATTATGATACACACGCATCATTATATTATGTTTGAAAGCTAGCTGTTTTGGAACTTGGCTCTTTCACTTAACACCCTTCCCTTCCTCCACTTCTCATTTTTGTTACCTCCAGAAGCTACCGATTCCTTTTTTCTCTGAACGTTAAAAATTACTAAAGAGAATATTAAAAAGTACTTTTGATCTTAATGGATCCAAAGAGATATCTTTAGGGGCAGAATTTTATCTTCTTTCTGGTGCGATAGATATAGGGGGAGATATTTGCGATCATCTAAACCTCTCATTGATCTATTCAAAAATGTCTACTTATTTCACTTACGTATCCATTTATTTACCAAATGGATTTTAATTATAATCAGCATGAGTTTGGGAAAAAAAAGATCAACAGTCAGAAGCATAAAGCAGGTCTTTGGAGTGTGTGCAGATAAGGCCATGAGTGAAAGTATTTCCAAACTTATACCTGGAGGAAGGACTCAAGCTTTGATGATAGATGGAGTAGAGAACATTAGAATAAGCAGGGACAGGAATCCCCTCTTAGGGTTCATTTGGAGTGTGTGAGAATGTTATATACAATATCTTAGATGTTAGTTTCATTCTATAGTCTCATCCTTGCTTCGTTATGCTTCCCCACAGCTTTAGAATAGAGGCCTAGAGACAATGAGTCTTTGTTTTACAGAACATTCGTTCAGAGAGCTCCTAGCAGAGTCTGGTACAGAGAGGAGGGTGAGGAACTGTTGCTGCCAAAGGGACTATCAGAAACTGTACGTGACTTTGTGTGTGGAATTTACTTCCTCTTCCCTAGAGATTTTGGAAAGCAATGAATAAATAAAGAATGGCTCTGAACAACCAATTCAAGTAAAGAAAGAGGAAATGTCATGTCTTAGAAGTTTAATTTATCAACAACAGTCTTAAATGGAAAAGAACATATATCACAACCTTGGGAAAATCCCTCTTTTATTTTTTTCTGATCTATAATATTGCAGATTAGGAAAAGAGCTTAAGGCATTTGATCCCTTTTGCTGAAAAACACTCCCATTGGAGTGGGACTGACAACTTATATTTCCCATTTGGTGTAAACATAGACTTTGCTGCACTGTAATATCTAATCTTCAGATACGTTAACTTTAAAATGAAGCTAATATTTATCTTAAAATTATTGAGGATAAAACAAAATAATTTCTATTTAGGGTACTATATAATGTGCTTAATAAGTGATAATTGTCTTACATTGGGGACCCCCAAATTTGACCCTGAGTCAGGAAAGGTGTTATGGGTTGAACTGTGTACTACTCCAAAAGATGTTAAAATCCTAATCCCCAATACCTATGAATGTGACCTTATTTGGAAATAGGGTCTTTGCAGATATGATTAAGTTGAGACAAGGTCATCAGAGTGGGCCCTCTAATCCAATATAAATACTGTCCTTCCATAAGGGAAAGATGGCCATGTGAAGACACAGAGATACAGGGAGAATGCTATGTAGAGATGGATGCAGAGATTGGAGTGATGCATCTACAAGCTAAAGAGTGCCAACAATTGCCAGCCATTACCAGCAGCTAGGAGAGAAACATGGAAGAGATTCTCCCTCAGAGCCTTAAAAAGGAATCAATTTTTCCCACATCTTTATTTCTAACTTCTAACCTCCAGAACTGTGAGAGAATAAATTTCTGTTGTTATAATTTGTGGTACATTGTTATGGCAGCCTCAGGAAACTAATACACAAAGATCTGAGTGTAAGAGGTTTGTTTTGAAGGCGAGTCCAGGAATTACTGATAGCAGGATGGAGAAGTGAGCCATGGAAGAGAAAGACAGTAATAGAATAGACTGATGAGTAAGTTACCTCTCCAGGTGGGGCTCAATCCTTTTGTGAACCTTTCAGAGATAAGGCGGAATGTACCTCAGAGTTGTCCTATCTCTGAGGAGTGAGGACATTGGTATATTTATTAGTACAAATATTTGGGTATTAGTTTTCTATGGCTGCTCTAACAAATTGCCACAAAGTTGGTGGCTGAAAACAACAGTTTATTTCCTCACAGATCTAGAGGCCAGAAATCCAAAATCATTATCACAAGAATCATGTTGTCAGTATGGTCTCCCTCTTTCCAGAGACTCTAGGGGAGAATCTGTTCCTAGCCTCTTCCCCATTCTGATGGCTACCAGCATTTCTTGATTTTTGGCTACATCAATACAGTCTCTACTTTTTAAATCACACTGTCTCTTCCTCTTCTGCCTATGTGAAATCTCTCTCTTCCTAGCTCTTATAAGGACACATGTGATTGCGTTTAGGGGTCACCTGGATAGTCCAGGATAATCTCCCCAACTGAAGATTCTTAATTACACCTTTGGCCATATGAAATAATATTCACAGGTTTCAGGGATCAGAACCTGAAAACTTTGGAGGACATTTTTCAGTCTACCAAAATTGGTATATTTATCCTTCAACTTCCATTTTTAATATGTTAAAGGCTGCTCTCAGGGTGAAAATTCCTTGGTACTTCTGGCCTGTCTTGCAGGAGTTGAGAAAAAGCCCTCAGGTGAAAAGTTGCAAGCACTTGTAGAGGACTTTTTTGGGCATTTATGGGATGGGAAGTCCTGAGAGGATGCCAATGGGACACCAATAACATCTGCTATATTATTATTATTATTATTGTTGTTGTTGTTGTTGTTGTTGTTGTTGTTGTTATTAGTTTGGATTTTTGTTAATTAATTTAACCTAATTTCATGATGGACCACAGTATGCATTATTTGTACTACCTGTGTGACATTGCTTGGAAAATATTATCCCACTTATTTGAACTTGATCTTTTCTTCAGGGGTAATTTTAAGCATACATTACTCTGTCATTTCCTCCAAAGTATCTTTCCTTCCTTCCTTCCTTCCTTCCTTCCTTCCTTCCTTCCTTCCTTCCTTCCTTCCTCTCTTTCTTTCTTTCTTTATAGCACCTATGCAATCTCTTTTACTACTTTCTATTTGGTCATACATAATTATCTTTCTCAACTCCATATTTTTTTCTCAACTATGTTTTAACTATGTTTGAAGCATTTACTCTGAGTCTGTTATGCACTTTTAGTTTCTCCTAGACCCCTAGTTATAACATATAAATTACCTTATGGGACTGGGACATCAGAAGCCTTGTGGTACCATGTCCATTTAGTGACAGTTTCAAACTAGTTTATCTTTAGAAAATGGGAGAATTGTAAGACATGAGTGACCAATAAAGCTCTGGCTTGTTTCCAAAGATCTGTGGAATGTGGAAATTCTAGTCGTGGGTAAATGAATGAAATAGGAAATGTTGGAAGAGGCGCAAGTGAAAAAAAAAAGTTTGTTTTTAAACATGGTGAACTGAAGTCCGTGGTTACCATGTGGAGATGTCCGGGAGGCAGGTGTGGCTATAAGACTAAAGCTTGAGGGAGAGGTATGGACAGGACAAAAAATTGGGGAACTGCTTCGCGATAGGTAGATAGATGAACTCATACTGGAAGAGAAAGAAGAATGAGAATTAGAAAAGTGGGCCAAGAGTAGAACACTGAGTCTACGGCCATGTCACCCTGAACGTGTCTGATCTCGTCTGATCTTGGAAGCTAAGCAGTGTAGGGCCTGGTTAGTTCTTGGATGGGAGACCACCTAGGAATACCAGGTGCTGTAGGCATAAAAAAAAAAAAAAAAAAAAAAAAGTAGAACACGGAGAGTCAACAAACATTGGACAAGAGAAAAAAGGAATGGAGGTAGGAGAACCTGGGGAAGAGGCTGTTAGGAGAGCCAAAGGAGTTGAAATTCTAATGTGAGAAAGAAGAAATGCAGTGGAGAGATCTAGCGAGGTTAAAAAAAAAGGAAATGATGTAATTCAGTGCATACTTAGAAAAAATTCTCAACTTGGAGGTTCTTGATGACCTTAATGAGAGCAGTTTCAGTGGGATGTTACAGGCAGAGCCAGCTGGGTTAACAGACCTTTCAAAAGGGCTCACAGAAATCTCTAAGTACAATCTGTGTGAAATTAGTCAGGGTAGTGCAGTGACTCCTCTCAGCCCAAGTATCCAGGAAAGCTTTGGAAGATCCAAGAGAATCTAGAGCCCAAACGGAGCTTAGCAGCGGATTGAGTGGATGGGCAATGACACAAAGCTGAGAAATCAGCAAGATTAAATTAGTAAACTTCCATTTTTTTAAAGTTTGCATTCAAATAATAGATTGCTCAAGTTCAAGATGGAAGAGATTTTGTTTGGCAACAATTGTTTAAAAGTGATCCAAAGGCTTTAGTTGGTTATAAACTTAAAATGGGCCAAGAGTATGACTTAATTCTCCAAAAAGCTAGCATAGCTTGGGCTGTGATAATACAGAAAAGTAAGTGGAGACACCAGGAGAATACTAATTTTTTTGAAAGCAAGGACAAGGGAAGGAAGAAAATAAAAACAGCAACTGAAAGGAGATTGGCTCATTAGAAAAAAATGAAGGATGGAAGAAATTTGAATGTTTATTGTCCAAGGGGAAGGATCCATTAGGGAGGGAGACAAAGGAGAAAAGGGATAATTAGTGATACAGGAGTCTGATGAAGCTGGGAGATGTTGGTTTTGATTTGAAGCGCAGAAGCCTCACTCTTAAGGAAACTGGAGGAAAGGCTGAAAGGATGGAAGTGGCCACGGATAAGTTGCTGTTTGGGAAAGAATTCAAACACTTGAGAAGAGCACGGGCAAAAGTTTTCAGTTTGCTTGATGAAGTAATACTCTAGTGGGACCGCCTATGCCGTTTCTGAGAGTATGTAGAGGGAAAGAGAGCAATGGAGAAATTGGGGAAGATGGGAGGGAAAGAATTCCAGGCGGAATGGGATTCTTGGTCTTTGAAGTGGGATCCAGAAATTGAGAGATTTGTAAAATATAGAAATGCAGATAAATCTCACTAATATGTAACTCTACATCAGACAATGGTTATTAAGGCAAAAACTGTTTCAAAATAAAACAGAATCACAGACTTTTGAGTGCCGGCAGGTCATGGGAAATCATTCAGCATTCCACAAACACGCCCAGAGAGCCCGTCTTGGGCCAGGCGAGGGTCGGGCATTACACGAAAGGAATAAGCTTTCCTTTGCCCTCAAGACCTTACGGATGGAAAACAGACTACAAAATCAGTATCTATAACAAAGATGAGATAAGCTGCTTGAGGAGAGGCATAAAATGCAGGACGGTGATTAAAAAAAAATTAGGTCCCTTCATTCTGAGAGGAGGATCCCGATTTCCCAAACACTTCCAAAGAAATCCAGGAAGAGTCAAAGATTAAGAGACATTGTAAAGCACCGTCCCCGGCCACACGCATTGGCCTACGCCATTCTAAGCACCGTGGGCGCCCACGAGCGTGCACACCGCGGGGACACCCGCCCAGTGCTGCGGGACTGTCACCGCTAGAGGTCGCGCGCCCAAGCCCGTCTACGGAAGTCCCGCCCCCATTTCCGGCGGCGGAGAATGGGGCGGGACTAGCGGCAGCTTCCGTCTTGCGCAGTGTCCAGGTTGCGGCACGTGTGTCGCCCCCTTCGGATTCCTGGGTTACCCCTTCCCCTGGTGAACTTGTCGCGCAGAGACTCCTTTCCCATTTGAAGGATGAAGGCGGTAAGCGTCCGCAGAAGCCCGGCCCTCGCGGTTTAGGGCCCCTTTGGCTGATAGAGTCGCTTCCTGGTATAGCTGTCGGGCGGGTTTTCGCCTTTGTTTAGGGGGCGGTGGCCTAGATTCAGAGCTGCCTCTTGGCTCTGTGCGCTGTCCACTTCCTGGCCCTTAGAACTGACTCTTTCTTCATTGTCCACTATGCTCGCACTCGGCTTCATGAGCTACGATGAGGCAAGCACCAGGCAAGCACCAAGTCTTGCATCCCTAGGATGTCAGACAGTGAAGGATTCTTCAAGACCATTTTTCGAACCCCTTTTTTTACAGATGAGAAACAGAGTCCTTTTCTCAATTAGTTTATAGTATTAGTTATGGGACCCGAGACGAGTCAGTTTTTCTCCCTAAAGGGTGAGGAGATAGGAAAGCAAGTGATCTGTTCCAATTCTCACAGAAAATTAGAGCTACTCCGAGGATTTGGATATTTGAATGAGAGGTCACCAGCAAGAGAGTTGGAATTCAAAGACCGGCATTCAGTTTTGTCTTTCTTAGTTTAAAGGTCTTTGACAAGTCAACATAATCTCTCTAAGCCTTAGCTTCATCAGTGATGTAGGATAACGGCAATCACTGCTTAACTAGGCTGTTAAGTTATGCTGGAACACTTTGTAAACGGTAAGACAATATAGAAATGTCAGTTATCATTAAAGATAGCTAGCGTTTTGCTCTGAGTATGCTAAACTGTAGATGATAAGCAAGCCTTGAATAACCATTTACCACTAGATGAATGGTTCTTAACTATTTTGGGGGGAGGCGGGGGGTGGGTAGTGTCTTAGACCCTTTTGAGCAGCTGTGGATTTTGGTCACAAGACCATCCTGGGTTGGATAACTGATGCTCTAGTGCCATTCTTTAGTTAATGCCTTAGTTTGGTTTTAGTTCTTAAATGCAAGATCCGTGGCTGTGAAACATTACAATGGTGGAATTGGTGTAGTGAAATTTATAATCAATTCTCTTTACTCTGGTTTTGAAAGTAATATACATTTCTGGGTGTGCCCCATTCCTACTGTTGTTGTTTTACAGAGAAGAAACAAAAAACAGATCCCAAGCTTTCGGAAGTTGATAAAAACTAGTAAAGTCAAACTTGAAAACAAGCTAAAAAATAAGCAATTTAAACAACAAAGCACTATCAAGAAGTACCGAAAAGAACAGAGGAAACTAAGGCAAGCTGTAAAAGATGCTGTATCTAAGAAACCCATTTCACTGGAGGATCCAAAGGAAAAACAACCAGGTAATTGTGAAAGTATTCACATGCTGTAATTTCCATTGATTTGTTCCAAAATGTTCTTCATGAAATAACTGCTTTCTAGTAATCACTCTTGTTCTCAGATCTTCCTGAGAGTAGCTAAGGATAGTAGTTCTATATACTTTATTATAGTCAATATGAGAAAACATTTCAGTACAGTATTCATTGTGAGGAAGGGCTAGCTTCTGCTTTTAGTTCGTCTAGAAAGCAGATCTGAAGATACTGTACTTGGGAATACAAACTCAGAATAGCCCTGTAAATAAATGTTGGGCAGAATGCCAGGGCTTCCACTTTCCCATTCACTGGCAGTTTGCTAAGGTAAGAACATTGCTTTTCTCTGGTGCATTCTTCACAGTGTTGCCACAATTCATTTAGTATTCTAAAGGTCTGGCTTTCTTTTCACTTGGAAACTTGGAGTGAAATTGAGCTGTAATTGTCAGGGTTATTTTGTAAAACTATCCAAGAACTCTCAATATTCAAAACAGTTAAGAAATAAGACCATTTAGAGTCAGACCAGTTCTTCTACAATGTTACAGGTACTTTTAAAGTAGTCATATTTAACTGGATCTGACTATTCAGTCTTCCCACGTCCATCTCATTTCCTTAATGCTGACCTATTTATTTGATCTCTTGGCAACATATAAAAAGTCATTGGACTGGAAGTCTGGAAACTTGGGCTTTTTTCTTGATTTTGTTACTTAATAGTAACGTGGCCTTAGACTGTCACTTAATCTCCAGGAATTTAATCTGCAAAAAAATGTGATGGTTGTGTTACATACCTTTAAAGATCTCTTCCATCTAAATTTCAGCAGAATTTAAAAAGCATGATGTTAATAATTATATATTAAAAATAAGCAAAAGATTTCATTCTTACATGTTGCAGTCCATCA